>NW_027491034.1:5670059-6272618 GCF_021521415.1 Bidens hawaiensis
AGGAAGAACAATGCTTGCAAATTCAAAGCTTCCTGTCCAATTTTGGAATGAGGCGGTGAACAATGCTTGCTACACACTTAGTCGTGTTCTGATGGCTAAGAAGATGGGTAAGACGAGTTACGAGCTTCTAAATAACCATATGCTTAATTTAAAGTTTTTGGAACCTTTCGGGTGTCCTTTCATGATGCTGAAAAGAGATGCGGGAAAATTCGAAGAGAAGGCTATTAAGGGTTACTTCTTGGGCTATGCATCGCCGAATAAACTTGTCTTCAACATCACTTCAGGTTGTGTTGAAGAATGGTATCATGTTGATTTCCAGAGTTACACAACACCTCCTGCCGGCAAATGTCCTGATTGGATGTTTGACTATGAGAGTTTATTTAACTCTCTTACTCCCATAGTTCCCTGATGATGACTTGGTGCGTGCGTATTTGGAAGATCAAATGTTTTTTTTACACCAAGGGCTTCGTGATGTGCGTAAAGTGATATATAAAAATTTAGCACATAATGACCAAGCACAACGCGTAATAAAAACCTAGAATACCCTAAACCAAACCACTAGCAACTGACAAGTGAACCTATCGGGTGTATTATAGCTATGGGAAGACTAGGACTATCGAACCCTAGAGACACTCATTAAATTAACGAGACTAGTTATAAAGCTAATTTAAAGTATAATTAAGAAAATATTATTTTTGTTTTTTTTTTATTTTAAAAACTAATAATTAATTAAACTAATTTTAAACTATTAAATTAAATTACCGAATATAATAATTTAGCAAATTCAAATGAGAGCAAGGGATACGTAGGCAATGAATCCGAATTGTGACGACTCGGGCTTTTATCGGTTACGAGAAAAATGCTATGGGAACCGGGAATCTAAAGATATGAAACGCTAGGAAATCTAATGGATCCCTAATCACTCTCAAATGTCACCTAAAAGGAAATCCAAGAGATCATGTAAAAACACCGGCTTATTGGTGTCACACCCCGAAAACCTCATAATGATAATTTCAGCGGAAGTCTTTATAACTAAACAAATTTTCGGGAGGTGACAGTTATTGTTAACCGACAGCCAATCATAATAACACAAAGTTTAATATATAATATTAAACATATTATTTAAATATCAGTGTTTACATAGTTTTGATTATAAAAAGTACATTACCGACCCATACATTCCTTTATTCAAACACCTACGCCTCGATCCACGCCTCCTCGCGAATCTTCATTTACCTATAAAACATTATTAAATAATATTTGGGTCAACACGAATGTTGGTGAGTTATTCCCGAGAAAAAATTATTATATAAATATAGACAATTTATATAAAATAACACATGAATATAATAGTGTACGGCTATTATACTCCCAACAATACCGATCTATACACGGTACAACACAATAACGAAACCCGCATTTTACCTTTAAGCACAAAAAGCGTTAGTTGTAAACTAGCTAAGAGTACAACGTGTGTATGACTACCAATTTGATAACTCGAAACGTACCATACTCGAAATATTCCCACTTTTAACCCAACGCGAATGGAAGTGGGGGGCGTCACCCTGATAGATCTACCAACATTTCTGTGCCCTCAATTCGGTTAACAACTATTTAACCAAACTGATTCATCCCATAAAAACGAGAATTTGTAAAGTATAATGCGCTTTCAAAACATATATATAAATAAGAATATAGACATACAATATGCCTTTCGAAGGAAAAACTCAAATTCGATTTTGGTAAGCGTCCAATTGCTCGTGTCCTATATTAGTACACGTTCGTTAATTTTAAGTTCGGGTTTGACCCATAACTATATATAATCCTAATCTAAAAGTTCACACAAGCACACAAGCATATAAAGTTTACTAACTTATAATTCTATAAATATACACTTAAAAAATATAAACAAGTAATAATCAACCAATAATTGTTTTATTTAATAATTTATATTAATTATTATAATTTATAAAAATTATTTCTTTTAGTTTCTGGAGTATTTTGGAAATTTTAAGTTTTTAGTTTATTTATTTTAACTTTATCTTAGTCGGTTTTGTCGGTTTCGTCGGTTTTGGACTTAAAATCGATTCTGTTGTCATTTTGTGAAAACTTTAAGTTTTAAATTATCAAAAACACTTTTTATATATTTTTTAATCATATTTTATTATTTTTTCAATAAAATTGATATGGTTTTCATTTTTGTTACCGATTTCATAAAAACACTCATTTTAGCGTTTTCGTGTTGGTTTTCGCGACACGAACCGGGTTGGTTTAAGTTTTGCTATATTTGACTTTTCTTATACTTTAACTTATGTTAAATATAAGAATATTATGACTTTAAGAGCTGTTTTAATTCAGTTCCAAAAACTCATGTCGGTTCACGTTAAAAGTAGAACTTTTCGACCGTAAATGTTACCGACAAGTTATTTAAGTCACAATGTCAAAACCAAACCATTTTGTACAGCAAATATAAATATAATAACAAGTAATATATCATCACATTCATGTTCGATCATCCAACATCAAGTATGCACACAAAAACTAATTTTTACCACACATGGTCAAACCTTAGCTTAAGCTTTCAACTACACAATGAACATGTTATTTCTATAATCTCTACAAGGTGTTTATGTACCAAACTTTTCAGATTTTAACAACCCATAATATAGTCTTAATCCATCCCATTATCATCCTTTAAACAAAAACATCCTTGGTTCTTTAACAACAAAGTTTCTATATTTAGCAATTCGCTTATTTTAACAACTTTCATTCAATTCAAGCTTTCAAATATGATTAGGTATAACTTATGTCTATCTCATTCAACTAGTTTGATAAAAACTCTTAACAGTTTATTAAACACTTGTTCTTAGATTTTCCATTTATCAAGTAACAAAGTTACTATTACTAGCAAGTAGTCACTTTTAACAATCTTATATTATCCCATCAATTTTCACAATAGAGTTTACTAAAGTAATCCTAACCACAAGTCTTTAATTATTTATGCAAGATTATGTTCACTTATCAAACCAACTTACAAAACATCTTGTACAATTTACAAAGTTTCTTTTACTAGTAAGTCTTAACACAAATTCTTGTTTGTTTAAGTTACTAAGTTTCATGCATCATAGTACTTCTAGTTGATTTTATTCCTTTTCATATGTCCCATTCAATCACTTAATTTGTCATTTTCAATCTACACCAAAGATCAATATGAGATAAGTATTAACTTTATGATCAAAACCAAGTTTTTGTATTACTTGCATGTGTAAGTAAACTTTTCAAAATAATCAATTATCAAATCTCTACACCACTTTTGTCAACCCTTTTTCCAAGATATTGTTTACCTTTTCAAACCCCATTATTATTTTTACTTACAACTTTTCAAGTAATCTTTAGTAACTCAACTAAGTGGGTTTTCAAGATTATCAATTATTCTTAACCATTTTAACATTCAACAAGTTAACAACTTCAATCCATTACCCAAACCAAACCCATAATCCATCTTTAATCTTTTGACCATTTTCATACTTACTTCCACCATTAAAACAATACTTAAACCCATTTGTTAAACAAGCTCAAGTAAACTTAATATGGACAATCTAAACAAGCTAATATGCAACCATAACAAGTCCTATAATCAACAAAACCAATCTTATACAATCACATACAAACTCACGGGTCACACACATGCATGCCTACATCCATGTTACACTTGCATGCACACTATCAAGCACACTAAAATCAAACTTTATACATCATATAACAACTAATATATCCAAATATTGAAGTGGGTTACCTTGGATTTTCGGATTGGTGACTAAAGGCAAGATAGTATGGTCTTAAGTTAGCTTATGACTTCTTCTTTAGCTTCCTAACCTCCTACTTTTGCTTAATCTTCCACCAAGACTCTTAAATCAAGTATTGTGTGTATAATAATTTGAAAAGGTGAGATGGTGAAAGGGTGGTGTGGGTGGCCAATTATAGAGAGAAGGAAGGAGGTATAGGGTTGGTGAGTTGGATAATATAGTAAGGGTGTGTCAATGTTTGAAGCTTCCAAGTATATATCTGATCATTGTGTGGGTGTAGGTTTAATTTACTATTGGTGGGTTTGGGAGGTGGGTTGGGTTTGTGTGAGAGTGGCGGCCGAGAGAGAGGTGATGGAGTGGAAGAGTTTGGTAAATATCAAGGCTTATGGTATTATCTAGGTGTTAAGGTTTAACGTATCTCGTAATTTATCTAGCCAAACGACATCCGTTTCCAATAATTTTTATCATACTTTGAGCAAAATTAAATTACAGTCAATGTCTGCCTAAAAACATAATTTTCTGAAAAACTTGATGTTGGATCCTTACGGTGTCCTCAACTGGCTTTCGGTTACTTATTTTATGATTTTTTTGCGATCCAAACCTTCTAAAATTAAGTTTATATGCTATCTCTAATATCCAAATATAAAATTTAATTTTTCTAAGTCATATAGACACGTTTATAAATTTATCTATTTCGAGTCGTTACCCGGTGTCAATCTGTACAGTGTCAGCTACACGACAAAATTGAACTTTTTCAGGTTCCATATTTTAAAACTCAACTAAAATCAAAGACTTTAGGTAAAAATATTATTCCTATATATTTATCTCACTAATTAATACGCGATTACGGTTAAGATAATTACTGGATTGGTCTAATTTTTGGCGGTTGTCACATTCTCCCATCCTTTTAGAAATTTTGTCCCGAAATTTAGGATGTAGTACTGGTTTCGGTTTCTATTGGGAAGAGATGAGGGTAGTGGTGTTTCTCCTTGTTTGAGTTGTCATAATTCTTTTACATAAAGAAAATAATTTAATTTACAACCATAATACTTAAATAGGATCAAAATATTAAACAACCATAACATATAAAATAGCTTAGTTGGGGTACCTATTAATATTACAAATCAACGAAATTGGTATAATATCTATTATACCTAATAGTTTCGGTTTCCCCATATTAGTTCTACCAATTAAAAGTCTTAAAAAGTCTTAGCATTACACATAACCATCAACCAGATACCACAACAAAAGGATAGTAAATAACAAAGAACCACCATGACATCTTCTAATGGCGACTCATGATATAGCTTACTTGAGGTTCCAAGTTTCCAATCCTAGCCTCCAAACTCATAACCTTACGCTCTAAATTATTCATACTAACGTCCATAGCGCACACAAATATCGACAATATGTTGAAGGCCCATTCGTTTTGCCTACTCTTTCGTTCCGCAAAGTTGAGGCATGCCTTATGGTCACCTAAAGTCACCCCAAGCATGGCTAACCCCTCGTCTTGAGAGTCTAATTGGGACTCCATCATAGGGGTAATTTCTAATACCTTTCCCCTACCATGTGGGGGTGGTGGAGGTGCCTCAATGGTGAGTGGAACGAAAGGTTCGGGGTCCACTTCATACTCATCGCGGGTCCTTTTTCTCGAGCTCTCACCTATGTGAGGCCCTTGAAAAATGGGCTCGGGATAAGGTAGGTCAACAATGGGAGGTGGCTCAATAGGGGCCTGGTGTGCTCCATGGGTGCTACTTCCTGAATCTGGAATACGCGATGAAGACATCTGAAATATAAAGTTCATCCTTAGTAATCATAGTATAAATATATAATAAACTAAATAAATATGCATATATATTTACTTACACTTTTACCTTTGTTTCGCGAGGCGGGATCGAGCATGTGTTTGAATATTTTGTTATAGTTTAGAAATTTTAACTTTTCTAATTCACTAAAACGTTTGGCTCTGATACCAACCTCTGTCACAGCCCGAAAACCTCATAATGATAATTTCAGCGGAAGTCTTTATGACTAAAAAATTTTCGGGCGGTGACAGTTGTTGTTAACCGATAGCTAATCATAACAACACAATGTTTAATATATAATATTAAACATATTATTTAAATATCGGATTTTATATAGGTTTTATTATAAAAAATACATTACGGTCCCATACATTCCTTTATTCAAACACCTACGCCTCGCTCCACGCCTCCTCGCGAATCTTTATTTACCTATAAAACATTTTTAAATAATATTTGGGTCAACACGAATGTTGGTGAGTTATTCCTGAGAAAAACTTATTATATAAATATAGACAATTTATATATAAATAACACATGAATATAATAGTGTACGGCTATTATACTCTCAACAGTACCGATCTGTACACGGTACAACACAATAACGAAACCCGCATTTTATCTTTTAGCACAAAAAGTGTTAGTTGTAAACTAGCTAAGAGTACAACGCGTGTATGACTACCAATTTGATAACTCGAAACGTACCATACTCGAAATATTCCCACTTTTAACCCAACACGAATGGAAGTGGGGGGCGTCACCCTGATAGATCTACCAACATTTCTGTGCCCTCAGTTCAGTTAACAGCTATTTAACCAAATTGATTCATCCCATAATAACGACAATTTGTAAAGTATAATGCGCTTTCAAAACATATATATAAATAAGAATATATATATACAATATGCCTTTCGGAGGAAAAACTCACATTCGATTTTGGTAAGCGTCCAAAAAGCGTTAGTTGTTGTTGGAATCGATCTGCCAAAGACACATATTAGAGTTGATGTGGCTAGTACGTTATGATCTAAGTCGGGTCATACCCAATAACAAGCTAGACAAACGGCACGATAATTATTATTAGATATGATCTAAGTAATAATAATCAACACTTATAATATTTGAAAAATGGGTTTTTTTAAATATTTGCATTTGTGTGTTAAGTAAATTATATGGATAATTTATATTTGAGAGAAATGTTATTTACTTGGATAAATAACAAAATATGTATACCGAAAATAAACAAAATTGGTTTGAGTTTTTTTTTTGGGGGGGGGGGACCACCCAAGGTGGCTGGCCCCACCTCTCTCTCTCTCTCTCTTCTCTTTGTTATTTTAAATACATGCATTTAATCTTATTGGGAGATCATAATTCTTGGGTAAATAATCTCAACACCCTCTCTCTCACACACACATCTCTTCTCTCTTTCTCTCCATTAGAAGCCGAAAACAAGAAGAAGAACAAAAAGGTTCTTTCTTGCAAGAGTGTAAAAGGACGCTAGCAACCTAAGGTGTTTGTTGGAGCTTTTTCGGGTATACAAGCTTGAGGTTTCCTCCATTGGAAGCTCGTCATTCAATCTTTCATCTCCTTAAAATCCGTAGACTTGAAGGTATGTATGTTAACACCCTATGGTTGTGTTTTGATAGCATGCATAATCGTATATGGATCCTGGATTGGGTTTAACATTAACGGGTTTATGTGTAATGTTTAACAAGATTTAAAACTTTATTTCCGCTGAATTTTCCTTAATAAATGGTTATTTTGGACTTGGATAATCTTGCTAAAACCCAACAATGGCATCAAGAGCCGCTTATACGGATACATGCTTCATAGATCTAAAACTTTTCGGGTTTTATGATGTGGTTCACCATATGGCCGAAAGTTTTTTTTTTTTTGCTTTTTGTTACCCCTTGGTTCCTCAAGATTATACTTTACATGCATGTGATAATCTTGAAGAATTAAGTCATATGGATGATTAATTATTTTGTTTGGACAAAAACCCGAAAATTTTGGTTTTGTTTCTCTTGGCCGAAAGTTTTATGGGTAAGAGGGGAACCATTTTTGTCTTCTAAGACCTTGCATATTTGGATGAGCATTTGTATGTTCATAACCTAGCCATGACCTTTGGATGTGTTTGTGTTGTGATTTGTTTAATATTAAATTTGGTTGTAATATTCATTTATTTGGGTTTGTAATTTAGTTATTCATTTCATATTGATTTGTAATAATAAGTAGATTAGTTGTATTTCTTTTATTAGAGAAAAATGTATTAGGATATATTTTTTGTAAAAGAAGATGAAACAAGGTTACGGTTTTGGTTTTGGGCCTTAATGGACCTCATAGTCCAAGATGGGATTTTAGCCCAATGACCAAAGCCCAAACTTGGAGGCCCATAAAGCTAGGAGCTGAAGTTGGAGCCCAAGAGGAAGCCCAAATAAAGTGGAAGAGTCACAACACAAGGTGGACACTTGAAGCATATGGATGCAGGATCAAGTGGGAGTTCACCGATACATGCCTTGTGTCATTCTCGTCCCTTAGGAGAGACCTTTTGGCACACTTGTTTCGGTCAACAAGTGTTGTCATTCTAGATGGCTATGGTTATGAACATGTGATTGTATTTTATGCTTATGTGGTTGATTTATGTTTATTGTTTTATCATGTTTGGATGTTAACAATTAAAATCGATAACTAGCATAAAAGTGATTCCTTTGAAATTATTAAGTTAAAAAATTGGTTTTATTAACTATTAATGATTTCATAATAAAATGGGTTTTATTAAAAGGAATTTGAAAATTTGGTTTTCAAAGGTACCATACATTTGAATGCATGCAAATGAAAGGTACATTAAATAGTTTTCCAATCTAGAATTTTGAAAACTTAAATACCTTTTGAAAACAAGTTTAACACCATCTTTTTATACAACACTCGAATCACTTAGGAACTCGGTGTGGGATAAAGGTCATCTAACCAAATTGGAGGAAACTTGTGAGTTTGAGGTGGGTTTGCCATATTTTTGGGATAAAGGTCACCTAACCGCTTGTTTGTACAAACTCACACGTGTGTGTAAGTAGGACGACTTGATTTGGAAACCATGTGAATAGGGTCACCAAAGCATGGCGTGCAAAGGTGTTGATGGGATTAAACATGCCAACTAAACATATGATGTTTAACCGATCCCATAAAACTAGAAGTTGCAAAGGGTTGCAATCGTTAAATGTTGACTACCTTGTTAATTCAATAGTAGGATAAAGGTCACCTAACTACTATGTGGGTGTAACGCTGGGTTCTAGATTTTAATCTTTAATTGTCTTGAAGATATAAAGGGTATTAACGATTAAAATTTATTAATGATATCAAAAATACTAAAATTGAGCTTTGTTAAATTCTTTTATAGATGGCCGCAAACAATCCACAGAACGCTATTATCCCACCCGTGCATAACTTATCACTAAGATCCATTCTGGATAAGGATAGTCTAAACTATAATAATTTTATGGATTGGTATCGAAACTTGAGAATTGTTCTCAAGCAAGAAAAGAAATCCTACATTTTGGACGATCCTATTCCCGATGAACCCGATGTCAACAACTTGGATGCCTATGCAGATTGGTTAAAATACACCGAGGATTGGGTGCAAGTTTTTGCCTCATGTTGGGAACAATGATTCCCGAGATCCAAAAGTATTTCGAGAATCATGGGGCATATGACATGATCACCCAACTTAATGAAATGTTCCTTACACAAGCTAGGGTGGAACGCTTCGAAACGGTTCGAGAACTTCATGCATGTCATATGGAAGAAACCCAATCTGTCTCATCTTATATGCTTAAAATGAGAAGCCACATTGATCGGCTTGAACGGCTTAATTGTCCCGTCTCAAAAGAGTTAGCCACAGATTTGATCCTAAATGGCTTACCTAAAAGGTTTGAGACATTCTTCATGAATTACAACATGAACGGATGGGACAAGAGCATTGGTGAGCTTCACGCAATGCTTAAGACAGCCAAAGCCGGCATGGGTAAAAAGGTTTTACCCATCCTAGCGATCAATGAGGGTGGCTTGAAGAAGAGGCATCACCAGAAACCAAAGGCAAAGGTTGCCGTTGGTAAGGGGCAAGTCAAGAAGGGGTTCAAGGGAAAGGCAAAGGTGGAACCAAAACCTAAGAAGCTAAAGTTTAGCGCTGAGGATCCGTGCTTTGGTTGTGGCGAGATAGGCCATTGGATGTGAAATTGTCCAACCTATCTCAAGGAGTTGAAAGCTAAGAGGGATGCGGGGCAAGCCTCATGTACAACTTTCATGACCCATATTGATCTTAACATTATTTCTTCTAACACATGGGTATTGGATACCGGATGTGGAACTCATATATGCAATTCATTGCAGGAGTTCAAAATAAGAAGTGATCACAAGAAAGGAGATATTAGTCTCTTCATGGGCAATGGAGCAAAGGTTGACGTCCAAGCCCGAAGAGATTATGTTTTGAAGCTTCCAAATGGTTTGGAAGTTCTTATGAAAAAACATTTTGTATTCTCCTAGTTTGACTAGGAATGTTATATCTGTTTCTTTGTTAAGACAATTTGGTTATGATTTAAAGTTTGTAGACAATGGTATTTATGTTTTCATGAATGATGTCT
This sequence comes from Bidens hawaiensis, assembly GCF_021521415.1. Lineage (NCBI taxonomy): Eukaryota > Viridiplantae > Streptophyta > Magnoliopsida > Asterales > Asteraceae > Bidens > Bidens hawaiensis. Next base: position 5,680,299 of record NW_027491034.1, read on the forward strand.
TTATTTTAAAGCAATGCCGTCTAATGGCATTTATGAATTAGTTCATGATAATACATCCATTGATAACTCGTTGTACCAAGCTAACACCAAAAGACTCAAATTGGATTTGAGTGAAACTTTTCTTTGGCATTGTCGCCTTGGCCATATAAACAAGGATCGCATTCATACACTTTAAAGAATGGTCTTTTGGAATCAAATGTTGATTCCTTTGACAAGTGTGAGTCTTGTTTATTGAGAAATATGACCAAGGAACCCTCTAGTGGAACTAATGAAAGGGCAAAAGACTTATTAGGTATCATACATTCGGACGTATGTGGTCCTTTTAAGACAATGACAAGGAATGGTGAAAGATACTTCATTATCTTTACCAACAATTATAGTCGCTATGGGTATGTGTTCTTGTTAAGACACAAAGAGGAAGCTTTTGAAATGTTCAAAGTCTTCCAAAATGAAGAGCAAAATCAACTCAACAAAAAAATCAAAGTATTACGTTCTGATAGAGGAGGTGAATACCTCAATGATGCGTTTCTTGAACATCTTAGGAATTGTGGGATTGTCTCACAACTTACTCCACCTGGAACACCGCAATATAATGGTGTGTCCGAGAGGAGGAATCGAACTTTATTGGATATGGTTCGGTCTATGATGGCTAGAAGCACATTGCCTCAATCATTTCGGGGTTTCGCATTGCTCTCGGCAGCCCGTATTTTAAATATGGCACCAACCAAGAAAGTGGACAAGACACCTTTTGAAATATGGCATGGAAGGGTTCCATCATTATCATATTTAAAGGTATGGGGTTGTGAGGCTTATGTCAAGAACAACACCCAAAACAAGCTTCAAAGCTGATCCACTAAGTATATCTTTGTAGGATATCCCAAAGATTCGATGGGATATTATTTCTACAATACAAATGAGCATAAAGTATTTATAGCTCGAAAGGCTGAGTTCTCGAATAGAAGGTTCCTTATGGAAGGAACAGAAAGAACCATGGAACTCGAGGAGGATCGAGAACCACAAGCCGACACACGTTTGGTTGATCAAATCACACAAAACGTTCGCAAATATGTAGAATTAGCACCCAACCTGAAAGATATGGATTTTACATGGATGGATGCTACGTGGTAGATTCAGATGAACCCACCACATACCGAGATGCAATGTCACAATCTGATTGTGACAAATGGATTGAAGCCATGAACGTTGAGATGCAATCCATGCATGACAACCAAGAATGGGACTTGGTTATACCACCTCAAAATTCCAAACTGGTTGAAAGTAAATGGATTTTCAAGAAGAAAACCAATATGCATGGAAATTTGGATACTTATAAAGCTAGACTTGTAGCAAAAGGTTTCACTCAAACTCAAGGGGTTGATTATGATGAAACTTTCTCGCCCGTGGAGATGCTAAAGTCTATAAGGATATTGTTTGCCATAGCCGCATATTATGACTATGAGATATGGCAAATGGATGTCAAAACTGCTTTTCTAAATGGACACCTTGAGGAAGATGTCTATATGGTTCAGCCTGAAGGTTTTGTCGATCCACAACATACTAATAAAGTATGCAAGTTATAGAAGTCAATCTATGGATTGAAGCAAGCATCCAGAAGTTGGAATCACCGTTTTGATGATGAAGTTAAGAAATTTGGATTCATCAAAAACGCTGATGAAGCTTGTGTGTATAAGAAAGCTAGTGGGATCATCATAACCTTTCTGGTATTATATGTCGATGACATATTACTGTTTGGAAATGACATTCCAACCTTGGAAGGTGTGAAAGCCTGGCTTGGAAGCTGTTTTTCCATAAAGGATCTTGGTGAAGCCGCCTATATTCTGGGAATAAGAATCTATAGGGATAGATCAAGGCGGTTGATAGGTTTGAATCAAAGTGCATACATTGACAAGATCTTGAAAAGGTTCAAGATGGAAAACTCTAAGAAAGGTTTGGTACCTATTCAAAGAGGAACGATGTTGAGTGCTTCTCAATGTCCAAGCTCAAAGGATGAGCAAGACAAAATGAGTGGTATCCCATATGCATCTGCTATAGGATCCATCATGTATGCCATGATTTGCACTAGACCAGATGTGTCATGCGCTTTGAGCATGACAAGTAGATACCAACAAAACCCGGGAACTAGCCATTGGATGACTGTTAAAAGCATATTGAAATACCTTAGGAGGACTAAGGATATGTTTCTAATATATGGCTCTGGTGAGGAGGAACTTGTTGTAAGGGGTTACACGGATGTGAGTTTCCAAAATGATCTAGATGACTCTCTATCACAATCAGGATATGTCTTCGTTCTAAATGGTGGTGTTGTCTCTTGGAAGAGTGCAAAACTAGACGTGGTAGCCTTGTCCACCACTGAATCAGAATACATTGCCGCCTCGTTGGCAGCTCAAGAAGTTGCATGGATTAGAAAGTTCGTGGCCGATCTAGGGGTAGTCCGTACCATTCAGGACCTCTAGAAATCTTTTGTGACAACGAGGGTGTGATTACTCAAATCAAGGAACCCCGTGCTCATCAAAAGACAAGGCACATTGAGCGAAGATTCAACTACATAAGGGATGAAGTTGAAAAAGGAAAGATATGTATTCGCAAAGTTCACACTGATCAAAACATTGCGGATCCACTCACGAAGCTCCTTGAAAGGCCGAAGCATGAGGGTCATACTTGTTCATTAGGACTTCATTATTCTAGTGATTGGATTTGATCAAATTTTGTATTTGGATATCAGAACAATTGTTATTTTGACTCAATCATATGATTATGGTTTATGATTATGCATTTGAGTTATGTTCCATTTTAGCATGTTTAAATCCGTGAATAATTTGATTATTCTAAATGTCCGTAGTCGATCATAGTTGTGGGAACAAATATGAAAGTAAGACTATTATGAACTTGGATTGGTAGATATTCATGAGGTATGAATATAGCAAGGGTTTGTTGCCAAGGTTCATAGATATTTATGGGATAAATATTGGACTGATCCGCCCTTAATTTTACTGCATGGAATCCTTGTGATTTGTGGTCATAAATAAATTTGAGTTAAGGTGAACATCATAGTATCCTCCGACCTGAGATACATATTGGGTCTTGATATTCACCGACTATTATACTTTGACTTAGTTCTTCGCTGTCTGAAACATGTCAGTACATAAGGCTAAGCTCAAGTGTAGTACAAGGTTATTGTGAGTGACGTATGTAGTCAATAGGGGATTTGTCCCTCTTATTCGTTGAGAGTTAAATGTCTAAGGCCTGGTAAGTTAAATAAACAGAGAATGATCACTCTGTGTCTCTGGATTTAACATTACATTTGTGGCAAAAGGATAAATGATAGTTTCACCTAAATCATTTTCAAGTAAGGGACTTGAAGGGGATGATGTTATTGAATGGCACTTCGTCATGCGTATTAGGGATAGTAAACCGTTGTTAGGTGATATTTGCTATTTGCATCAATCTTCTATGCTTCTTGTGCAAGTGGGAGATTATTGGAATCGATCTGCCCAATACACAAATTAGAGTTGATGTGGCTAGTACGTTATGATCCAAGTCGGGTCATACCCAATAACAAGCTAGACAAATGCCACGATAATTATTATTAGATATGACCTAAGTAATAAAAATCAACACTTATAATATTTGGAAAACGATTTTTCTAAATATTTGCATTTGTGTGTTAAATAAATTATATGGATAATTTTTATTTGAGAGAAATGTTATTTACTTGGATAAATAACAAAATATGTATAAGGAAAATAAACAAAATTCGTTTGAGTTTTTCCTTTTTTTTTTTTTTTGGGTGGGTGGTGGGGGAACCACCCAAGGTGGTCGGCCCCACCTCTCTCTCTCTCCTCTTTATTATTTTCAATACATGCATTTGATCTTTATTGGGAGATCATAATTTTTAGGTGAATAATTTCAACACCCTCTCTCTCACACACACATCTCTTCTCTCTTTCTCTCCATTAGGAGCCGAACACAAGAAGAAGGACAAAAAGGTTTGTTCTTGCAAGAGTGTAAAAGAACGCTAGCAACCTAAGGTGTTTGTTGGAGCTTGTTCGGGTATACAAGCTTGAGGTTTCCTCCATTGGAAGCTCGTCATTCAATCATTAATCTCCTTCAAATCCGTAGACTTGAAGGTATGTATGTTAACACCCTATGGTTGTGTTTTGTTAGCATGCATAATCGTATATGGATCCTGGATTGGGTTTAACATAAACGGGTTTATTGTGATGGTTAACAAGATTTAAAACTTTATTTCCGCCGCGTTTTCCTTAATAAATTGTTATTTTGGACTTTGATAATCTTTCTAAAACCCAACAGTTATAAACTAGCTAAGAGTACAACGCGTGTAGACTACCGATAACTCGAAACGTACCATAGTCGAAATATTCCCACTTTTAACCCAACGCGAATGGAAGTGGGGGGCGTCACCTCGATAGATCTAACAACATTTATGTGCCCTCAATTCGGTTAACAGTTAGTTAACCAAATTGATTCATCCCACAATAACGACAATTTGTAAAGTATAATGCGCTTTCAAAACAAATATATATATATATATATATATAAGAATATAGATATACAATATGCCTTTCGGAGGAAAAACTCACATTCGATTCTGGTAAGGGTCCAATTGCTCGTGTCCTATATTAGTACACGTTCGTTAATTTTAAGTTCGGGTTTAACCCATAACTATATATAATCTTAATCTAAAAGTTCACACAAGCACACAAGCATATAAAGTTTACTAACTTATAATTCTATAAATATACACTTAAAAAATATAAACAAGTAATAATCAACCAATAATTGTTTTATTTAATAATTTAAATTAATTATTATAATTTATAAAAATTATTTCTTTTAGTTCCTGTAGTATTTTGGAAATTTTAAGTTTTTAATTTATTTATTTTGACTTTATCTTGGTCAGTTTTGTCGGTATTGCCGGTTTCGTCGGTTTTGGACTTAAAAACGAACCGGTTGTCATTTTGTGAAAACTTTTAGTTTTAAATTATCAAAAACACTTTTTTATATAGTTTTTAATCATATTTTATAAGTTTTTTTAATAAAAATGATCTGGTTTTCATTTTTGTTACCGATTTCATAAAAACACTCATTTTAGCGTTTTCGTGTCGGTTTTCGCGACACGAACCGGTTTGGTTTAAGTTTTGCTATATTTGACTTTTCTTATACTTTAACTTATGTTAAATATAAGAATATTATGACTTTAAGAGCTGTTTTAATTCAGTTCCAAAAACTCATGTCGGTTCACGTTAAAAGTCAAACTTTCCGACCGTTAATGTTACCGATAAGTTATTTAAGTCACAATGTCAAAACCAAACCATTTCGTACAGCAAATATAAATATAATAACAAGTAATATATCATCACATTCATGTTCGATCATCCAGCATCAAGTATAATCTCTATTAGGTGTTTATATACCAAAATTTCCAGATCTTAACAACCCTTAATATAGTCTTAATCCATCCCATTATCATCCTTTAAACAAATACAATCTTGGTTCTTTAACAAAAAACTTTCTATATTTAGCAATTCGGTTATTTTAACAACTTTCATTCAATTCAAGCTTTCAAATATGATTAGGTATAACTTATGTCTATCTAATTCAATTAGTTTGGTAAAAACTCTTAACAATTTATTAAACACTTGTTCTTAGATTTTCCATTTATCCATTAACAAAGTTACTATTACTATCAAGTATTCACTTTTAACAATCTTATATTATCCCATCAATTTTCACAATAGAGTTTACTAAAGTAATCCTAACCACAAGTCTTATGTTCACTTATCAAAGAAACTTACAAAACATCTTGTACAATTTACAAAGTTTCTTTTACTAGTAAGTCTTAACACAAATTCTTGTTTGTTTAAGTTACCAAGTTTCATGCATCCTATTACTTCTAGTTGATTTTATTCCTTTTCATATGTCCCATTCAATCAATTATTTTGTCATTTTCAATCTACACCAAAAATCAATATGAGACAAGTATTAACTTTATGATCAAAATCAAGTTTTTGTATTACTTGCATGTGTAAGTAAACTTTTCAAAATAATCAATTATTAAATCTCTACACCACTTTTGTCAACAACTTTTTCCAAGATCTTGTTTACCTTTTCAAAACCCATTATTATTTTTTACTTACAACTTTTCAAGTAATCTTTAGTAACCCAACTAAGTGGGTTTTCAAGATTATCAATTATTCTTAACCATTTTAACATTCAACAAGTTAACAATTTCAATCCATTACCCAAACCAAAACCTACGGCCAATGTGGGTGTTTTTACCCATAATCCATCTTTAATCTTTTGACCATTTTCATACTTACTTCCACCATTAAAACAATACTTAAACCCATTTGTTAAACAAACTCAAGTAAACTTAATATGAACAATCTAAACAAGCTAATATGCAACCATAACAAGTCCTATAATCAACAAAACCCATCTTATACATTCACATACAAACTCACGGGTCACACACATGCATGCATACATCCATGCTACACTTGCATGCACACTATCAAGCACACTAAAATCAAACTTTATACATCATATAACAACTAATATATCCAAATCTTGAAGTGGGTTACCTTGGATTTTCGGATTGGTGACTAAAGGCAAGATAATATGGCCTTAAGTTAGCTTATGACTTCTTCTTTAGCTTCCTAACCTCCTACTTTTGCTTAATCTTTCACCGAGACTCTTAAATCAAGTATTGTGTGTATAATAATTTGAATAGGTGAGATGGTGAAAGGGTGGTGTGGGCGGCCGGTTATAGAGAGATGGAAGGAGGTATAGGGTTGGTGAGTTGGATAATAGAATAAGGGTGTGTCCATGTTTGAAGCTTCCAAGTAATCATCTATCATTATGTGGGTGTAGGTTTAATTTACTATTGGTGGGTTTGGGAGGTGGGTTGGGTTTGTGTGAGAGTGGCGGCCTAGAGAGAGGTGAGGGAGTGGGAGAGTTTGGAAAATATCAAGTCTTATGGTATTATCTAGGTGTTAAGGTTTAACGTATCTCGTAATTTATCTAGCCAAACGACATCCGTTTCCAATATTTTTTATCAGACTTTGAGCGAAATTAAATTACAGTCAATATCTGCCTAAAAACATAATTTTCTGAAAAACTTGATGTCGGGTCCTTACGGTGTCCTCAACTGGCTTTCGGTTACTTATTTTCTGATTTTTTTTGCGATTCGAACCTTCTAAAATTAAGTTTATATACTATCTCTAATATCCTAATATTAAATTTAATTTTTCTAAGTCATATAGACACGTTTATGAATTTATCTGTTTCGAGTCGTTACCCGGTGTCAATCTGTACAGTGTCAGCTACACCACAAAATTGAACTTTTTCGGGTTTCATATTTTAAAACTCAACTAAAATCAAAGACTTTAGGTAAAAATATTATTCCTATATATTTATCTCACTAATTAATACGCAATTACGGTTAAGATAATTACCGGATTAGTCTAATTTTTGGCGGTTGTCGCAATTGGTTCACGTGTCAGTTCACCAACTATGATAAATTACCCTAGAAAACAGCTAAGTTTTCGGTTTTACTATCTCAATGCACCTAAGTACACAGGGTGGTCTATGAACAGTCTAAAGGACACGGGTAAACAGTGAAATTAAGGCAAAAATAGGCAAACCTCCTGTCAGATAATTTAACCTAAAACCCTAACAACGCAGACAAACCTGACAACTTATCACCCGCCAGATATCTAAGTAGGTAAGAATATAAACTTCTAGTTATATGCCAAAAATCAGTTTCTATGGTGAATGAGCTCAATAAACCATAAAAAAGTTGGAAACACACAGTTAACAACCTAACATTCAACCTATAATCGAAAGACATTCAATCAAGCAACATGTGAAACATTCATTCAGACACAAATTAAAAGTAATTACGCATGAAATACATCCAATAAATCTAATCAAAACTTTTAATTAATCAAACTCCCGTAAACAAAACCCGAAAACTATTTAAAAACCTTAACCAATCAACAAAACATTATCCAAGCCTAGATAACAAAAAAGTGTTTAGCCACTAATCATGTTCAAAACAATAAAATAAATAAGTTCAACAAGTAAGTTCATAACAAAATATAACAGAAGCCAACCGAATAATAAGGATGTTTTGTTGAGTAAACGTGAAACCCGAACACAAAATCGTTACTTCAATTCTTTTACTTTCTGCGATGAACAAATCCCAAAAGAAAATAATAACTTTTGAAATCTTATGTCTCGTTCTCTTCTTGGTGTGGCTGCTGTGTGTCTCTCATGACCTCCAAGATGTCACCCAAACAAAATAATAATAATAATAATAATAATAATAATAATAATAATAATAATAACGTTGTTCTGCGGCTGTCACCACCCTTTTCTTGGATGCCAAGAATGATAATTATATTGATGTTGGTAGGTTTTTTCAAAGAGAGGGCCCACACAATTCAGCCCTCAATTTATTACCCACGTTTACTTTCTTCACCCCGCTCAACTTGCATGATTTCTTTTAACTCATATGTGGGCCCAACTTCATGTGTATGGCACACCCATTTTTTTTTTCTTTAGCTCGAATACATGTCTTCTGTCAAAACAAAACAAAAAAAAAGGTATTAATATTTTTCAATTCTCAAGTAGGATTCTACATGTGAGCTTTTAGCTTTATTAAAACATTTATTTATAACTTTAAGTATATAGACACAAAACATAATCTTTTATCTAAAACTGTCAATAGATATGAAAGTTGTTTAACGTTTTACTAATTTTCTCAGGTTTAGTGAAAATACTTAATTTTAGCTCGTTGTGTCTTGAAACCTTTAAACTTTAAATATGAGCCAACAATGAGTAATAATCAATAAAAGTCAAGCTCAAGTGTACTCAAAATAGTAAAGAATATATTCAATAATATATATATTTTAGACCACATCAAATATCCCCACACTTTAATCTTTTTCTTCCTCAAAAAATATATAATGCAACGGAATCATAATTCAAAATTGATCTTTAAAACATATAGGTTAATTTTTAAGCTTAGATAAACGCAAAAACAACGATTGCCGATATTGTTGTACACTTAAACCCAGCCACCAGCCTATAAGGCCCCCATCAGATTTAATGATTAAGTTCAAGTGATATCAATAAACCTAAGGGTCTCACACCTAAAGAGTTACAGTTTAGCTTACCCCCATCTCAAGCATAATCAAGACAATTAAAACCGGGTTGAAACAAACTGGTTCAACCTATCACCGTAAGCAAAAACCCTTTGATGGTAAGAAGAACATGCACTAAGGTGGAAGATGGATGAAAAGTCATGTGTGGTCATACGAGCAATACCTAAACCTAAAACTATATTAGCGGATTTCGGCCCATGAATTGTTTCACCCGAGCCGTAACCCAATATATGACCGTCCCAAGCCTCCACCCTTAGTATTTCCTACAAATATTTATTTACCAAACACCTCAAACCCCAATAGTGTATCCTCAGAGTCACCGTCCATTTGGTAAAACGTAAACTCTCGACCCCGTCTAGTATGTGCCTTTTGGCCACTTTTTTTATTTTTTTAAATTTTTTATTAAGAATGCTTCTTTGACATTTGCATAACTTTCTCATTCAATTTTACTTTCAACATAAATGAACATCTTTGATGTTCGTGCAATTCAAAACTTGTGCTCTTAGACATCTTTTACCTAAATATATAACTATTTTTCTATGTTCGTATAAAAGATGGACATGGCGGGGCGCCACCACTCTTTATTTACTTTCATAAAACGGAGTGGCGTGCTAAAGTTAAGTGCATATAATTCTCACCACCTCAAGGTAGGCAAATTACTATAATACTCGCTATGCCTTATCGAATTTTCAGCTTCACTACTCCCCTCAAGATGAGAACCCACAAGGTTTATGATTATTAGGTTTATTAATAATAATCAGGGGAAACCTTTCAAAGCTAGTTGGGCCTACCGGCACATCCCAAGTTAAGTCTGCTATCTTTTATTCAATATCATATATAATAGTAGTTTTAAAAGATTAACCTTAAACAATAATATCATTTTCCATTATTCGCAAAAGAATTTTCAGGATTATTTTTTTAAATTTTTCACTTTTTTTTAATATATATATATATTTTTTTCATTTTTTTTGATTAATTTTTTTAATTATAAATCGAAAAACCTCAGTTTCCCATCCCCACACATAAAATTTCGCATTGTCCTTAATGGAAGACAGGTAAAAGACAAAAATAAAGCAAAAATAGAATAAAATAAAAAATAATTATAAAAAAAAATGGAACAGACTCCCCTGGTAATATGGTAGTGATCTTCGTATGTCATGTTCTGATAAAGCGACCGTATAGCATTTCATTCGCGGATTTCGGGTACCTTCTACAATAAAATAAACTCAGAATCCGAATGGAGATGGAGTACAAACGAAAGTATCCAAACCTGCAAAACAAAGCTCAAAGCACCCAAAACAGGCATCAAACAGACTCTAAAAACTTAAACTGACTCCGAATACAAAAATAAATAAAAAAAAATAAAAATTATACAAACTCTACACTCGGGTATTACTCGAGTCCTATACCTATCAAACAATCAAAGTAGGGATGTCGAGGAGTAATATATCTTCCTCGACCGAATCAACTGGCCCACCGATATAATGCTTTAATCTTTAACTGTTCACCTTCTACGCTCTCCCCTCATGATCAACTAACTCAAATGCACCATGCGGGAATGCCGCCTTCACCGTATACGGACCAACCCATCTTGATCTAAGCTTACCGGGAAATAACTTCAGATGAGAATTATAAACCAACACCTGATCCCCACACTTGAACTCTTTCACCTTCTTCAACTTCTGATCATGCAACGCCTTCGTACATTCATTTTAACTCCATGATCTCGCGTACACATCATCACTCAGCTCCTCTACCTCATGAATTTGGAGATACTGTTTTTTCGCAGCTTGGGTCAGGTTAAGATTAACAGATCTCAACGCCTAATATGCCCTATGCTCTAACTCAACCGGTAGATGACACGCTTTCCCGTAAACCATCCTAAAGGGCATGGTCCCAATAGCGGTTTTAGACGCCATACAGAAAGCCCAAAGTGCTTCATCCAACTTGTCGGACCACTCCTTTTGATTCTTGCCGACAGTTTTCTCCAAAATTCGTTTCACGCCTCGGTTTTCGTTCTCCACTTGCCCGCTAGTCTTTGGATGATAGGAGGTGGACAACCGATGGGTGACCCCATATCGTGCCAATGCCTTCTTCATCTGGGCATTACAGAAATGTGTGCCCCTATCACTGATCAGGGTTTTGGGAGTACCAAACAGATAGAACAACCACTTTAAGAATCCCACTACAACTCGGGCGTCATTAGTGGCCAAGGATTGAGCCTCAATCCACTTGGAAACGTAGTCGATAGCCACGAGAATGTATCGGTTCCCTCAAGAAGAAGGGAACGAACCCGTGAAATCAATTCCCCAAACTTCGAAAACCTCATAAACCTGAATAAGGTTTTGCGGCATCTCATTACGGGATGAGATGTTACCAGTGCACTGGCAAGCGTCACACTGTTTGAAAAACTCGTGTGAGTCTTTGAAAATCGATGGCAAATAAAAGTCGGAATCTAGAAATTTCCTAGCGGTAGGAGATGAACCATGGTAGCCTCCAGTTAAACCCTCATGACAATGCCTAAGAATCTCACGACCCTCTTCCCTACTCACACACCTCCTCAACACTCAATCGACGCCTACACGAAACAAATACGGCGTATCCCATATGTTTTGGCTGGCGTCTGCGAAAAACTTCCTCCTATGCTGATAACTCATGCCCTTGACCAAGACTCCTTCGGCCAGATAATTCACAATGTCAGAGAACCATGGCAGACCCTCCTCTTCAGCACTTACATACAAAACTGACTCTCTCTCAAATCTCAATCTCACCATCATCAACGACTCATGGGGAAACTTATCTTCGATGGCGTCCTCTCTAATCTCCTCTCACTTCGGATCCTCCAGACGTGATCAGTGATCCGCAACTACATTCTCTGCTCCCTTTGTATCTCTAATCTCAATATCAAAATCGGAAAGCAAGAGAATCCATCGTATCAGGCGAGGCTTGGCATCTTTTTGGCGAACAAGTATCGCAATGCCACATGATCAGTATAAACGATGGTTTTGGACAACACGATATAAGAACAGAATTTGTCGAACGCGAAGACCACTGCTAGAAGCTCTTTCTCACTAGTCGTGTAGTTTTCTAGAGCATCATTGAGGGTCTTAATCGTGTAATAGATAGGATGGAAGTGCTTGTCCTTCAGCTGACCTAGAACAGCCCCGGCTGCAAAATCACTAGCGTCGCTAATGAGCTCGAAGGGTAAGCTCCAGCCGGGTGCTACTAAGATAGGGGCGTTAACCAACTGCCCCTTGAGAAACTCAAATGCCTTCAGACAATCAGCATCAAAGTCGAATGCGACGATATTCTCTAGAAGCGCGTCATGGGCCGGGTAATCTTAGAAATATCTCTACCGAATCTGTGATAAAAACCCGCATGCCCGAGAAAACTACGAATAGATTTCACACTAGTCGGTCAAGGAAGTCTAATGATGGTGTCGATTTTAGCTCTATCTACCTCAATACCGTCGTGCGAATTCTTGTGCCTGAGCCCAATGCCTTTAGTCACCATGAAGTGGCACTTCTCCCAGTTCAGCATCAACTTACTCTGTATGCACCGCTTCATCAATCACTTAAGATTAGAAACACATTGATCTAATGAGTCCCCGTATAACAAAAAATCATCCATGACAACCTCCATGGAATCTCGATCATGTCCTGGAATATCGTGACCATGCAACACTGGAAAGAAGCTGGAGCATTACATAACACGAAAGGCATACGCTTGTATGCGAAGGTACCATATGGGCATGTAAATGTGGTCTTTTCCCGATCCTCAGGTGTGACCAGGGTCTGGAAATATCCTGAAAAACCCATCAAGAAAACAGTAAAACCGTCGTCCCGATAGACGCTCCAACATCTGATCGATGAATGGAAGAGAAAAATGGTCTTTCCTAGTAGCATCGTTAAGCCTCCTGTCGTCGATGCACACCTGCCAACCTATGATTGTCCTGGTCGGAATAAGCTTGTTACGTTCGTTAGTGACAATTGTCATCCCTCCCTTCATAGGGACGACCTGAAGGGGACTCACCCATGAAGAATCGGAGATGGAATAGATTAGGCCTGCATCGATGAGTTTGATAAACTCCTTTTTGACCACCTCCGACATGTTAGGGTTGAGCCTCCTCTGAGATTGGATTACAGGCTTGTAATCATCCTCCATGAGTATCCTATGCGTGCAAAAGTTTGGTGTTAGTGCACGGTTTTGCGTCTTGAGTCTTTGTAATTGTCGTTAATGTATTTGTGGTTTAGTTAATGTAATAAATTATGATTATTTCATGTAATTCGTTAATGTATAAGGCTAGTTCTCTAAGGATGTTTAGCGAACTAGACTTTAAGTTTAATCTCCTCTGATTCGTTAGGGGATGTTAACGAATCACGGGGTGTGTCGCCTATTAATGTATGTAACGAAGTAGGATCTGGTTCGCTAGGGGATGTTAGCGAACCAGTCCTATCTTCTATTTATAGCGAACTCAGTTCACACATAATTTAAGTTTTGAGAGGTTTAATTAACTATATTCTGTCCAAATCCTCTCTCGATCTTCAACCGTAAGATTATACTGATAATATATAAACATACACAACACCTAATCATACGTAATTATGAGTTAGATCTATTGTTAAAGTATTAATCGATCACGTTTAGATCTGAGATCTGTTAGTGTTATTGTTATTGAGATGATTTCGGGATCCAACAAGTGGTATCAAAGCTTTCGGGCTCAATTACACTTGATTTGGTGTTAATTTGGAATATTAGTTTGTTTATGTTCTATTTTCGTGAATTTGATTTAATTCAGAGGTGTTTGGATTGATTTATGGTTATTTTGGATTGGTTTTGAGGTGTTAAAGGTATTGATAAGGTATTGTGAATCGGAATTGAGGTTGGATTGATTTTGGGGTTAACCGAAACAAAGGTTTAGTTTTGGTGTGATTGGATTCACGAGTTGTGTTAATTGGTTCCTAGGATTGGCGATTTGGTTTCGCGTGTTGATAACGAGTAATTTGGTAGTTAATTGGTGGATTTTGGTTAAGAATTGAGTGTGTATTACGGATCTGGAATTTATAGTTTTCTAGGTTTCGTGTTCATCATTTCCAATTTTCTGGAAATTTCAGTTGAAGATTTGAAGATTCAAAGATGAAGATGATTCGCTATGTTGATTCGTTATCAATTTCACTTTGATTCGTTCATTAAATCTGTCAATTCGTTAATTATTTTACGTGATTCGCTAATTAGTTCGCTATATTAGCTGATTCGTGTTATCTAATTCGCTGACTGGGTAAACTGATTCGTGAGACACGTGTCCACCTTGGGATTTGTGTCATAACAACCTTTGCCACGGGGCATAAGGTATCAAAGTTTGTTACAAACGGTTGTAATAACCTGATTCGTTATAGTTGATTCGCTAAATCAACTGTAGCTGATTCGTTACAATCTGTTCGTTGTCTAACTCGTTACAAGAAACCTTTAGTTCGCTAAGCCTGCAGTTCGTGATTGACTTAGTCAATTCATTAGTATTGACTAGTTCGTTGACTGATTTTTTGACCATCTGATTCGTGGTCTGAGTTGATTCGTTAATCACTTGATTCGCTCAAATCAATTCTTGTTCGTTAACATTAATCTTTATTTCGTTAAGGATTGATTCGTTAGTTACTGTTCACAATTCGTTATAACTGTTTACAGTTCGTTAAATCTTATTCATTATACCCTTGATGTTTTAATTCTTGTCAAATATGGCTGGTATGTATGCATTGGCTTCTCAAAATATGTTGATGCGACAAATGTTGCAACTTGATACCGAGATAGGTTCACATTCTAAATGTCCAAGATTGATGAAGTTTAGTGACTTTGCCAAGTGGGAACCTCGGTTTCGTGCACATTTGGGGTCTGTTCACCCTGACTGCTCATAATGTCTCGATGAAGTTTATAAGGAACCATTGATTGGTGATGATACTATTGGTTTTGTTCCTAAAGCTGTTTCTTAATATTCTTAGGAAGAAAAGAAAGCTTTAGAAATCGAAACAAAAGCTTATTCCACTCTCACTATGGCATTGCCAGAAAATATCTTTCATCAAGTGGGTAACATAAAGAGATGTGCTTCTTTATTCCAACATCTTCGTATGAGAAGTATGGGGAACACAACTGAAAGTAAGAAAGTGATGCTCAAGTTTCAGTTTCGAAACTTTAATCTATTGAAGGGAGAAACAGTTGAAGAGATGATTACACATTTTATTCACTTAATTGCTGAAATGGACAAGATGAAGTTAAAAATTTCTGAAACGGATAAAATTGACACTATTAAGAGTGTGCTTCCAAGTTCTTACTCAACATTTCTCATGGTCTTGAAAGAGAATGACTATTTCTTGAACGAAGACTTGACTGCACTTGAATTTTTACAAAATATCGAAGCCAGAGAATATGATCTGAAGTGTCAAAAATCTTCCAAGGAAAATCAAGATCGAGCCTTCTATGGTGGAAGTATGCCTCTTAGTTCATCGATTTCTCCAATCAATGCTTTTCTTACTCAAGCTGCAAGTGAAAAAGAATCAACTATGTTTAATGATCCAAAAGTTTGTTTTTATTCTGCTGGTAATTCTGGATTGTTTGGTGGTTCTGGAAGTTCAACTACTACTATTCCATTTGCTTCACCACCTAGTGTTAATATGAAGGAAGCTGAGCAAAACTTTGCTTTTCTGACAGCTTTCATGTCTTCATATGAAAACTTGGTAAGTAGTAAGATTGCCACAAGTGATTTAACTGATGAGGACTATGATCAGATGGATCCAGATGATTTGGAAATCATGGATTTAAAGTGGAACATGGCTATGATCGTCCGTAAGGTTAAAAGATTCATGCAGAGAACTGAAAAAGATCTTCCGGCTTTAAACAAGAAATTGGGTTTTGACAAGTTGAAAGTAAAATGTTATAATTGTTAAGAATTTGGGCATTTCACAAAGGAATGTGACAAACCAAAGAAAGAATACACTGGTTCTCGTGGTTAAAATTCTACTACACCACGAGGTAGTGATGCTGAAAAGAAACCATCCTCTTCTACAACACAAGCAATGTTAGCAGATGGTAATGACTGGTCACAACGGTTATTATGTAATGATGCTCAAGCAAATTTGGCTATGTTTGGGTTACACAAAGATTGTCAAGATACAAGTGGGAGTGAGATGTATTCTGATAATGATTCTGGATCTGATTCTGACGACTCTTGCGACAAGCCTCCAACAGTATTTGCTTGCATGGCCAAGATCAATGAGGTTAGTCATTCTATCTTTGCTACTTCATCTGTTAAAGTATCATGTGTTGATTGTGAATCTAATAAACCTAAGTTAGAAGCTTTGAAAGGTCAAAATGATAACTTGTAAGAGAAATTGCTTCTCTGAAGGATACTTATCGACAATCTCTTGAATCTCAAATGAAATCTCGAGAAAAAATTGAAGCATTGTCGACAAGTAACCATGATCTCAAAGCTGAGTTATCTGTAAAAATGACCATAAATGACCAAAAGTTTCAAGAAATTCTGAAACATCGTTCAATGATAACCGAGCTTGAGAATGAGGTTCTTGAGTTGAAGAACAAACTGGGAAAGTTTAGAAATTCTTCTTTTCTGTTGAATGAAATTATTGAAGTATCTGGTAAACAAAAGGATTCAAAGAAAGGTATTGGTTTTGTTGAAATTCCACCACCATTTCACAATGATTACAAAATTAATCCTTTTGCTAGAAAAGAAGAGGATTTGATTGAGAAAGAAACTGTGATTTCTGAAAAACCTAAACCAGTTAAAACATAAAAAACCAATTAAAACAGAAACAGTTAAGACCCAAGTTGCTCCTCAAAACCTCATGTTCAGAGTAACAAAGTCTTTGTTGAGAATGTTGACAAAGTGATTATCGAGGATGTGTTTGAACCTGAGATAATACACAATAATAAGAACATTCCAAGTTCTAATCATATTCTTTGTGAACCTCAAGAATTTGAGGAAGCTGTGTATGGTTCATTCAAGTCTCACATGAAAAAGGAAGAACCGGTGAAAACTAAACCAGTAAAGGCAAAGAAGTCAGATAAACCAAAGATTTCTGATGAGGACTTAATGCGATTTGTTAATCCTCCTAGTTCTAAGCCTTCACCTGTTAGAGTTTTTAAGTTGAAAGGGATGGACAAGATGTTCACGGAAAAAGATATTCCAATAAGTATCATTAAACCTGAACTTATTGAGAGTGTCTTTATCAATGAAACGTTACAGATTCAAGATCTTGAACAACGATATGCTCAAGCAAAAACATCAGTTCCATCTGATCCATTGACTAAAGCAAAACAAGTTTTAAAACAAGCAAATAAAATTAAATTTGTGAAGTCAACTGGGACGATTACGTTGAAGAGTTTCTCAAACTGTTCTAATTTGGATTTCTACTTGAAAAAGAAGTCTGAATTATCTGATGACTTTGCTAAGAGCATGACCAAAAATATGAGGCATCATCAAACTTCTGCGTCATTCATTCCAACTACCTCTCAACATCATCGTGTAGACATGCGATGCTGTTTTCTTTGCGGTCAACATGGTCATGTAGTGAGGAATTGTAGTCAGAAGAGCTATCAGAATCTTCATCCTTTTATTAAGGACAACTCTAAGCCAATTCCATTGATAAAGGAGATTCTGAAATGACCTGCGTCGTATGCTGATGACACTCATATTATGTTCTTTAGTGTAAATCCACGGAAGGTTATTCATGTTAATGAGACACATGGTCAGGTTAAACCAAAGTTTGTCCCGCATGAGCCAATTTGTAGGAACACGAGTTCAAACATTGTTCAAGCAGCTTACTTAAGACGAAAGTCTAGGAAGCCGATAACTTGTTCACAAGTGGCTGAACAACATTTGAACTCTGTTAAAGTTAATGATCAAAGATAAAACCAAAAGGTGCCCAAGACTGAGGCCCGGGCTGCCTTTTTGAACTAATCATCTTTATTTTGTGTGTAGGGTACATCCAGGACTGTGTCTGGTAAAAACTGGATAATGGATAGTGGATTTTCTCGTCATATCACTGGGAATCTAAACCTACTAACCAACGTGAGAAATATTCAAGGGGGTTATGTAGCATTTGTTGGGAATTCTGGGGGCATGATCACACAAGACGGTGAAGTTTCAAATGGTCACATCACGTTTGAGAAACTAAATTATTATTATAAAGTGGATCATAACTTATTAAGTGTATCGCAGATTTGTGACAAAAAGTACACAACAATATTTACTGACAAAGAATGTCTTATCTTGAAACCGGGATTTGTTATTCCCGAGGACATGGTTGTCTTGCGATCACCACGATCGAATGATATTTATGTCTTAAACATGAGCTCTAAGATATCCACATCGATCGAAACATGTTTTGTCTCAAAAGCAACCGAGAAAGACTCAATTCTATGGCATCGTAGAATGGGTCATATACATGTTAGAAAGATGAATTATTTGATGGCTAATGATTTAGTGGAAGGTGTCTCATTGAAGAATTTCAAATTAACCGATCACTGCGTTGCATGTAAAAAGGGCAAGCAGAAGAAGAAGACACATCCTTCTAAATTATTGAATTCCATTAATACTCCTCTTGAACGACTCCATATGGATTTATTTGGTCCTGTGAATCGTGCAAGTATTTCTGGGGATTGGTACTGTCTTGTGGTGACTGATGATTATTCAAGATACTCATGGGTGTTATTTATGAGTACGAAAGATCAAACACCGGTTTTGGTACAAAACCTTATCACCAAGATCGAATCTCTTTACAAACAAAAGGTGAGGAGAATTCGTAGTGATAATGTTACTGAATTCAAAAACACTGTCTTGGATTTCTTTTGTTCTCACAAAGGAATTCATCGAGAATACAGTGCATCTTATGTACCTGTAACACCCCGTAACCGCAGCGGAAACGTAAACGGGATGCAACAGACACCTCTGATATCAACAACATTGTTTATAAAGAAAGCTGAATACCTTAATATTCTTCAAATTACATTAACTCGTATTTCATTACCGTCTAGGTGATACACACATCATACAATACGATACATAATTCTATTTATTATAATGTATCCTAACATCCCGCACGCAAATCTTACACACATCAAGCACTTAGCACGTAAGCAATCATTTCATCTTAATCGTACCTGAAAAGTATGTGAGAAAACGGGTCAACTACGAATAGTTGGTGAGTTTCACAATTCGAGTAAACCATGATAAATCATTATCATAAAATAATATTATTATCGATGTAATTATGCTGAGCCCACAAGTGAAACCTCTGTTAACCCAGTACTGTACCCGTTCCGGGGGCAATGTTAACCCAGAAACACTTCCAGGGACATCTAGGGACACTGTTAACCCAGTACGGTACCCATTCCGGGGGCAATGTTAACCCGGAAATACTTCTAGGGACATCTGGGGACACTGTTAACCCAGTACTGTACCCGTTCCGGGGGCAATGTTAACCCAGAAACACTTCTAGGGACATCTGGGGACACTGTTAACCCAGTACTGTACCCGTTCCGTACGATTCCCGTACAATCAAATATTTATAATTACACGCAAATCCATGCGTTCAGTATGTACTTAAACATTTCAATAGTAACATGCTTTCCGCCCCGGGAAAATATTTAAAAACAATTCAGAAAAAGGGGCTCGTGAAACTCACCTTAGCACATGCAAGCAGGTAACAATAATCATTATCATTTAACACGTCCAATCTGTATTATGATCCCTACGATCGATATTATACAATTATAGTTTATATAATCTTTAACCGTGTTAACCAGTACATCTGGGGACACTGTTAACCCAGTACTGTACCCATTCCGGGGGCAATGTTAACCCAGAAACACTTGTCCGGACTCAGATTGTGATATCGTTTAGAGTTTACTAGTCAAAATTACTATTAGTCGTTTTTCCCGTTTTGCGTGCCTAGCACGGATATCCGTTTTTACGTTTCAAAAATGAGTTTTGTCACACACGACCCGAAAATAGTGGTTGAATGATAATTTAATTAAAGTTGTGAAATTAGAGCTCGGTTTAGACGCCCCGATTGGCCGCGGGACCCGTTTCCGTCTTTGATGCACCGGAAACTGTTAAATCGTTTAAAATTACCCAAATCATCTGAATTATTTTCAGATGATTTATTTTTACTTGTTTAACTCAGTTATATGAAAATAGTTCATTTTTAGGGTTTTTATACACCAGTCAGCTCGTCTACCCGAATTTTGCTGGTTTACGCGTTTTATATTATAAAAGTTCACTTTTATTCCAAATAAATATCCATTCATCCTCGGATCTTGAGATTTTGCACAAATAACATTTTGACAGTGGGAAAATTTATAAAAATATTTCCAGAATTAATTTTTATATTTAAAATTTATTTATCTATTTTTAAACACCATTTAAACACTAAATATGTCGTAAATACCAAACGACCTTAGAAAAATCCCAAATTTTTCCTGGATTACCCCTGCCATCCACATAGTCCCCAGTAATTTTTCCAGAACCAAAATCTATTTTTACATGCCATTTTCACTAAAACCGAGCTAGAAAACCCTAGAACTCGTTTAACCGAAAAGCCTTCTTAGACTTCTCCAACTGACCCAAATTTTGTGTGTGACTTATAAATGTTAGAAAAAGCTTATCTGCAATTTTCCAGAATTTTTCATGATATTTAACTATTTTTCACCATTTTTAGCCAAAACCGAGCATTAAATTCACCAAATATTCATCCTTTGTCCAAAAATTACCAAATATTCACAGAACTCATATTTTCATGTATTTAACACCTCTGTAAGATTTTATGACCTAACTCTAAACCATCAACAATCTGTCCAAAAACTCCAAAACCGAACATAAACTGAATATACCTTTTGTTTTCCGCCACTACAAGCTACAAACTCGTCTTTCCGCCTTATCTACCACTAAATACAGAACCTACAACCAACATACCACAATACCAAGCAAGTTACACTCATGATCAAGCCTCTTACACTATAGTTTCGGTTATTGCTTTAAAAACAAAGATTTAACCGTAAAAATTCGTTTTTGGTTCGTTTAACTCCTTTCTTGGACCAAGATCCCTTGTATAACCCGTATACATCACTTGATCATGCAAGAATCGGTTTTCTTCTTTGAAACCTCATTTTCTTGCAAATAAACTCAAGGAACGAAGATGCACACGTAAATAACTCGACTTTTACCTCGGTTTTCTTGCTATAAACTCGGGTTTTGGATCATAAAATGGAAGGAGTTGATGAATATTGAGAGGTTTGATGAGAAAAAAAGAAAATGGAATGGGGTATAACCCCCTTGGGTCCGATCGGCCTAAAGAGAGGGGTGGGGTGGGACCCACTTCTCCATTTCTAGCCACATGTTTAGATTTCAAAAAATCCGGATAATGTTTTGGATAATCTGGTTCAGTTCGTTTTTCCGTTAAATGTTTAATTCGGCTTAAAACGAGGCTAAAAAGATCGTTTTCAGCTTAAAAAAATGAAATTTATTTAAAACCAATTTAAAAACTTTAAAAACTTAAACCATGACATTTATTAACTTAAAACATCATATTATTAATTATTGCGCATCTTTTTCGGCTTGATCGATCGTCTCTTGCTCGGTTTGGTATTAAAGGTTTCGTTTAACGTACCGACGTACATTAAATCGAAAATTCTTTTTCTGTGCTTTAATTCACTTATCCCGTAGCTTTAATACTTCGTAAACATCACTAAATATCATATATATCGTCTATAATTGAACCCTCGATTCGTTCGGGTTTCAATAACTATCGATCGATTAATCGCATATTCAATACGATGAATTATATATTCACATACAATCAATACAGTGAACCATGTATTCTCGTATAATTTTTATGGTAATTCATGTACCCGACATTAAATATAACGTAACTACTGTCTACCGGTTAGGGTATCCCTGGTTTCGTCTGAATCGTTACATTCTCCCCCCGTTAAGAAATTTCGTCCTCGAAATTTTTACACGCCCACTATACCCTTCCGAGAGAAAGGTGGGGGTTTTTCCTTCAGAATTCACCCTCGCGTTACCAGGTATAATCTGGTCCTCGCTGTGAATTCCACTTAATCTTAATCAATAAAGCTCGGTGTGTCCAAACTGTTTAGTTTTCCCGTCTACTATCTCCACGGAATTATTTATGATATTAAGCATGTTTTCTATGAGTACCCCCATTACTAGTACTTTCGTTGCCTCATCGCTTAGGTACTTATCAATCTGTATACATGGCAAAACATCATGTATAGTACTTAGCCCCTGGAGTACTTTAATCGATAAACTAAATGACCAATCATGGAGATAGTCTCATGAGGTCCTATATATTAAGGAGCTATTTTCGGTTTTGTCAAACCTCATATCACCTCTCTAAGGTGATGCCTTAAAAATGCCTTGTCACCTCCTTCCAGTGACAATGGTTTCCAATGAATGTTGGCATAAATCCTTTGCCAATCTCGCGCTGCTCTCAACTTATCCTAAATATTATAAATCCGATTGGTTGTTTCTCGAATCAATTCAAATCTTATGGCTTGAGTGACGCCCATTTTCAGTTCAACAAATTGGTGATAAGTACTTCACCCATAGAAAGCTTCAAGCTCTCGATGCTTCCTTCCTCGCCTTCCAATAATGGAAGTAGGATGACTATTTCGATCTGAGATGATTGAAAATGGTACTCCACGACGAGATACCATTTCACCATCATGAATTTGGGCGAGAATTCATTGTGGTAATCGTCATGGATTGGGATGAAATGCGAGGATTGGTTAATCGATCCGCAATTACCCAATTTACATCATGCCTTTGATATATCTTGGGAATTTGCGTCTCGAAAGCCATTGTAATTTATTCCCACTATCATTGGCGAATTTTCTGTCGTTGTGGCGTTCCCTAGGGTTTTTGGTGTGCAGCCTTATCTCTGGCATAACTTAAATATTCACCAACATACGTAACCATATCCTCTTTCCAAACTCGGCCATTAATAAAATCCTTTCAGATATTTGTATCATCAATAGTCCAATCCTATCCCGGATGCATGGAATATTTCGATCTATGCGCTTCGTCCATGATTCGCGAAGGTCATGGAGGGTCGGGATCCAAACCTGATTTTTTTGAAATAGAGAATTTCGTCCACGCGTTGTTCGAAATTCTTCTCATTGCCGATAAGTCCCTCCTTTTCCAATTGTTCCTCTTTCAACACCTCACGTTGAGCGACTCGAATCAGGTCCGAACGGTTCGACTGGACTATCATCCCCAGCGCCCGCACTCGCAATGGCTTAACCCGATCTTTCCTACTCAAGGCATCGGTTACGACGTTAGCCTTGCTGGGGTGATAACGGATGTCACAGTCATAATCGCTTAACAACTCGACCCATTTTCGTTGAATATGAGACTGCGGTCTCTTATCATCTATAAAATTTGTACATTTGCGTCGTACAAGGATTATGAGTTGGGTAATGCTAAAAATTCTTCAATAACCCGCTGATAGTCTCCGGCTAGTCCTAAAAATTGGCGCATTTCCTTTGGCGTCTTGGGTGACTGCCAATTTTAATGGTTTCTACCTTATTTGGATCTATGTGAAATCCTTGTTGCTTTACAACATGACCAAGGGATTATGCTTTCTGTATTCAAAATCACATTTCGAGAACTTCGCGTACAACTCCTCTTGCTTTAACACTTCCACAATTTTCCTTAACTGTCGTTCGTGCTATTCTTTACGTTGCAAATATATCAAAATATCATCAATGAATGCTATGACAAATTTGTCAAAATAAAGTTTACAGACTCGGTTCATGTGTTCCATGAACACTGCCTGCGCATTCGTTTGCCCGAAAGGCATAACTAAGAATTCACAATGGCCGTAACGAGTCCGAAACGCTGTTGTTGCAATGTCCTCCTCTTGGATTTTTCATTTGGTGAAAACTATATCTAAGATCAATTTTCAAAAAAATAAATCGCCCCTTGCAGTTGATTAAATAGATCATCAATTCGGGGAAGAGGGTACCTATTTTTGATTGTTAACTTGTTCAACTCCCTGTAATCAATGCACATTCTAAGGCTCCCATCCTTCTTCTTCACGAATAATACAGGTGCACCCCACGGGGAATGACTAGGACGTATAAATCCTTTATCCAACAATTCTTGCAACTGATTGGATAATTCTTGCATTTCAGTTGGTGCAAGTCGGTAGGATACTTTGGCAATAGGATATGCTCCTGGTATTAGATCGATTCTGAATTCGACCCGTCGGGTTGGCGGTAATTCAGGAAGTTCTTCTGGGAAAACTTCTGGATATTTACGTAACACCGAAACATCTTCTATATGTTTTCTTTTAAATACTTTTCTCTGTATCTAATCGCTTCATCGTCCGAAAGAGAGCTTCTAATCATCTTCTTTTCATATTTGATTTCAGCTTCATGTTGAGTTAGCCAATCCATGTTAACTATTACGTCAAAACTTCCTAACTTTACTAGTCGTAGGTCAATAAGGAAAGGTTAATCGTTCAGAATAATAGGACAATTCCGAACAATTTAGTTAACCATTAGGGATTTACCGTTAGCGATTCTACAGTATAGGGTTCTATAGTTTCACTAATCGGTATCTTTCCAAATGATAGGAGGTCAATAGGAACTAACTTCTATCGACGACCGTAAAAATATCACTGAAGCCTATGGATTTAAAACTACCACGTACTTAATACCACCTTTGGATCATGACGTGCTTTATTCGAATTACTCACAAAAGCACAGCTCCTTGCTTGATCAGAGGTTGATGCTTGTCATGAGGTTCGTCTTCCAACGACACCTTGGTTCAACTTTGGGCAATTTCTCTTGAAACGTTCTGTACTGCCACATTCATAGCAAGTACAACTGTTTGGCATAATTTGGTTTCTTTGGATGGATTGTTATTGAAACTGTTGGGTTCGGAGTGGTTGTACACGAATGGGTTGGGGTTGCCGGTTCACAAGGCTTCAATTGGTTCTACAATTGGGGCATTACGTCCATCTTTACCATACCTGTGGCCTACTATCACTCGACATTCTTCTTCCTGCCGATAACCATATTTTCCACATTTAGGGGAGGACCCTTCATGCGGTTCATGTTTTCACACCAGAACTAGTCTTTAGTATAATTCCGGGTTATAGGACCTACCAACTTATTCAAAAGCCTATCTTGCACTATACCTTTATCATTTCTCTTCTTTAACACTCGACGTCTCAACTAACGTCCTTCCAGTCCGCTTCCCATAGAGTCAAATATATCAATGCTGGCTTGTGACACAACCCTTCCAAAGGTTGTATATTTTACAAGATTGACTATACTCCTTATCGATGGAGTTAGTTCCCAATATAGCGCTCACTTCGCTTAGTTTCAGGAGTAATTAGCCATGTTACCAGACATGACAATTCCTTCAAACAATTAGCGTGTTCTAAGTGATCAGCACACAGCATTTCTATCTACCATAGTTCAGTTTCCAATCTCTGAACTTATTTACTCGAATAAAAGTGCTCTAGCACAAGAATTTTAAATTCTGACCATATCATCTGAGTAATAATTTTCTAACTATAATTTTGTACCATCGTGTTCCATCACGATACAACATAATCTACCAACATATCTGTAGCATATTTCACTACACGGTGTTCTAGACTCTTACCAATATCCTTAACCACTTCGATCTTTTCTATCCACTCGCTAATCTATTTCTCCCTTTTCCATCAGTAAACTATTAATAATTTCCTTAACACAACCAACAAACATATCCTTCATACTGGATCTAATTCATTACGACTACCATTCATGTTTAGTTTATAACTAATACTTGTAGTCATAATAGTATTCGGTGGAACATTATCACTCTTAGTAATAACACTAAGAATTGAAATATTCATAATCATGTGATTGCTCGATCTGTAATTCTGCGATCACATTTGCATTAACACTAGCAGTGATCTGTGATACGACATTCGGTATCATCATCTGCTATCTTTGAGCAATCAACTGAATCATATCAATCTCCATCATTGGAGTTACTCTTTTTATGTCATTCTGCCGTACTCATCCCGTACGCAGTAATCAATACTAATCTCACCGTGTAGCTCGTTACCAGCTCAATCATAACAGCAGGTACACATACACACCAACTATAATCATACATATTACACATACCAGTATCTAGTATATACGTCCCACAAATATAATAACATATGGACTTAACCTGACGTCGGTTAACGTTTAAATATGTTTCATAACCCTTGTCACCAACTGACATATAGATCTTTCTCAACAAAGATTAATATTTAATATGCTTGATTTCAATATCCTTCTGCATGTCAGCATAACCGATACATGCTTAAAGTGAGCACCAAACGATTACGTACCACGGAGTTATAATATCTGTATCTATTTGTATATCCGGCATACACGGTATACCACCTACGAGCGAATAACCAACTATGCTATAATGATTCCAACACCTCTTTGTGTATGGGTAATCATTCCATTCGAGTATACATGGGTATAGGCATCTAACGGATGTAAGGTTAACATAGGGAGTTGCAAGGTTCAAGGTAATCGTGCAACATGGGTTGCCTTCAAATATTATCAATTACTATTATGGGAAACTCTATCACTTGCTCAGTCAATGTCCTCAGGCGTTCTAGGTTTGCTAAAATCGGTAATTCTCGATCTGGAGGTGGTATGTCTCATATGTTTTAGAGTGAGAAATACATATATATATTTCTATATATTATTTTTATCTGCTCATTTATTATCAAATTTATTATTATTATTTATTTATTTATTTATTTATTTACCTTAATGAAATAAGAATGGGTTCAGGTACAGTTCCGTCCGTACGTGAGGGTCGGCGGTTAAGGTGAACATAGGGGGTTATTAAAATACACGGTACCGGTATTGGTAGGGTAAGGTATTTAATAATTTTGTTTGGGAGTGACGGTTACTAGATATTTCTGGTTAATGTCAAACGGGAGATCTAACTTGGTACTATCATAACTATGGCCCGACAAGTCAGACTTATCATCAACTGATGCTCTAGAAATTTCAGCATCCTCGGTACTTTTTATTATTTCATCCCCCGGTTCCTTATCCGGGTCCTATTTCTTAATACATGTATCCACAAGATATGTACATATATATATATACACATTAGCACGCATAAATAATATTATATACTTTAAACATATGTTGCCATTTTTACCTATTAATGTACCCCGTGACTTCCCCTGAATTCCCTCGTGCGGCAAGTCTGTTATTATGTTCCGGACCATAATAACTCACTTGTCCATCCAAGTTCATCCAGATCTCGTCACTATAAATTATTAGTTGATATTCAGATCCTATAATACTTGAGCTACTGGTTATATTTTAGGTATGTTTTAAAGACTTCCTAATTCTTTATAACCAATGGCTCTGATACCAAGTTCTGTAACACCCCATAACCGCAGCGGAAACGTAAACGGGATGCAACAGACGCCTCTGATATCAACCACATTGTTTATAAAGAAAGCTGAATACATTAATATTCTTCAAATTACATTAACTCGTATTTCATTACCGTCTAGGTGATACACACATCATACAATACGATACATAATTCTATTTATTATAATGTATCCTAACATCCCGCACGCAAATCTTACACACATCAAGCACTTAGCACGTAAGCAATCACTTCATCTTAATCGTACCTGAAAAGCATGTGAGAAAACGGGTCAACTACGAATAGTTGGTGAGTTTCACAATTCGAGTAAACAATGATAAATCATTATCATAAAATAATATTATTATCGATGTAATTATGCTGAGCCCACAAGTGAAACCTCTGTTAACCCAGTACTGTACCCGTTCCGGGGGCAATGTTAACCCAGAAACACTTCCAGGGACATCTAGGGACACTGTTAACCCAGTACGGTACCCATTCCGGGGGCAATGTTAACCCGGAAATACTACTAGGGACATCTGGGGACACTGTTAACCTAGTACTGTACCCGTTCCGGGGGCAATGTTGACCCAGAAACACTTCTAGGGACATCTGGGGACACTGTTAACCCAGTACTGTACCCATTCGGTACGATTCCCGTACAATCAAATATTTATAATTACACGCAAATCCATGTGTTAAGTATGTACTTAAACATTTCAATAGTAACATGCTTTCCGCCCCGAGAAAATATTTAAAAACAATTCAGAAAAAGGGGCTCGTGAAACTCACCTTAGCACATGCAAGCAGGTAACAACAATCAATTTCAGTTAACACGTCCAATCTGTAATATGATCCCTACGATCGTTATTATACAATTATAGTTTATATAAACTTTAACCGTGTTAACCAGTACATCTGGGGACACTGTTAACCCAGTACTGTACCCATTCCGGGGGCTACGTTTGTTGGAATTACGTATGCCCGAGACACATACTTATACTAATGTGGCTAACTGTGTTTGATCCAAGTCGGGTCATACCCAATAACAAGCTAGACAACACCAAATGTATTCTTTTAATGATTTGATCATTTAAACGAATACCGAACACTACATGTTTAGAAAATTGGTTTTCTAAACAAACACACTTGAGGATTTAAATAAATTATCTGGATAATTTGTTTATATATAAATTAATTATTTAATTGGTTAAATAATTATATAAATGTATGTACATTTTATAAAAATGAGTTTTATAAAATAAATGGAGATGTTTTAAATGGTTAAATCAAAACACAAAAAAAAAAAAAAAAAAAAAATAAATAAATAATAAAACCGGCCACCCCATGTGGGTGGAGGTTTTGGTCCAATCAAAAGCTTTGTTGACCACTTTATCATCCTCCATTCACAAGACATGCATTTGGGTATCTTCCATTTTGAATTTCAAGTGTTGAAACAAGCAAAAAAAACTCTCTCTTCCTCTCCAAAACTCACGGCCACTTTGGCCAAAGAAAAGGGGTGTTTTGTGAGCTTGATTCAAGTGTTCTAATCCTAGCAACAAGTTGGTGTTGTTGTTTAAAAGCTTGGGGTATCAAAAGCTTGAGGGTTTCTCCTTTGCAACCTTGCCATTTGAAGACATCATCTTCTTCATCCACCTACATCTTCTCATAAGGTATAAGAAGGTACAATTTACATTTTGTGAGCATCTTGTTCTTGTAATTTTGATCCTTGGCTTCGGGTTTTAGTTTTAACATAATGGTATGTTCATTAACAAGTTTCAAAATCTAAGCTTCCGTTGCGTTTTCATGTTAAAATGGTTAACTTGAAACTTTGATAACCTTGTATAAAACCCAACAATGGCATCAAGAGCCGGTTACAAGGACTTATGCTCCTTACATATTCATAAATTTCGGATTTTCATGGGTGAAAAGGGAAGTCCGAAAATTTGGTGGATTTTACCCCTCATGGTTTTGTAAGATCTTGACATGCATGGAAAGATCTTAGGAAACCATTATTAACATTTGGATGTTGAATATATAAAAAAAATAAAAAAAAAAATTTGGCCGTAGCCTCTTGGGGGGGGGGGGCGATTTTGTTTTGGGGGTATTTGGGCATTGGTTGCTTAGGTTGCATGCTTAGAACATTTGGTATGTTTGATTGTGTCATAACCGAAACCTAGACCTTGGATGTGTTGATTGTTGTTTGTGTATGTTGATTATGTTTATTATTCAATATGGTTGTAATAATTCATAATCTTAGGCTTGTGTAATTTATTTATTCATAAATTGGTATGTAATAAATAGATTAGTTGCATTTTTCTTTTTTTTAGAAAAATATGTATTAGGATACATTTTGTAAAAATTGAAGATGCAAGAATTGGTGGATTTGGGCCTTGGACCGAAATTTTGGGCTTGTTGGGCCTCACCGGCCCATCATGGGATTCAAGCCCATTAGGCCCATAAATTTCACTCTTGGGCCCAAGAAGACTTTTGGAAGTTTGGAGCCCATTAACAAGCCCAACAAGAACACAACAACTTGGAAAGGATACTTGAAGCATTTGGATGCAAGGTCAAGTGGGAGTCAACATTCCATCCTTGTGTCATGTTTTGTCCCTTAGGTGTGACTTATGACCTATACTTGTTTCGGCTAACAAGTATGGTCAAACTTAGCGGTTCTCGGTTATGACTATATTTTGCATATGTATGCTTGGTTGTTTGTTTTACTTTATGTAATGTGTGGTTGATAGATATTAGGATATCCAAACCGTCACATAGGAACGACAACAAGCATGAAACGGGTTCTAATATATATTTGGTAATATCGCGTCAATTAGTTTAATTAAATGGGTTTATTAAAACTAAGCGATTACTCACATATAATAAAATTGGTTTTATTATAACTTGAACCTTGAAAATTGGTTTTCAAAATCGCCATATTACTAAATGCATGTTAGGATATGGCATAATGTTTTTCAAACTAGAATATTGGAAAACTTAAAAATCCCTTTTTCATAATTACCAAGGAAACAAGTCTAACACCATCCTTTTGTATGACACTTAACGTATTAGGGAACTTTAAATGGGATAAAGGTCACCTAACCATTTTGAGCAAACTAATATACTTAGGGTAATATTAACATATTTGTGGGATAAAGGTCACCTAACCACTTGTATGTTAATCTTACATGTTTATACAAGTAGGACGACTTGAAACCATGTGATAAAGGTCACCTAAGCATGGGGTCCAATGGTGTTGATGGGATAAACATGCCAACACGAAATAAGGATTTCGAATGGTCCCATACCTCTAGAAGTTGCAAAGGGTTGCAATTGTCAAGATTGACTACCTTGTTAAATCAAATAACGGGATAAAGGTCACCTAACCGAAATTTGATTTATCGTTGGATTCTAGAATTTAATTATTATTTTAAAATCTGGAATAAAAGGGTATTAATAATTAAATTGATTATAATACTAAATAGAACTTTGTTAAATTTTGTAGATGGCCGCTAACAATGCAAACACCTCTACCCATAACACCCGTAACCTATCCTTAAGAACCATCCTTGAAAAGGATCGTCTAAACCATAATAACTTTATGGATTGGTATCGCAACTTGAGAATAGTTCTCAAGCAAGAAGAGATATCATATGTCTTAGACGATCCCATTCCCGACGAGCCTAACGTGGAAGATGAGGAGGCTTATAACGATTGGGTCAACTACACCAAAGATTCGGTGCAAGCCTCTTGCCTCATGTTAGCGACTATGATTCCCGAAATCCAAAAGGATTTCGAGCATCATGGGGCATACGACATGATAACTCAATTGAAGGAAATGTTCCTTCAACAAGCTAGAGCGGAACGTTTCGAAACGGTTCGAGCGTTTCATGCATGTCGTATGGAGGAAACCCAAAGCGTCTCATCTTATGTCCTAAAGATGAAAAGCTACATCGAAAAGCTTCGTAGGTTGAATTGTCCCGTGTCTAATGAGTTGGCTACGGATTTGATCCTCAACTCTTTGACCAAAAGGTTTGAAACCTTTGTCATGAATTATAACATGAATGGGTGGGACAAAAGCATTGGTGAGCTTCACGCAATGCTAAGAACGGCCGAAGCGGGAATGGGTAAAAGGGTTTTACCCGTTCTAACAATCAATGAAGGAAAAAGGGGACATAACTCCAACCCCAAAGCAAGTGTTGCTAAGGGCAAGGGCCACGTCCAAGGAAAGGGAAAGAGGAAAGCCATCACGCCCACCAAACCGAAGGAAAAGAAGCAAAAGGTTGCGGCGCAAGATCCATGCTTTGAGTGTGGAGAGATAGGTCATTGGAAAAGGAATTGTCCGACCTATCTCAATGCGTTAAAAGATAAGAGGGATGCGGGGCATACCTCAGGTATTATCTTTACTATACATATTGAACTAAATGTTATTTCTTCAAATACATGGGTACTTGATACCGGATGTGGAACTCACATTTGCAATTTGTTGCAGGGGTTCAAAAGAAGTAAACAACTCAACAAAGGGGACATTAGTCTCTTTATGGGCAATGGAGCAAGAGTTGAAGTCCAAGCCCAAGGAGACTACTTGTTAAAGCTTCCAAGTGGTTTGGAAGTAATTTTGAAGAATGTTTTGTATGCTCCTAAGTTAAGAAGAAACATTATTTCCGTGTCCCTTTTAAAACAATGTGGCTTTGATCTTAAATTTATTGATTATGATATTCATGTTTTGATGAATGGCATATTTTATTTTAAAGCTATACCCATAAATGGTATATATGAAATAGATCAAATTGGTACGTCACATAGTAGTTCAATGTACAATGTCAACACCAAGAAACTCAAGAAGGACTTGGGTGATTCCTATCTTTGGCATTGTCGCCTTGGACATATAAGCAAGAATCGCATGCAAACTCTTCGCAAGAGTGGTATTCTAGAAACAAATGAGTATGATTCATTTGATGTATGTGAATCTTGTTTACAAGGCAAAATGACAAAGCAACCCTTTAATAAAACTTTTGAAAGGTCAAAAGAATTATTGGGTATCATACATTCGGATGTATGTGGTCCTTTTAGACCAATGACTAGGAATGGTGAAAGATACTTCATTACCTTTATTGACGATTATAGTCGATATGGTTATGTGTACTTGATGAAACACAAAGATGAAGCTTTTGAAATGTTCAAAGACTTCAAAACTGAAGTAGAAAGACAACTCAAGACCACAATCAAAGTACTTCGTAGTGATAGAGGAGGTGAATACCTAAGTGGTGTTTTTCAAGATCATCTTAAGAGTTGTGGAATTATTTCACAACTTACTCCACCTGGAACACCACAACATAATGGTGTGTCTGAAAGGAGAAATCGTACCCTATTAGATATGGTTCGATCGATGATGGCTAGAAGCACTTTACCTCTATCATTTTGGGGCTATGCTTTACTTTCCGCTGTTCGCATATTGAATATGGCTCCAACCAAGAAAGTGGAGAAGACACCTTTTGAAATATGGCATGGAAAGGCTCCATCGCTATCATTCTTAAAAGTTTGGGGTTGTGAAGCTTATGTAAAGCAATACACCCCAAACAAATTAGAAGTCCGATCCACTAAATGTATCTTTATAGGTTATCCTAAAGATGATATAGGATATTACTTTTACGACCCTAGTGAGCAAAATGTTATTATTGCTCGAAAGGGTAAGTTCTTGGAAACTAAGTTCCTTGAGGAAGGAACTAATAGTAGAACAGTGAAATTTGATGAGGATCAAGAATCACAAGATGATACACAATTGGTTGATACTAGCACTCAACAAGAGGTTGTTGAAAGTGATCAAGTGGTTGATCAAAACACACAAAACGTTCGCAGATCTGGTAGAGTTAGCAATCCACCTGAAAGGTATGGATTTTTTGTAGAAGGTTGCTACGTGGTAGATTCGGATGAACCAACCACATACCGTGATGCAATGTCCAAGAATGATTGTGACAAATGGCTTGAAGCCATGAACGTTGAGATGCAATCCATGTATGACAACCAAGTTTGGGAATTGGTTGAACCACCACTCAACTCCAAAGCTGTTGGAAGTAAGTGGGTTTTCAAAAGAAAAACTGATATGCATGGAAACTTGGATACTTATAAAGCGAGACTTGTAGCTAAAGGTTTCACTCAAACTCAAGGGGTTGATTATGATGAAACTTTTTCGCCTGTGGCAATGCTAAAGTCTATTAGGATATTATTTGCCATAGCTGCACATTATGATTATGAAATCTGGCAAATGGATGTCAAGACCGCTTTCCTAAATGGATATCTTGAGGAAGATGTCTATATGGTTCAGCCTGAAGGTTTTGTCGATCCGAAACATCCTAATAAAGTATGCAAGTTAAAGAAATCAATCTATGGATTGAAACAAGCATCTAGAACTTGGAATCATCGTTTTGATGAAGAAATCAAAAATTTTGGATTCATCAAGAACGCTGATGAGGCTTGTGTGTATAAAAGGCTAGTGGGAGTATAATTACCTTCTTAGTATTGTATGTCGATGACATTCTACTATTTGGAAATGACATTCCAACCATGGAAAGCGTTAAGGCTTGGCTTGGAAGTAGATTTTCCATCAAGGATCTTGGTGAAGCTGCCTATATTTTGGGAATAAAGATCTATAGGGATAGGTCAAGGCGCTTGATAGGTTTGAACCAAAGTACATACATTGATAAGATCTTGAAAAGGTTCAAGATGGAAAACTCCAAGAAAGGTTTTGTACCTATTCAAAGAGGGACCATATTGAGTTCAGCTCAATGTCCAAGCTCAAAGGGTGAGCAAGAGATGATGAAACAAATCCCATATGCTTCTGCTATAGGATCCATCATGTATGCGATGATATGTACTAGACCGGATGTGTCATGCGCTTTGAGCATGACAAGCAGATACCAACAGAATCCAGGAAACAGTCATTGGATGGCTGTTAAGAGCATATTGAAATACCTTAGGAGAACTAAGGATATGTTTCTGATATATGGATCTGGTGAGGAGGAACTCGCTATAAAAGGTTACACGGATGCGAGCTTCCAAACTGATCGAGATGATTCTCGATCACAATCTGGGTATGTGTTCACTCTTAATGGAGGAGCTGTCTCTTGGAAGAGCTCAAAACAGGAAGTGGTAGCATTGTCCACTACAGAATCAGAATACATCGCCGCTTCATTGGCAGCTCAGGAAGCTGCATGGTTGAAGAAATTCATTACTGATCTAGGGGTGGTCTCTACCATTCAAGACCCCCTAGAAATCTTTTGTGACAACGAGGGTGCGATTGCACAAATCAAGGAACCTCGTTCGCACCAAAAGACAAGGCACATAGAGCGGAGATTCAACTACATAAGGGATGAAGTTGAAAAAGGAAAGATATGTATTCGCAAAGTTGGAACTGATCAAAATCTTGCGGATCCATTCACGAAGCTCCTAGAAAGACCGAAACATGAGCGTCATGCGAGTGGCTTAGGACTTCGATATTCTAGTAATTGGATTTGATCTATTTTGTATTTACGTTTAAAAGACTTTTGTAATTTAACTCTTTTATATGATTATGGAATCTTGAGTTAAATTCTAATTTTGCATGTTTAAATCCATGAATAAGTTATCTTATTCTAAAAGTCCGTAGTCGATCACATTTGTGGGAACAAATATGAAGCAAGACTATTATGAACTAGGATTGGTGGATATTCATAAGGAATGAATATGGAGCATAGGTTTGCTGCCAAAGTTCATAGATATTTGTGGGATACAAATATTGGACTGACCCGCTCTCAATATTACTACATGGAGTCGATTGACTTGATCATTAGTAATCTTGAGTAAAGGAGAATTTCATATTATCCTTAGACCTGAGATGTATATTGGGTCTTGATTTTCACCGAGTATTACACTTTGACTCTCCCCTTCGCTATTCGTAAAAGATGGTACATAAGGATGAGCTCAGGTGGAGTATGAAAGTGATAGTGAGAGGCGTATATAGTCAAGATGGATTTTGTTCCTCTTATGTGTTGAGAGTTTAGATGTCTAAGGCCTGATAAAGTTGAATTGTAAAGAGAATGATCGCCTATGTCTCTTAGATCCAACATGACATCTAGTAACAAAGGGATATAATGATAGATTCACCTAAATCATATCAAGTAAGGAACTTGAAGGGATGATGTTATTGAATGGCACTTCGTCAAACACGTTAGGGGTGGTGAACTGTTGTTAGGCGGTATTTACCACTTGCATTAATTTTCTATGTATCTCGTGCAAGTGGGAGATTGTTGGAATTACGTATGCCCGAGACACATACTTATACTAATGTGGCTAACTGTGTTTGATCCAAGTCGGGTCATACCCAATAACAAGCTAGACAACACCAAATGTATTCTTTTAATGATTTGATCATTTAAACGAATACCGAACACTACATGTTTAGAAAATTGGTTTTCTAAACAAACACACTTGAGGATTTAAATAAATTATCTGGATAATTTGTTTATATATAAATTAATTATTTAATTGGTTAAATAATTATATAAATGTATGTACATTTTATAAAAATGAGTTTTATAAAATAAATGGAGATGTTTTAAATGGTTAAATCAAAACACAAAAAAAAAAAAAAAAAAAAAATAAATAAATAATAAAACCGGCCACCCCATGTGGGTGGAGGTTTTGGTCCAATCAAAAGCTTTGTTGACCACTTTATCATCCTCCATTCACAAGACATGCATTTGGGTATCTTCCATTTTGAATTTCAAGTGTTGAAACAAGCAAAAAAAACTCTCTCTTCCTCTCCAAAACTCACGGCCACTTTGGCCAAAGAAAAGGGGTGTTTTGTGAGCTTGATTCAAGTGTTCTAATCCTAGCAACAAGTTGGTGTTGTTGTTTAAAAGCTTGGGGTATCAAAAGCTTGAGGGTTTCTCCTTTGCAACCTTGCCATTTGAAGACATCATCTTCTTCATCCACCTACATCTTCTCATAAGGTATAAGAAGGTACAATTTACATTTTGTGAGCATCTTGTTCTTGTAATTTTGATCCTTGGCTTCGGGTTTTAGTTTTAACATAATGGTATGTTCATTAACAAGTTTCAAAATCTAAGCTTCCGTTGCGTTTTCATGTTAAAATGGTTAACTTGAAACTTTGATAACCTTGTATAAAACCCAACAACGTTAACCCAGAAACACTTCTCCGGACTCAGATTGTGATATCGTTTAGAGTTTACTAGTCAAAATTACTATGAGTCGTTTTTCCCGTTTTGCGTGCCTAGCACGGTTATCCGTTTTTACGTTTCAAAAATGAGTTTGGTCACACACGAACCGAAAATAGTGGTTGACTGATAATTTAATTAAAGTTGTGAAATTAGAGCTCGGTTTAGACGCCCCGATTGGCCGCGGGACCCGTTTCCGTCTTTGGTGCACCGGAAACTGTTAAATCGTTTAAAATTACCCAAATCATCCGAATTATTTTCGGATGATTTATTTTTACTTGTTTAACTCAGTTATATGAAAATAGTTCATTTTTAGGGTTTTTATACACCAGTCAGCTCGTCTACCCGAATTTTGCTGGTTTACGCGTTTTATATTATAAAAGTTCACTTTTATTCCAAATAAATATCCGTTCATCCTCGGATCTTGAGATTTTGCACAAATAACATTTTGACAGTGGGGAAATTTATAAAAATATTTCCAGAATTAATTTTTATATTTAAAATTTATTTATCTATTTTTAAACACCATTTAAACACTAAATATGTCGTAAATACCAAACGACCTTAGAAAAATCCCAAATTTTTCCTGCATGACCCCTGCCATCCACATAGTCCCCTGTAATTTTTCCAGAATGAAAATCTCTTTTTACATGCCATTTTTACTAAAACCGAGCTAGAAAACCCTAGAACTCGTTTAACCGAAAAGCCTACTTAGACTTCTCCAACTGACCCAAAATTTTGTGTGTGACTTAAAAATGTTATAAAAAGCTTTCTGAAATTTTCCAGAATTTTTCATGATATTTAACTATTTTTCACCATTTTTAGCCAAAACCGAGCATTAATTTCACCAAATATTCATCCTTTGTCCAAAAATTACCAAAAATTTACAGAACTCATATTTTCATGTATTTAACACCTCTGTAAGATTTCATGACCTAACTCTAAACCATCAATAATCTGTCCAAAAACTCCAAAACCAAATATAAACCGAATATACCTTTTGTTTTCCGCCACTACAAGCTACAAACTCGTCTTTCCGCCTTATCTACCACTAAATACAGAACCTACAACCAACATACCACAATACCAAGCAAGTTACACTCACGATCAAGCCTCTTACACTATAGTTTCGGTTATTGCTTTAAAAACAAAGATTTAACCGTAAAAATTCATTTTTGGTTCGTTTAACTCCTTTCTTGGACCAAGATCCTTTGTATAACCCGTATACATCACTTGATCATGCAAGAATCGGTTTGCATCTTTGAAACCTTATTTTCTTGCAAATAAACTCAAGGAACGAAGATGCACACGTAAATAACTCGACTTTTACCTCGGTTTTCTTGCTATAAACTCGGGTTTTGGATCATAAAATGGAAGGAGTTGATGAATGTTGAGAGGTTTGATGAGAGAAAAAGAAAATGGAATAGGGTATAACCCTCTTGGGTCCGATCGGCCTAAAGAGAGGGGTGGGGTGGGACCCACTTCTCCATTTCTAGCCACATGTTTAGATTTCAGAAATCCGGATAATGTTTTGGATAATCTGGCTCAGTTCATTTTTTCGTTAAATGATTAATTCGGCTTAAAACGAGGCTAAAACGATCGTTTTCGGCTTAAAAAAATGAAATTTATTTAAAATCAATTTAAAAACTTTCATAACTTAAACCATGACATTTATTAATTTAAAACATCATATTATTAATTATTGCGCATCGTTTTCGGCTTGATCGATCGTCTCTTGCTCGGTTTGGTATTAAAGGTTTCGTTTAACGTACCGACGTACATTAAATCGAAAATTCTTTTTCTGTGCTTTAATTCACTTATCCCGAAGCTTTAATACTTCGTAAACATCACTAAATATCATATATATCGTCTATAATTGATCCCTCGATTCGTTCGGGTTTCAATAACTATCGATCGATTAATCGCATATTCAATACGATGAATTATATATTCACGTACAATCAATACAGTGAACCATGTATTCTCGTATAATTATTATGGTAATTCATGTACCTGACATTTAATATAATTGATTGAAGCTGCACGTACAATGCTCGCTGATTCTAAGCTTCCCGTCCAATTCTGGAATGAGGCGGTGAATACAGCTTGCTATACTTTTAATCGGGTTCTAACAGTTAAAAGACTCAAAAAGACAAGCTATGAGTTATTGAATAGTTGAAAACCTAATTTAAAGTACCTGGAACCTTTTGGGTGTCCATGTACGATGTTGAAGAAGGATGCGGGTAAATTTGAAGAAAAAGCTATCGAAGGTTATTTCTTGGGATATGCATCTCCAAAGAAAAGGGTATTTAACTTTACATCCGGTTGTGTTGATGAATGGTACCATGTGGACTGTCAAAAGTACACAACTCCTCCCCAAGGGAAAGGTCCCGATCGGCTGTTTGACTACGATAGTTTATTTAATTCATTTACTCCATCAACTGAACACATTGACGAAGACCTGGTTCGAGCATATTTTGAAGATCATTTGGCAATTCCAAGATTTTCAAGTTCTAATAATGTTGCAGGTCAATCTGATGCTCCAACTAAGGAACCTCAAGTTGCTTCTCCAGTGGCTATCGATAATGTTTCCACTTCTTCTGATAATGATCAAGCTAAAGATCAAGTTATTAACCTTGACAGTGATAATGTTTCATCCCCTGAACTTGGTGAACATTACACTAACTTATTTGATAATGTTGTTGTTCTTGAGAATCCTACTCTTCGGATTCATGGATATCATCCACAGGAAAACATCATTGGAGAACTTGATGTGGGCGTTCGTACACGTCATCAAGTTGCTTCGTCAAGTGATAATAACATATTGTGTGCTTACACTGATTTACATTCATCGGGAATTGTAAATCTTGCTAAATTCACTTGCTTTCTCTCTCAAGTTGAGCCAACGACAGCTCGTAAGGCACTTGAAGATCCTTCTTGGGTAGAAGCTATACAGGAAGAATTACAGCAATTTGCACGATTGGGTGTTTGGGATTTAATAGGCAAGCCTGCTAGAGTCAAGAAAGTGATTCCGACTAAGTGGGTATTTAAGTATAAAAAAGACGATCGAGGTGTGATTGTAAGAAATAAGGCACGTCTAGTGGTGCAAGGGTTTCATTAGCAAGAGTGTATTGATTACACAGAGGTATATGCTCCAGTTGCAAGATTAGAGTCGATTCGAATCTTCCAGGCATAAGCTGCTTATAAGAATATCAAGGTCTACCAAATGGATGTTAAGAGTGCTTTTCTCAATGGTGAACTACACGAAGAGGTGTTTGTCCAACAACCACCTGGTTTTGAAGATCCAGAGTATCCGGACCGTGTTTATTGATTAAACAAGGCCCTGTATGGTCTACATCAAGCCCCGAGAGCTTGGTATGGCACGCTCGCCGACCATCTGACTAATACTGGCTTCAAACAAGGGACTGTCGACTGCACTCTATTTCATAAAACTGTTGGTGATGTTCTTCTCCTAGTCCAGATTTATGTTGATGATATTATTTTTGGGTCTACAAACGACACATTGTGTAAGTAGTTCGAGAAGTCCATGCAAACAAAGTTCGAGATGAGTTCGATGGGGGAGATGAATTTCTTTTTAGGGTTGCAGGTTCACCAGTCTGCTACCGGAATCTTCATTCACCAAACTAAGTATGTGAACGACGTCTTGAGCCGATTCAAGATTTCTGCCGGAAAAATCTCTTCTACTCCTCTCCCCGTGGGTCATAATTTATCACCGGATGAATTGGAGGATACCGTTGATCCTACCCTCTATCGTGCCATGATCGGTTCTTTAATGTATCTAACGGCTTCTCGCCCTGATATTATGTTTGTTGTTTGTCGTTGTGCTAGGTATCAAGCAAGTCCACGAGTGACTCACCTAGCTGCGGTCAAGAGAATTCTTCCATATTTGAGGGGAAATCCAGACATCGGGTTGTGGTAACCCAAGGATGATACTTTTGATCTTACTGCTTATTCCGACTCGGACTATGGAGGTTGCAAGATCAACTTCAAATCAACGACTGCAGGATGTCAATTTTTAGGAAACCGGCTTGTTTCCTGGTAGTGTAAGAAGCAGACAACGGTCTCTACTTCAACCGTCGAAGCTGAGTATGTTGCAGCCTCGAGTTGTTGTTCCCAAGTTTTGTGGATACAACATCTCCGCGACTACGGTTTGAAGTTTCTTACTACTCCTATTCTGATTGATAATTCTGCTGCAATTTCTATCACAAAGAATCCCGTACAACATTCGAAAACAAAACATATCGAAATTCGATATCACTTTATACGTGATTGCTTTGAGAAGAAATTGATTGATCTTGAGAAAGTACATACTGACTTTCAGAGAGCCGATCTGTTTACCAAAGCTTTTGACAAAACACGTTTTAAATTTTTGATTGGTTTAAACGGATTGAAGACCCTTGCTGATATCCTTAAACAAGGATGACTATCTTTATTTTCTGTTATTTCTTTTAAAATTTATTTTGGTTTTAGGGGGTGAAAATCTAGAAAGTACGAAAAGATTGTGTTTTTCGTTTGTATAGATAAAACCCAAAAACATTAAAAAAATTCTTAATCCAAAAACATTAAAAAATTCAGAAAAACCAAAAATATTGTGATTTCGTTTCTTTAATGTTTTCCTTTAAAATATTTTGAAAAACCAAAAACATTTTAAAAATTGAAAATCCAAAAAGAATGTATTTTTCAGTTTGTACAGGAAAAAATCCGAAAATCAAAAAAGAATGTGAAGTTTATTTTGTTTATAAGAATATTGAAAAAGACAAAAATATTGTGTTTTTAAAGTATGTATAGAGAAAAACCAAAAAGATTTTTGCATGCGTTTGCTGAAAATTATGTCAATTATCTACATTTGATGGACATGTACGTGTATATGTTTGGTCCTGACATTTACTTGTAAATTTTCAGGTTAGCCATTTACTTGATAATGGAAAATAGTTGGGGCGTTCTTTATGCGTTTTTAGATTATTTTCTCGCTGAAAATTATGTCGGTTATTTAAGTTTGTGAAGCATGCTTGCATGTCTTGCTCCTATTATTCACTTGTTGAATTGATAGAACAGCCATTTATTAAAAGACTTAAGTTAACTTGGGCGATTAAATTTATCTTTATTTTGTTTTATTCTCCTCAAAATTTTGAGTTTTTGAAGCAAAAAGAGAAAATGATAGTACATTGATTATCTTGACTCCAAGTCCAGCAAGAAGTAAGCTTAAAATATTGTGTACTTAGTTGCATTGGTGCATTGGTAGGTCTTAAAACAACCAAGTAGAGTAAAGTATGTGATATAAACATAAAGAAACACCAAATTGAAAGGGGTGTTAGTCTCTAGCAAAAGTTTCGGTGAGGATGACAGAAATGTAATAATCAGTCATACTCAAGCCTTATAGTTGTTGATCTCCAAAATTGTAATAAAGCAAATAACAAGCGTTAGGATTCTGGACACTGTGAGTCTTTATGTGGCTTAATCATCTGGGTATTCATAAGCATGAATATTTCACTCGCTTTCTAGAGCAAACCCAAAGTCATTAAACTTGGTCACTGCTGTACTTAGTACAAACTTCCAAATTACTGACTTGATCAAAATCTGCTGTTAGTCATACATTTGTTCCTCCATTGTGCGCGTCTTAATACCATTAAGAAACGGACCCCAGGGGATACATGTATGTAAGCCGACAGGTGGACTCGTGCATACTTACTCACAGTAAAGGAAACTTGATGCATTGCTCAACATTTCTACAATTGGTATAAAAAATTTTGATCAAACACTATAATGGTTTAAGTCAAGTTGGGGTGATTTGGCAAAAATCAAATCAAGCTTTAACCGAGATTAGAGGCTAATAGTTTCTGATATTCTGTGCTATAATTGAACCAATTAATCATATCACAAAAACACTTGAAAATTTGTTATTAGATTTAAGTGGACAACAATACCAATGACCGACTTAACGCCAGTCATAATATCGCTGAAATATAAAACTGTGATGGAAGGGCAATTTGGTCAATATGATTCTCTGCTCAAACTCAACAAAAACACAAAAATATGTATTGCTTTTGTTAAAATCATAGAAAAACACAAAAAGATTGTTCAATTTTTAAACGGTTTGGATATTTCTTTGTACATACATTCTTTAAAATTGTTTACAAAAATACCAAAACTATTTTATTTTTTTTCTTTCTTTGCATATTATTTAAATAATTTAATTTATGTTTCGTAAAAGTGAAACGTTTTTAAAGTATTCAATTACCGGGATAAAAGGTTCTCGGTAATCCTTTTAAGTTAAATCTATTCATTATTTAATTCATTTATTTATTTAAGTTAAAATTAAATAATGATTCTTAATTCGTTAAGAGTTAATTCGCTAAATATGAATAACGAACTAGGTGATTCCTTAGCGAACTACTTTCTTGTTCGCTCACCCAATTCGCTTCCGCACTCTTTAACGAATCATCTCTACTTCGTTATACATATTTAACGAATCAGGATATAAGTCATGTCTGTTGAGGCAACAAATTAGAATAGTGAATTGTCTAATTCGTTAACTTAAAATTTATACAAATCGCTTGATTCGTACAAAAGGTGCTTTGGGAATCGTGTATGGTTATATAAGACAAAGCAAATGAATCGCCTATTCACTATTCATCTTCTTTCTTAAACACTAAGTCACCCTTTTCAAATTTTTTCCTCTGATTTTCGATCTTCAAATATTGACATTTCAAGGATATCATTGTGACACTAAGGTATAAACGATCAAAACGATGTGATTTTCGTCAAAAATGATGGTGTTTTACTACACTAATTCTGGACTTTTGTGTTCAAGGGTTTTTCCGAGTTTTAAATCCTAATTTATGTTTATAATACTGTGATAATAGAGCTTATTTTTGTGTCAATGTTACCGGAATGTGATTCCGAGACCATGGGTAGATGTTAATCATCGATTGATTATCGTTTGCTAGGTTGATTGTCCATTAACCAGTTTGGGGTTCTAGCCTCTGTTTAGCTTATTTATTCGTGTTGTTTATATCATGGTGTAAAGCCTCAATCTTCACACCTTGAGCTTCGGATTACGATTCCGAGTTGGATAGACCTATTGCTTTGATTACTCAACGATATGCATGAGTGATTTGCATCTGGTTTGGCTTAGTTGACCGTCGATGTTCTTGGTGATTTTGACTTTGACCAGGAGAGTCAAAGATTAAGCTTTTATGACCATTCGTTAACTTTAGCGAATTGGAACTATTTCGTGTCCCATTCGTTAAAGAATCAAACGAATTAGAATAGCGAATAATTTATCTAACGAATCTGTTGTGGATTCGTTAATTCTTAACGAACTGGTTTCTAGTTCGTTCTCTTTTATAGTAATTCGCTAATTTTAATTCGTTAGCTTATTTACCTGATAG
The DNA here is from genome assembly GCF_021521415.1 of Bidens hawaiensis. Classification (NCBI taxonomy): domain Eukaryota; kingdom Viridiplantae; phylum Streptophyta; class Magnoliopsida; order Asterales; family Asteraceae; genus Bidens; species Bidens hawaiensis. The sequence goes on from NW_027491034.1 coordinate 5,724,625, forward strand.
CGTATCACTTGATTCGCTACTGAATAGTAACGAATCAGAGTAATATCTCACACGAATGACATTATTTTTTTTAATTGTAATTATTTATTCATTTTAATATTACATTTTAATGAAAATAATATTACTCCAGCCGTCTAAACGCGTAAATAAATTCCACATATCATATGAAATTAAATACACCGTTTAGACATACATAGATAACTATATATATGTATATTATCTTTTCATATTACTTATCTTGTGTATATTCATTAAGTAAAATGGCTGATCAAATGCATCAAGATCCACCAGTTCCTGATCAAGGGCAACAGGAACAACCACCACAAGAACAACCACCACCAGAGCAACCTCCTCAAGAACAACATGACGATGTTATTTTATTGTCGTATGATAAAAAACATAACATCTGTGCCTACGTTGACCAAGATGTTGCTACTTTTGGAGAATGTTGACTTTTCTAAGAAGATCAATGATACTTTACGCCATCACTGCTCGACCTAAGGTGTATCTGAGTATTATAAGGCAGTTTTGGGATACTGCTGCGTATGTGGAGGAAGAGAAGCATATTCGAGCCACGATTAACGAAACTCCTATTACAATTGATGTTGATGTAATTAGGCGTGTGCTTCGATTTGCTGATACTGATGACAATCCGAGTGAATTTGATAGGCAACTGGTCAGGGGTTTGTTTACACGTGTGCGGTATGGTGGAGACGTTAATAAATCTATGTTGAACAAGAATGGATTATGTCCACCATATAAGTATCTTCTCCATGTTCTTATTCACTGCATGAGTGGTCGTCGTGGTGGCTTTGATGAATGTCGACTGAGTTTGCAATCAGCCTTTGTGGCTTTAATCCTCAACAAGCCATTCAACTACTCTGAGCTTGTATTCAATCATTTGACAGAAAAGTTCAGCAGACGGACCCGAAGAAGAAATTTTTAATGTATCCTCGGTTTTTGCAGTTGATTATTCAAGATTTGATACCTAATTTAGCAATTGATCAAACCTTGGTGAATGATAAGCTTCATATGGAACACATGACGGCCAATACTGTACAAAGAATGGCGATTTATCGAAAGGCAAGGCCAGCGGATAAACGAATGATTGGTCATATAATTAGTCCTAATTATGTATGTCCTTCCGAGGATCGCTGGATTCATGATGATTCAGATTCCGAGCGTGAGGAAGGAGAAGGTGGGAACAATGGTGATGATGGGAATGATGGTAATGATGGAAATGATGGTGATGGGGGTAATGATGGTGGAAATAGTGGTAGTGGTGATGCCGCTCTTAAAGAACAACAAGATGCAGTTGATGCTGCATTAGCTGCCACCATTGCTGCTCAATTAGAAAGAAAGAGAAAAGGGAAGGCAGTGGCAACTGGTGAGCCATCAAAGAAGAGACATGTGTCTGGTGGGGTTGGTAATCATTGGTGTGCCATCACCTCGTCAACCAATGCCTCAAAGCCCGGTAGTGCCAATTACAACTAACACTCCGGCGATGACCTTGACGACGACGATGGTATCACATGAGCAGTTGGGTATGATACCTCAGTCAGCATTAACTGAAATACATTTTCCGACTGATACTGTGGCTACAACTCCTCCAACAATAGCTCTGAGGCCTCCTCTTCCTAGTGATATCTCATTTATGAGAATTACAAGGCCTGAAGGTCCAATCCAACCAATTCATCCATCCTTGTATGCTTTGCCACCAAATCGTCAGACATAAATGCTTTTAAAACTTTTGCATTTATATGAGAATCAGATGTCTGCTGATCGGTTGAATCAAGAACGCTTAATGGAAAATCAGAAGAAACTTCTCAGCTATGTTTCTTTCTGTCAAAAGGAAACAAAGGCCCTACGTGAGATTGTTGAGTCTCAGGGGGTGAAGATTAAAGAGCAAGAGGATCTGATCTTACAAATGACTTGTAAAGATGATGCTTTGAAGAAGATCAAGAATAATGAGGAAGATGATGCTTATCGTGATTATTCGGCTGCTAAACCTATTGAGATGATTGAAGCCGACACGGTAATATTTATGGATGGAACGAGGGTGATTAGAAGTGTGGTGAACAAGGATGAGACAGAGGTGGGTGAGTTTGTCGACAGGTCTCTGACACGAGAGCAGATTTCCATACTGCTTGGGTTGAATGATGAACAGTTGACTGTGTTAGAAACTGAGCCTGATGTTAAAGTGGTGAATGAGGAAGGTATAGAGGATGATCTGTCTAGTCAAATGAATACAAATTTTATTTACGAAGATGAGGATGTTGAGATGGAAGACGTCACTGCTGAGGAGTATCTTGACTTGTATCAACACACGAACGTTGATCAAGGTGCTCCGATATTTAATGAACAGACTTTTAAAGCAGCTGAGGATGATTTGGAGAAGATGTCTAAGGGAAAGAAAGTTGTGGATACTCTTTTTGACTCTATTATGAACCCAACTGATGCTGATATTGCTAAATGGTTCAGTCATAAAGCTGCGGGTAAGATTATCAAGGCGTATCGATTTGTTGATCAAGAACGGAAAGACACAGCAGCTGCATGGGTCAAAGAGATTCAAGTAACTACCTTCAAGACTGTACCCAAGGTTCATGGTGACATCGTCTCATGGCTATACGATTCCAAGCTTAAGGTATGTATAGTTAAATGGGAGAAGGGAGTTCAGTACTACGAGAGGATAATGGATGTTCTTTATGACAATCGTCAATTTCAGGTTAACTCCGTTAACTCCGTCAATCCAAACTTTAGATCACTGAATCTATAACGCACACCTCATTACATTTAAACTAGGGTTTAAATGACGCTTGACACTTACTACATGTGTAGTCTTTCGGGAATTGCACCGAAACGCAAACGAGTTGACGCAAACAATTGGTGAATAAACGAAAAACGTCAAAACAATAATTATGTGATAATTTTGAGTTAGACTTATGTGTTATGTGATAACATGTTATATAACGTTAACTCAATGTGCAAACTAAGTTAATTAAGCTAGAAAAGTAACATTTGGAAGTGGAGGGACCTAGATGTAACTTGATTATTATTAATAATATTATAAAACCCTAAACTCCTCTTCCTTTCTCTCACAAAAACCGACGGCAGCCCCTTGCTCCCCCTCTCCTCACAATCGGCCCACATACACACACATATCACTTGGTTTTGATCTTGGTTTTTCACAATTGAAGCATCCTACATCCGTTTCTAGCCATCTCCTACCTTCCTCTTGCTTGTATTGGTGTTTTGAAGGTATAAATTACAAACCCTAGGTCCGATTTTTCCTATGTATGGTGTTCATATGATTGTTGTTGATTTGATGGTGTATTGATGATGATTTGATAACTAGTTTTGATATTATTGCATGTTAATTGTTGTGTCTTTGAGTTTGAGATCAAATAAAACCCTAACTATGTATGTATGGTGTAATTGATATGCATGGATAGTAGTTATGGTGTCTAGAATGTTATATGAATGATTTGTGGTCCATAGATAGTTAAATTGTTGAGTTTGGATGCAAACAGTTTCTGGACAGATTGTGTTGTTGATTTTTGATTGACTGTAACGGGGTGTAAAAGTAAAAATTGATTGAGATAATTTATACTACAGTAAACTAGGTTGAGTCTAGTTTCTAAAGAATGTAAATTTGCAATTTTTGGACGTGTAAAAGTTAACCTTTATGATTTTACAAAAACGTTGTGCAAAGCTGAGTTGTTAGACCTGCTGTTGGGTTGTTTTGTAAATGTTATATCTCATGAAATACGAGACCAATTGGGTTGGTTCCACTTCTGGAAGTTGACTTATTGAGTTAGGAACCTAACCCAAGTGGTCTTGCATTTATTGGATTTTTCTTTTAACGGGAATTTCAAATAACATTTTGTTGCGCATGAATTTGACTGTTATGAGTTTGCTGTAATGATTTGATTATTGTGAGAAACCTATGTGGAATAAAAATATAATAAAATATGTTCTGGAAACCTAGGACATATATGCTTTTGTGATGATTTTTGGTAAATTAATTGTGATGCTATGATTGGTGGAATAGTACAATCTTTCAAGTAGAATTTCTGTCTTGGTGAAACTAGCTGCCGAATTTTGTGAAAATGCATGAAACATGATAATTGCTAGTTGATTGCTATGTTTTGACCAAATTGCCCCTATGGGGAATAATTGTTAGTTAATTGTTATGTGTGACCAAATTGCCCTTACGGGGAGTAATTGCTAGTGATGTACATTTTTAATACATGACACGTAAATAATTGCTCACACACGTATTGTATCACAAATGTACTTGTTAAGTCACACACGATTCACAAACAAACACGAAACGTATCTTATGCTTAGGAATTATGTGTCGGGTCTAGAGACTCGATATTAGTTCCGATACTTAGAAAATCTCTTTGTTGTTTTAGAACGCTAGAGAGAGTTTTTTGCGACACGCAACACTTGGTGATTTATTTTTGGGAATACTTCTCAAACAGTGAGTTCACTTACCCCTTTTAAACTGTTTTCAAACGCTTTTCACTTGAGGAGATAACATACTCTGAAAAACGCATTTAAGATTTTGTTAGTATAAATTATATATCACTTGTAAAGTCTAAGTGGCAAACGCGTTAACTAAAGTCCTTCATTCACATCGAACCGTTTAATATTGGATAATAGCGAGTCATTGTTGAGTAGTACTACTAGGTTTGACAAACCCCACCCAACGCTAAACTCGACTGGAGGTCGAGTGGGTGTAATCTTGGCTAAACACATACCATGGTCGGGATAGACCTGGTGGCAAGGCAAATGATAAACAGTCAGCTTCGGTGTCGAACACTTAGTAATACTTGTTTTATAGGCTAGCTACCTATAGATATATAATTGACATAACACTATCTGGTAACGCAAAACGCTTAACGCAAAACGCTTAACGCAAAACGCTGAACGCAAAACGCTGAACGCTGAACGCAAACGCTAAACGCTTTATTTTATATAAACTTGTGAACCCACCAACCCCGTGTTGACACTTTTAGTATGTTATTCTCAGGTAGCCGAGGCGGGCGCGCGGTTTAGGATCATGCATTGCTTGAAACACTTTTAATTATGCAAACTTATTTTAAACTGTTATCATTGGGTTTTAAGTCGTCCTGCGTGACGCAACATTGGTTTCTATGGTTTTACGCTTCCGAATTTAATTACTCGTAAACGTTTTTGTGGTTTGATTATAACTAATGAATCCGATCCTGTTAGTTCACACCCTCTGACGGTAAACCCCGTTAGTGGATTTTGAGGGTGTGACAGATTGGTATCAGAGCCATTGGTTATAGCGAACTAGAAATTGCATGCATACTAGACTATAACCGCGACGACCCATTAGTTATAATGATACGCACTGCATAGATTTGTGTAGTCTTTGTTATCTTATCTCTTTACCCCTTTTCACTCATACGCGCGCATACACGGCTTACCTGTTGGGATGTCGACGCCATCCTCATCATCATCCGATCCGATGACTCATGCTCACGGGAAGGAACCGCAGTTACCTACCGCATCGCCACCCCCGTGTAGTCCCGGAACTCGAAGCGCCTGCACCGAAGAGGCATCGCTTATCCGAAGGCATGTACGAAAATGAAGTTAGCTGGGATTGGTACCCTAATATGATCAGGCGTATGGTCTACCGTGAACAAGTTCCCCCGTTACCTCACCCGAACCACCCTGCTTACCCCAACACCCTACCACCCATAACCGAACCAGTAGAGCGAGTTCTCGCAGCTGTTGTTTCATGCTTGGAGCGTGACGTGGGTTACATGCGCTATACGAGAGATAACGTTTCCGGACTGTTAAAAGATGGAACCGAGACTAAGGAGGAAATTTCCCGCATGACAGTGGCAATGAAGGAAATGCAAGAGGCTAGTGATCAAAAGATGAAGATTATGAGAAAGATGCAAGCCGAGATGATAGACTTGCAAGAGCAACTCCAAGTAGCAAGGACCCGAACCGAGATAGCTCTAGAGCGTTGCGATGTCTTACAAATGCAAATTGCTCAGAACGCAGCCGAACCTGAGGCAGGGCCTGAGGCCGAGCCTGAGGCAGAGCCTGAAGAAGAGCCTGAAGAAGATCCCGAAGAGGAGCCTGAGGAGGATCCCGAGGAAGATCCCGAGGAGGAACCTGAAGAAGAACCGGAGGAAGAACCGGCTGAGGAGGAGGCACACTCAGAGGTGTCCTCAGATGATGACATCTAGTGATGATAACACCTAGATGGAAGGGTTGTCTCCATCCAAACTATTATTTTCTATGATTTTAAGGATTGATTTTAAATACTTTGTAGCGAATACAATGGTTTTAATCATGAATTATTATTCGGATAAATATATGGTTGTGATGTGATGATGTTTCTTATTTCTTTCTTACCTATCTTTTTATTACATGTATGGTGTGTTGTATATGAAAGAAAAATTCATGTTTAACATTTTATACTGTGATTCTAGGAAATGGCTGGAAGAAACGCTGGACACGGACGTGGTAACATCAACTTGACTGCAGCAGAACTCCAAACTCTGCTGAACGACCATGCGGCGGCCGCTTTAGCCGCACATGTTCAGAACCAAGCTGGAGGTCAAATTGGAACGTGTACCTTTAAGAACTACCTTTACTGCAAGCCCAGTACGTTTAAGGGCACTGAGGGAGCTATAGGCTTCCTGCGTTGGGCTGAGAAGGCCGAATCGGCGTTTGAGATGTGTAATTGTCCCCCTGCCAGTAGGGTCAAATTCACTGCTGGAACACTTGAGGATTCTGCCCTCACTTGGTGGAATTCGAACGTACAGATCCTTGGATTGGAACTGGCTAACGCGATGAACTGGGAGGAGTTCAAAAACATGATGCGAGAGGAGTACTGTCCAAGAGAGGAGATTGCAAAGTTGGAGTCAGAATATTGGTCATTGAAGATGGTGGGTTCGGAAATCGAAGCCTACACTAACCGTTCTCACGAGTTAGCTGTGATGTGTCCGCGGATGGTAGACCCGCCGAGTAAGAGGATTGAAATGTATATTGATGGGTTAGCACCGCAAATTCAGGGCATGGTGACGTCTTCCAGACCAGCCACGATTCAACAAGCGATTCGGTTAGCTCACAAACTAACGGATCAAGCAGTGACCCAAGGTGCGCTACCACCTAGGGGTTCAACCACTAAAGCCCGTGACAACCTGAGCACTGACAACAACAACAGCAACCCGAGCAGCGGGAAGAGAAAGTTTGACAATACCAGATCCTCATCCTCGAACCCCCCTCAGCAACATCACTACCGCAAGCCCAAATTCACTCGAAGCTTCAACAATCAGGGTCACAACAACAATAACAACGGTAGCGGGCAGGGTTCGAGCGGATATGCTGGGAAATATCCGAAGTGCAACAGGTGCAACTACCATCATGCTGGCCCGTGTGACCGTGTCAAGTGTCTAAGATGCGGAAAGATGGGTCACCAGGCAAAGGAATGTAGAGGAGACTTTGCGGCAAAGGGTGCTCCTAAACCACCTATGACGACTAAGGGATGTTTTGAGTGTGGTTAAGAGGGCCATTTTAAGAAGGACTGCCCTAAGCTGAAACAGAACGACAACAATGGAGGTAATGGAAGTGGCAGTGGTGGTGGAAACAATGGTAAAGGAAGAGCTTTTGTTATTGGGTCGGGTCAAGCCCGCAATGATCCGTACGTGGTGACTGGTAAGTTCCCTGTGAACGATTGTTTTGCTTATGTATTGTTTGACACTGGAGCTGATAGGAGTTTCGTGTCGAAAGCCTTTAGTCAACTCTTAGACTTAACCCCAACCCCGTTAGATGCTAAGTTTCCTGTTGAATTAGCTGACGGTAAGACTATAGTAACGACTCATGTACTTGCGGGATGTAAGTTAAAACTGTCAGGTCATGTTTTTGATATCGACCTTATTCCTTTTACGCTTAGTAGTTCGATGTCGTTGTCGGCATGGACTGGTTATCCGAGAACCGATCGGAGATTATATGTCACGATAAGATAGTCCACATTACTACCCCTTCCGACGAGATCATTTCGATCCGGGGCGAGAGAAGCCGCATGACCACCAGCGTCATTACCCTCATGAAGGCGCAGAAGTATCTACGAAAGGGTCATCCGGCAATTTTGGCACAGATTGTTGAGAAACCCGCGGAGGAGAAGCGAATTGAAGATATACCGATTGTGCGACATTTTCCGGAAGTTTTCCCGGAGGATTTGCCTGGACTCCCTCCTATACGACAAGTCGAATTCCAAATTGAGTTGACACCCGGTGCAGCACCCATAGCACGAGCCCCGTATCGACTCGCACCGGCGGAGCTTCAGGAACTGTCCACTCAGTTGCAGGATTTATTGGATAAGGGTTTTATCCGACCTAGCTCATCGCCATGGGGAGTCCCTGTCTTATTTGTCAGAAAGAAGGACGGGACTTTCCGCATGTGCATCGACTACCGGGAATTGAACAAGGTGACGGTCAAGAACCGTTATCCTTTACCCCGAATTGATGATTTGTTTGACCAGCTCCAAGGATCGAGTTATTACTCGAAGATCGATCTGCGATCTGGTTACCATCAACTAAGAGTGCGCGAGGAAGATATTTCAAAGACGGCTTTCAGAACACGGTATGGTCACTTTGAGTTTTTGGTTATGCCTTTTGGTCTAACCAATGCACCAGCCGTATTTATAGATCTCATGAATCGAGTATGCAAGGCGTACCTCGACAAGTTTGTGATTGTTTTCATTGATGATATTCTCGTCTACTCCAAGGACGAAGCTGACCATGAAGAACACTTAAGGGTAATTCTGGAATTATTGAAGAAGGAACAACTGTATGCTAAACTCTCGAAATGTGAGTTTTGGCTTCGCGAGGTTCACTTTTTAGGACATGTGATCAACGAGAATGGTATCCATGTCGATCCCGGTAAGGTAGAGGCCATCAAAAACTGGGAAGCGCCTAAGACTCCGACTGAGGTGCGGCAATTCCTAGGACTGGCCGGCTACTACCGGCGTTTCATCAAGGGATTTTCAAAGATTGCTCAACCCCTCACCGCTTTGACTCACAAAGGTACTAAGTACAATTGGGGTGACGCGCAAGAATCTGCTTTTCAACTGTTAAAAATCAAACTCTGTAGCGCCCCTATTCTAGCCCTACCCGAGGGAACGGAGAATTTTGAGGTACACTGTGAGGCATCGATACAAGGTCTCGGTTGTGTGCTGATGCAACTCGAGAAGGTTATAGCTTATGCCTCTCGACAACTACGGGTTCACGAGAATAACTACACGACCCATGATTTGGAACTCGGAGCTGTGGTGTTTGCCCTTAAGATATGGAGGCATTACTTGTACGGTACCAAGTTTACCATTTACACCGACCACAAGAGTCTCCAGCATATCTACGATCAGAAGGACCTGAACATGCGACAGCGTCGTTGGGTCGAGCTGCTTAAGGATTATGATTGTGCCATCAAGTACCACCCTGGCAAGGCCAATGTAGTGGCCGACTCTCTCAGTAGAAAAGAAACCGATAAACCCAGGCGAGTGCGAGCATTGCAACTCACGATTTATGCCAACTTACACGACCAGATTCGCGATGCCCAACTCGAAGCTTTGAAAGATGATAATCTTCCATCGGAACTCATGCGGGGCATGAACAAGCAACTTGAAACCAGATCGGACGGGGTCCGATATTTTGAGAACCGGATTTGGGTTCCACGGTACGGAGAGTTGAGAACTCTGGTGATGGACGAAGCACACAAGTCCCAATATTCTATCCACCCTGGCTCAGATAAAATGTATCATGACATAAAGGCACTTTACTGGTGGCCAAACATGAAAGCCGACATTGCCACCTACGTGAGCAAATGCTTGACTTGCGCAAGAGTCAAAATAGAATACCAGAAACCATCTAGTCTACTACAACAACCGAAACTTCCAATGTGGAAATGGGAACACATCTCAATGGATTTTATCACGGGTTTACCTAAAACACCGACGGGATGCGATACCATCTGGGTGATCGTTGACTGGTTGACTAAGTCTACACACTTCTTAGCGATTAAGGAATTGGACAAAATGGAAAGATTGACTCGCGTCAACATGAAAGAAGTGGTGTCTAGACACAGAGTGCCTGTCTCAATCATTTCTGATCGAGATTCTCGTTTCACTTCGCACTTTTGGAAGTCACTACAAAGCGCACTAGGCACACGTCTTGATATGAGCATAGCCTACCATCCTCAGACGGATGGGCAAAGTGAACGAACTATTCAGACCTTAGAGGACATGTTGCGTGCATACGTATTGGATTTCGGAAAAAGTTGGGAACCTCACTTACCTTTGGTAGAGTTTTCGTATAATAACAGCTACCACGCAAGTATTAAAGCAGCGCCGTTTGAAGCACTGTACGGACAGAAGTGTCGATCACCACTCTGCTGGGCAGAGGTGGGTGACAGCCAAATCACTGGTCCAGAACTAGTACTTGAAACTTCGGAAAAGATTGTTCAAATCCGAAACCGCATGGCGGCAGCACGAGATCGCCAAAAGAGTTACGCCGACAAGCGCCGAAAACCTCTCGAATTTCAAGTGAACGATCGAGTGTTACTCAAAGTCTCACCTTGGAAAGGTGTGGTTCGCTTTGGAAAGCGAAACAAACTCAACCCACGATATGTTGGTCCTTACCGGATAACGGAACGCGTTGGTCCAGTGGCGTACCGGCTGGACTTACCAGCGGAACTCAGCAGTGTACACAATGTTTTTCACGTATCGAATTTAAAGAAATGCCTATCCGATGAAACTCAAGTAGTCCCTTTAGATGAACTGCAAGTTGATGAACAGTTACGCTTCATTGAAGAACCAGTTGAGGTTTTGGGTTGGGAAACCAAAACGCTCAAGCACAGCAAAATTCCAATTGTTAAGGTTCGTTGGAACTCGAGACGTGGACCGGAGTTCACGTGGGAACGCGAGGATCAAATGATGAAAAGGTATCCTCACCTTTTTGAAGGGCTGACCAAACACAGAAAACCGCGAAACCCGGCAAACCGTCAGAAATCAACGGAGGTATGAATTAAATTTCGAGACGAAATTTCTTTCTACTAGGGGATGATATGACAAACTGAAAATTTTTCTTACTTTTTCAGACACTCATCACGACTTGACTCAAATTTTCGGGACGAAAATTCTTTAACATGGGAATGATGTGACAATCGTCAATTTCAGGTTAACTCCGTTAACTTCGTCAATCCAAACTTTAGATCACTGAATCTATAACGCACACCTCATTACATTTAAACTAGGGTTTAAATGACGCTTGACACTTACTACATGTGTAGTCTTTCGGGAATTGCACCGAAACGCAAACGAGTTGACGCAAACAATTGGTGAATAAACGAAAAACGTCAAAACAATAATTATGTGATAATTATGTGTTAGACTTATGTGTTATGTGATAAAATGTTATATAACGTTAACTCAATGTGCAAACTAAGTTAATTAAGCTAGAAAAGTAACATTTGGAAGTGGAGGGACATAGATGTAACTTGATTATTATTAATAATATTATAAAACCCTAAACTTCTCTTCCTTTCTCTCACAAAAACCGACGACAGCCCCTTGCTCCCCCTCTCCTCACAATCGGCTCACATACACACACACTTGGTTTTGATCTTGGTTTTTCACAATTGAAGCATCCTACATCCGTTTCTAGCCATCTCCTACCTTCCTCTTGCTTGTATTGGTGTTTTGAAGGTATAAATTACAAACCCTAGGTCTGATTTTTCCTATGTATGGTGTTCATATGATTGTTGTTGATTTGATGGTGTATTGATGATGATTTGATAACTAGTTTTGATATTATTGCATGTTAATTGTTGTGTCTTTGAGTTTGAGATCAAATAAAACCCTAACTATGTATGTATGGTGTAATTGATATGCATGGATAGTAGTTATGGTGTCTAGAATGTTGTATGAATGATTTGTGGTCCATAGATAGTTAAATTGTTGAGTTTGGATGCAAACAGTTTCTGGACAGATTGTGTTGTTGACGTTTGATTGACTGTAACGGGGTGTAAAAGTAAATATTGATTGAGATAATTGATACTACAGTAAACTAGGTTGAGTCTAGTTTCTAAAGAATGTAAATTTGCAATTTTTGGACGTGTAAAAGTTAACCTTTATGATTTTACAAAAACGTTGTGCAAAGCTGAGTTGTTAGACCTGCTGTTGGGTTATTTTGTAAATGTTATATCTCATGAAATACGAGACCAATTGGGTTGGTTCCACTTCTGGAAGTTGACTAATTGAGTTAGGAACCTAACCCAAGTGGTCTTGCATTTATTGGATTTTCTTTTAACGTAAATTTCAAATAAAATTCTGTTGCGCATGAATTTGACTGTTATGAGTTTGCTGTAATGATTTGATTATTGTGAGAAACCTATGTGGAATAAAAATATAATAAAATATGTTCTAGAAACCTAGGACATATATGCTTTTGTGATGATTTTTGGTAAATTAATTGTGATGCTATGATCGGTGGAATAGTACAATCTTTCAAGTAGAATTTCTGTCTTGGTGAAACTAGCTGCTGAATTTTGTTAAAATACATGAAACATGATAATTGCTAGTTGATTGCTATGTTTTGACCAAATTGCCCCTATGGGGAATAATTGCTAGTTAATTGTTATGTGTGACAAAATTGCCCTTACGGGGAGTAATTGCTAGTGATGTACATTTTTAATACATGACACGTAAATAATTGCTCACGCACGTATTGTATCACAAATGTACTTGTTAAGTCACACACGATTCACAAACAAACACGAAACGTATCTTGTGCTTTGGAATTATGTGCCGGGTCTAGAGACTCGATATTAGTTCCGATACTTAGAAAATCTCTTTGTTGTTTTAGAACGCTAGAGAGAGTTTTCTGCGACACGCAACACTTGGTGATTTATTTTTGGGAATACTTCGCAAACAGTGAGTTCACTTACCCCTTTTAAACTGTTTTCAAACGCTTTTCACTTGGGGAGATAACATACTCTGAAAAACGCATTTAAGATTTTGTTAGTATAAATAATATATCACTTGTAATGACTAAGTGGCAAACGCGTTAATTAAAGTCCTTCATTCACATCGAACCGTTTAATATTGGATAATAGCGAGTCATTGTTGAGTAGTACTACTGGATTTGACAAACCCCACCCAACGCTAAACTCGACTGGAGGTCGAGTGGGTGTAATCTTGGCTAAACACATACCATGGTCGGGATAGACCTGGTGGCAAGGCAAATGATAAACAGTCAGCTTCGGTGTCGAACACTTAGTAATACTTGTTTTATAGGCTGGCTACCTATAGATATATAATTGACATAACACTATCTGGTAACGCAAAACGCTGAACGCAAAACGCTTAACGCAAAACGCTGAACGCAAAATGCTAAACGCTTTATTTTATATAAACTTGTGAACCCACCAACCCCGTGTTGACACTTTTAGTATGTTATTCTCAGGTAGCCGAGGCGGGCGCGCGGTTTAGGATCATGCATTGCTTGAAACACTTTTAATTATGCAAACTTATTTTAAACTTTTATCATTGGGTTTTAAGTCGTTCTGCGTGACGCAACATTGGTTTCTATGGTTTTACGCTTCCGCATTTAATTACTCGTAAACGTTTTTATGGTTTGATTATAACTAATGAATCCGATCCTGTTAGTTCACACCCTCTGACGGTAAACCCCGTTAGTGGATTTTGAGGGTGTGACATTCTTACACTACTGCATTGGGATGTTCGTACCCTCGCGAGGCGTCCATTTATCAATCGTGGTGGCATCCGGATAGCTGAGTGGTTTCATCAACACTTGCTGTTCGAAGTTAATCATGGGTTCAAGTTCTTCAAGCCCCAAGTCCCGAGACACAAACGGATTGACGAAATTGATCCAAAGACTGGGTGGAAGAAACTTGTTCTTAAAGTAAAATCACCGAAGATGATGAAGAGAGTACCGGTGAAGACGATGCCGTAACAAATGCATCTCTCTTTCAACCGATGGTACTATGACAATCGGACGGGCAAGGCCGTCATTGTACTTGGTAAAGGACTGAAGACTGAGCTTATCAAGATAATCGACCCGATGTGGTTGGTTAATTTATCTGAAACAGAAAATGACGTGCTACACAGGAAACAGATTTTGATCGAGCGCAATGAAGACTACGACCTGGCTATGCAATTCCAACGTGTTGTGCTCGTTTGTCATGAAAATGGAATTCATAGTTGCAGAGACTGGCGGTCCAAGCGCTTCAAGTAACTTAAAGACAAAGAGCTCAAGACGAGGGGGTGTCTGTTAGTGCATGGTTTTGCGTCTTGAGTCTTTGTAATTGTCGTTAACGTATTTGTGGTTTAATTAATGTAATAAATTATGATTATTTCATGTAATTCGTTAATGTATAAGGCTAGTTCGCTAAGGATGTTTAGCGAACTCGACTTTACGTTCAATCGCCTCTGATTCGTTAGCGGATGTTAATGAATCAGGGGGTGTGTCGCCTATTTAATGTATGTAAAGAAGTAGGATCTGGTTCGCTAGGGGATGTTAGTGAACCTGTCCTATCTTCTATTTATAGTGAACTCAGTTCACACATAATTTAAGTTTTGAGAGTTTTAATTAACTATATTCTGTCCAAATCCTCTCTCGATCTTCAACCGTAATATTATACTGATAATATACAAACATACACAACACCTAATCATACGTAATTATGAGTTAGATCTATTGTTAAAGTATTAATCGATTACGTTCAGATCTGAGATCTGTTAGTGTTATTGTTATTGAGATTGATACGATTTCGGGATCCAACAATTGGGCTGATGCTCTGAATGTCCATGAGTTTCTACACAATAGCTTGTTTGTGTGCCTTGAGCACATCAACCAAACTCAACTTAATCCGTCAACTGAGAAGAAATAATGACAGGAAAATCGGCATCACCGTCCAAGAAAGCGTACTCCAAATAAGGAGGTAGCTCGTTAAGCTCGAGGGACGGTGGTGCCTCAATCGATGGTCTCTCCTTAGGTCCCTCCGTGCTATAGGCAACCGTGAACACCTCGGGGTATTCAGGAGGTGAGCCGACAAGAATGCTCAGTTCGTGCTCCGGAGGAACATCAACGTCGTCCTCCTGATTGAGCAAATCTGCTCCAGAGATGTAGTCAATACATCGAACTGAGATATGAACGTGTCAAGAAAGTAAACGGAATCATCCTGACTACTAGAGTTTCTCGTCGATTTTATGACATCGAAGGTGACATTCTCCTCCCCTAGACGTAGTGTAATTTTGTCGTCGAAGACGTCAATAAGCGCTTTAGCAGTACGCAGGAAGGGTCATCCCAAAATGAGTGGGACCTGATCGTCAGCCTCCATGTCAAGAATAACAAAATCCACAGGGAAAACGAAGACCTAACGGTTGGCCTAGGATAAACTCATGCGCGTCGGGACCGGATCGCCAAGGTCTAGCTTTCTATAGAGAGAATATAGCATCAGATTTATGCTAGCACCTAAATCGGCCAACGCGTAGCTCTAAGTCGAGCTGCCACACAAACATTGGATTGTGAAGTGTCCCGAGTGTGCTAATTTCTTTGGCAGCTTGTTCTGGACTACCGCATAACATCCTTCATTTAGACATACTATCAAAAGTCCCTCCAGCCTCTTCTTGTTCGAAAGAAGATCTTTTAAGAATTTCGCATATTTCGGCATATGCTGGAGTGCCTTGACAAACTGAAGATTGATATTTAGTTGTTTAAACATGTCTAAGAAATGTCCATATTCCTACGCATACTTCTGCCGCAGAAGACGAGCATGATACAGAACTCGAGTAAGATCGACTTTGGGACTCTTCTTATCTTCAATCTTCTTCTCAACAAGTTTCTCTATAGAAGACTCACTGTTTGATGCGGTACTTTCCGGGACTCGCCTATCGTACGTCCTCACAGGAGTCTCCATCTCTATCTCCTCATCCATCGGCTTCTCATCCTCTTCAGGCTGCTGCTCTTTATCGCCTCCTCTGCGACAACGGGTGGTCAACGCCTTCAACTATGCCTTCGGGTTAAGCTCTGTGCTGCCCTAAAATGCTCCGACCTGTTTATTAGTTAGCATTAGCTTCATCATCTCATCCACCTTTCGAGACATCTCCAAAAATGATGACTGCTGGTTCTTCAATAGAGTGTCGTGTGCAGCCAGTCTCTGCTATGTGTTATTATCTCTATCAATAAGTTGAGAAAGCATGGTAGATTGCTTAGTTAGACGCTCCTTAAGATCTGGATCCATACCGCTACTCTTCCCCGTACTCGAACTCCCTGCTGCCTCTGGGTCACTAGCTTGAACCTGCTCCTGCCTCTGCTGAAAACCCTGAGCATTACCTCCTGACCTACAACCATAATTTCAGTTATTTCTCCTTCCTGAGTTTCCGTAGGCATTTGCTCCTCGATTCTGATTACCCTAGTATTCCACCTTCTCCTGTTGATAGACCAGGAAATCTACTATATCGTATCCTCTTCAACTCTCGGATATCCTTCTGCATTGCCTCTAAGGCAGCCACGATGATAGTATCATTCGAGACCTGATAGATGCCTAGAGCGAAAGAGGTGGTGGTTCTATAAGTTCCTCAGGCGGATGGCTCCTGCTGCTCGGCTCGTGCAAAACTCTCAAACAAAGACTCACACTCATCTATATCCAGCTTCTCTAACATGTTTCCTCCTGCTGACGTATTGAATTTCTTCTACATCTCAAAGGCCAGCCCGTTATAGAATTTCTCGACTACGGCCCATTCGAGTAGACCGTGTTGGGGGCATCTACTAAGAAGATTATGAAACCTTTCCCAAGCGAAAGAGTATAGCTCGTCAGGGTCAATGCAGAAGGAACAAATCTGATCACGAAGTTGTGAGGCTTTAGATGACAGAAAGTACTTCATAAGGAATTCATCTTGAAGATTATCCCATGTAGTGATGGATCCAGGGGGAGGTTTTCCAACCACGATGAAGCATGACCCTCTTGAGAAAATGGAAAAAATGAAGGTAGATAGAAGCACGAGTGACGTTGGCAATATTGAAAGTGTCGAAAATATGAGTAAATTTTTTCAGATGGCCAGGCGCGTCCTCGTCTTCAAGTCCGTGAAATGGAACGAATTAATAATGGAATTCATGAAGTTGGTCGGAATCTGCCAGTTATTAGCATCAGGCTTCGTTGGACGCGTGATAGCACACCGTCTCCCATAACTCCCTCATTCTCTCTCGAGTGAAACGTACGCAAAGGGGGGTTAGCGTCACCCATATCTAATTTAGAATCAGAAACGTGTACCTTGCTTTTCTGTAGAGCACATGAAGTCTCTCAAAACTCCTTACGGCGCTCACGAAAATCTCTATTGGGTTAGTCAGAAGCAGTGAACTCTGGTGGTCCTAGTGAACGTGTACGTCGCATACGCTAAAAAACATGTAAAAGAGTGAGGACCCAAGCTTATCCTTAAAGCACACAAGTTGCAATCAAGGCAATGATAGCAATCAAGAGAAATTAAATAATAAATTAAATAAAACTAATTAATAACCTAAAACTAAAACTAAAAACAAACAAAAAGCAAATAGAACTAGTTCGCTATTACCAAGTGTCTCTGGCAACGATGCCAAAACTTGATGTGCGTAAAATGGTATTTAAGAATTTAGCAAATGATGACCAAACACAACGCGTAATAAAACCTAGAATATCCTAAACCAAACCACTAGCAACATGCAAGTGAACCTATCAGGTGTAGTATAGCTATGGGAAGACCGGCAATATCGAAACCTAGAGACTAGTTCTAAAAGCTAATTTAGAGTATAATTAAGAAAATATTATTTTTGGACTAGTAAATTAAATTAAACTAATTTTAAACTAGTAAATTAAATTACCGCATATAATAATTTAGCAAATTCAAATGAGAGCATGGGTTATCTAGGCAAGGAATCCGAATTGTGATGACTCGGGCTTTTATCAGTTACCGGAAATATGCTATGGGAACCGGGAATCTAAAGATATGAAACCCTAGGAAACTTAATGGATCCCTAATCACTCTCAATATGTCACCTAAAAGGAAATCCTAGAGATCATGTAAAACCACTGTTCAGTTCACCAACTATGATAAATTACTCTAGAAAACAGCTAACCCTTCGGTTTTACTATCTCAATGCACCTAAGTACACAGGGTGGTCTATGAAAAGTATAAAAACACATGTAAATAATGAAATTAAGGTAAAAATAGGCAAACCTCCTGTCAGATATTTTAACTTAAAACCCTAACAACGCTGGCAAACCCGACAACTTGTCACCCTTCAGATTTCTAAGTAGGTAAGAATATAAACTTCTAGTTATATGCCAAAAATCAGTTTCTAAGGTGAATGAGCTCAATAAACCATATACAAGTCGGAAACACACAGTTAACAATCTAACATGCAACCTATAATCGAAAGACATTCAATCAAGCAACATGTGAAGCATTCATTCATACACAAACTAAAGGTAAATACGCATGAAATACATCCAATAAATCTGATCAAAACTTTTAATTAATCAAACTCCCATAAACAAAACCTAAAAACCGTTTAAAAACCATAACCAGTCAACAAAACATCATCCATGCCTAGATAACAAAAAAAATGTTTAGCCACTAATCATATTCAAAACAATAAAATAAATAAGTTTAACAAGTAAGTTCATAACAAAAAATAACAGAAGCCAACCGAATAATAAGGATGTTTTGTTGAGTAAACGTGAAACCCGAACACAATATCATGACTTCAATTCTTTTACTTCCTGCGATGAACAACTCCCAAAATAAGTTAATAACTTTTGAAATCCTCTGTCTCATTCTTTTCTTGGTGTGGCTGTTGTGTGTCTCTCTTGACCTCCAAGATGTCACCCAAACAAAGTAGTAATAATAATAATAATAATGTTCTGCGAATGTCACAACCCTTTTCTTGGATGCTAAGAATGATAATTATATTGATGTTGGTAGGGTTTTTTTCAATGACAGGGCCCACACAATTCAACCCTCAATTTATTACCCACGTTTTCTTTCTTCACCCCACTCAACTTGCATGATTTCTTTAAATCATGTGTGGGTCCAATGTCATGTGTATGGCACACCAATTTTTTTTCTTTGGCTCGAATAAATGTCTTCTGTCAAATAAAACAAACAAAATGTATTAATATTTTTCAATTCTCAAGTAGGATGCTTCATGTGAACTTTTAGCTTTATTTAAAAATTATTTATAACTTTAACTATATAGACACAAAACATATTCTTTTATCTAAAACTGTCAATAGATAGGAAATTTGTTTATCGTTTTACTAATTCTCTCATGTTTAGTAAAAATACTTCATTTTATCTCATTGTGTCTTGGAAGCTTTAAACTTTAAATATGAGCCAACAGTGAGTAATATTCAGTAAAACTCTAGCTCAAGTATATTCAAAATAGTAGGGAATATTTATAATAATATGTATATTTTAGACCACATCACTTAGACTTCTAATTATGATGATGTTTCACAAGATGATTATCATGATACATCCGATATCATTTTTATTTCATTGGATGATGACGATTTTGTTGATTCTTCTTCAGTACCATTTTATGATACTCATGAGGTTGGGGAATCATCTCATGATGCTGAAGAGAATCTCACTAATTTAACTGATAATGTAGTTGAGCCATCAGATAGCTGGTGTTCAGACACGTCAACAGATTGCTAGTGCCAACGATTCAAATGTATTGTATGCATATGCCGATATGCATTCATCGGGAATCATGAATCTCACAAAATACACTTGCTTTCTCTCTCAAATGTAACCGTCAAGTTTTCGTATGACGCTTGAAGATTCATCTTGGGTTGAAGCTATGTAAGAGGAGTTGCAACAATTTAGTCGACTGGGTGTTTTGGGTCTCATTGATAAGCTTGATAGAGTTAAGAAGCCTATTCCAGTCAAATGGGTCTTTAAATGTAAGAAGGATGATCGTGGGGTCATCGTAAGAAAAAAAGCACGCTTGGTCGTGTAGGGATTTTGTCACACCCTAACCTACGGCGGAAATGCCGGGGCGAACTGATTTCTCACAGCTTTTCAAAGGTTACTATTAAGCAAGATTAATAAATGACAATATCTATTTAATAATTTCAAATAAGACAATTACGGTTAAGTACATCAAATATAAAGTAACTACAACAATGATTAATTATTTGTATCCTAAAAGGCATCTCTACGTGATCTCCATCTTGCTAAACAACCAAGCTGATAACCTGCAAATGCGTATAAAATATATTTTTGTCAACAACACATGTTGAGTGAGTAAAACACCAGTTTTAGACACAACAATAATAGTATATATAATATATAAAGAAAGATGCAAACTCTGTGAGATAAACAGTTAAACCATAGCACATACACAAACAATCAAACATAAAGAAAGGGCTAAACCGTTGCCATGCGAATGGGCATTGGTTACCAAAAATGAGGTGTCGGTGAAACCATTGTCAATGCATCGGACGCCGGCCACTATGACGGTCGTATGATCATACTAGACTGAGAATATATTGGACCTCTCCGAATGCGGTTCAAATAAAACAAGTAAGCAAATAACAAGTTAGGTTCAAACTGATTTACACACAAAGATTAAACAGTTGCGATTATGAATACTAGATAATATATAAATATGATACAATACGCATATGTCCCCAAAAAGGTTAAAAATAAGTAAAAAGGGGAGTGATTACTCACATGATCGGATGAACGAAATATATGTGAAGATGATGTGAGAAAGATAAATCCTTCGGGATATATCGTCAAAGATTCCTATTTAAGTAATATTAATATGAATACGTTAATAATGAGACAACACGAATAATGAGTTTAGGATTTCGATGTGTTTAAGTTAGAATTGGGATTAGAATGATTATTGATTGATCGATTGATTCCCATTTATAAGAAACATCACTATTTATTATTTACATATTCACCTTTAAACTAAAGGTATTATTTAATAAATACTTAAACAATTTTAAAGAATTAAGATGTAAGATATGCTTAAAATAATAATATCTAAATAAATAATTAAATATACAAATGAATTGAAAAAATATGATTAATATAATTGGAGATATACTTATACTTATTCGAATAAATAAAATACCGACAAATAGCTAATTATTTGTAAATAGATAAATATAACATGTATTAAAATAAATAATCATAATAATAATAATGGGTAATTATTTAGATATAATATGTAGTAAGATCTATATAAAATTTGTTTAAATCTTTTAATAAAAATCTATTTAATAAGTTTATTAATACAATATATATATATATATATATATATATATATATATATGAGCAAGTTTATAAAGACGTTCAATGACGAGAAACGTGATTAAAGTGTCGGGTTTTAAATAAAAAGAATAAGGTACAGTATTAATAAAATATCCTTATAATACTTATAAATATAAATATATATATACATATATATAAGTCAGTATATATATACGTAACGAAAGCTTTTAACGAAATTTTGGCAAAAGACGTAACTTAATGATGTCGGTTTTCATAGGATATTGTTTAAATAATAATTAATATGATTTTTCATTTATTAAGATTAATTATAATAATTAATAAAAAAACATTGAAAAGAAATAAAACTAATAGTCAGGGTGGCCGGGTTTGAACCCGCGACCTCCTGATTTCAATAACCAAACAACATCAACAGCTCTACCATGACATTTGAGTTAAAAATGGAAACAGCCGATTATATGCAGAAGAAACAGAAACCCCAAAACCTCAACAACCCTAACAATCTAAAACCAACCCTATCGTTTGATATTGATTCAATTAACATTAGGGGTTTCGTTACTTGATTAAAATAGATCATAAATCACTGCCTAATTACCTGATTAGATGTTGTTTTAATGGAGAATGGCGAAGGTGAGGACAACGGCCAAAGGTATGACGAACAGGCATGCTAGGATGAATCATCACACAATTAACGTTAGGGCTTTGATTCGCGATGTAGGCAGGGCCGTGTAAACAAGATTAATTGAATTTTTATTACGTGTATAGGGTATAACTCTAAATTGATACAAACCGTTTAGTTAGTAAATCAAGTTTGTAAATTATTGATCTGGTTTCCATATTAGATGCGTCGGTGAGGCTCGAAATACGCGTATAAATGATCTGAAAAGATAAATTTCTATTATGCAACGATAATTACGGTCCAAGGTAATAAACAGGTTAAAATTAATCAAATACGGGTCACGCGTTTAACGGGTTACGGGTCCAGAACTGAGATATGGTTTTGGGTTTATAATATGATACTATAATATTTAGCAAAAATTGCAGATAGGTCCATGAAGTTATTACGTGGATACAAAATGAGATTAAAGTTTAGTTTAGGGTATAATTTGAATATAACCCAAAATTATTATGGATAATTAAATAGATATAATAAACTATAATAATAAAATATTAATAATAAATGGGATATTTTAGTAGTTAAAATTACCTAAAAACAAAAATGGGTCGGGTATAAATAAGTAAAACGAATAGAGTTGTTACAGATTTCATCAGCAAGAAGGTGTAGATTACACGGAATTATATGCTCCTGTTGCAAGACTGTAAGCTATACGTATATTTTTGGCCTATGTAGCTTTCAAGAACATTAAAGTTTATCAAATGAACGTCAAGAGTGCGTTTCTCAATGGGGAACTTCATGAAGAGGTGTTCGTGAAACAGCCTCCTAGTTCTGTAGATCCGGGCTATTATGACAGTGTCTACTGTTTAACCAAGGCACTTTATGGTCTACACCCAGCCTCGAGAGCTTGGTATGGCACACTTGCTGACCATCTTACAGATAGTGGCTTCAAACGAGGGACTGTGGATTGTACCCTTTTCTATAAGTCTGCTGGAGAATATTTGCTCATCGTCATGATATATGTCGATGACATCATATTTGGTTCTACAAACGACAAGATGTGTAAGGATTTTGAGAAGTCAATGCAGACAAAATTTGAGATGAGCTCGATGGGGGAAATGAATTTCTTCTTAGGGTTGCAGGTTCATCAGTCTGACGCTGGAATTTTCATACATTAGATGAAATATGTGAACGACGTCTTGAGCCGATTCCAGATAACTACTGGAAAAGTCCCTTCGACTCCTCTTCCCGTGCGTCATAATTTGTCACCGGAGGAATTGGAGGACACCGTTGATCCTACCCTATACCGAGATAGGATAGGTTCTTTAATGTATCTCACTCCTTCTCGTCCTGATGTCATGTTTGCTGTTTGTTTATGTGCCTGGTACCAATCGAGTCCCCGAGTGACTCATATGGCGGCGGTTAAACGTATACTTCACTATCTGAGGGGTAATCCTGACACCGGGTTATTATATCCGAAGGATGATAGCTTTGATCTCACTACGTTTTCCGATTCAGGCTATGGGGGTTGCAAGATCAACTTCAAGTCAACTGCGACGGGTTGTCAATTTCTAGGAAGCCGACTTGTTTTCCGGCAGTGTAGAAGCAGAAAACGGTCTCCACTTCAACCACGAATGCAGAGTATGTGGCAGCCTCGAGTTGCTGTTGATAGGTTCTTTGGGTCCAACAACATTTGCGGGATTATGGTTTGAAGTTTCTTACTAATCCCATATTTGTTGATAACTCAGCTGCTTTTATTTTCACTAAGAACCGCGTGCACCATTCTAAGACGAAGCATATCGATATTCTATATCATTTTATCCGTGATTGTTTTGAAAAGAAATTAATAGATCTAGAGAAGGTGCACACGGATTTTCAGAAAGTTGATCTGTTTACCAAAGCTTTTGATAAAACACGCTTTTACTTTTTTCTTGTTTTAAACGGATTGAAAACTCTTGCTGATATCCTTAAGCTCGGATAATCAACTTTTAATTTTTTACACTTTATTTTATTTTGTTTATTTTAATATTTTGGTCTTTGGGGGAGAAAAAGGGAGAAAATACAAAAATATTGTGCTTTATGTTTGTAAGAAATTAGTTTTGAAGCAAAAAGAGAAGATCATAGTATATTGATCATCTAGTCTCATATCCAGTAAGAAATAAGCTTAAAAGACTATGTGCTTAACTTCATTGGTGCATTGATATGTCTTAAACAAACCATTAGAGTAATGTACATGATATAAACATAAGAATTACCAGTTTGAAAGAGGTGTTGGTCTCTTCCAAAAGTGTCTGTAATGAAGGTAGAAATGTAATAGCATGTCATACTCAAGCCTTATGTCTGTTTGATCACCAAAAACAAAAGTTCTAACTAAAATGCATCTAGTTTATGGTTAACACTTCAATGGTGTATGGTATTATGACCTCAAATCCTATATTGATGGGATGCACCCGTTTTATGGACACTGTGAGTCTTTATGCGGTTTATTATCTGGATATTCATAATATGAATATTTCAAACGATTTTAGAGCGAACCCTAAGTCATTAAACTTGATCACTGTTGTACTTCGTACAAACTCATTACCGACTTGATCAAAATCCGTTTTGAGACATACCTTGTTCCTCCCTTACGTGCGTTTTAATACCAGTAAGAAACGAACCCCAGGGGATACAATGTCTGTAAGCATACATATGAACTCGTGCATACTCATTCATAGTAATGAAGCTTGGTGCATTGCTTGATAACGGGGGTATACCTTGTAGTGGGGATTATGAGCTTAGATTTCTTAATCAATTATAAATCATATATTTTGATCTTCAAGCATAATGGTTTAATTCAAGTTGGGGTGACATGGTAAAAAGCAAATTAAGTCTGAAGCGAGATTAGAGGCTGATAGTTTCTGATTATATGTGCTTTAATTGAAACTAAATCATATCACGAAAACGCATTAAAGTTTGTTTTAAGATTTAAGTGGACAACAATATCAATGACTGACTTAATGCCAGTCATAATAACGTTAAAATAAAAAATTGAGGTGGAAAGGCGATTTGGTCATTATTCTCTGCTCAACTCACAAAAATATGTACTGCTTTCGTAGAATAGATTTCATTTTTGTCGCAGTCGTATTAGTTTTTAATTCGAAAATATAAAAAATCAAAACATATTTTGTTTTTATTTTGGCTATGCTTTATTTTCGATTTTCGAGCTAAATGGTACAAATTTGAAAAAGTAAATACCTAAAAGATTTTCCACATTTTTATTTAATTCATTTAAGTTAATCGGTTGTTAAGTTAATTGTTTTTTTAACTTATGTATTTTGAACGTAAGACACGTTAAGGTATTGCTTTTTACCCCGAGTGATAAAGGTTCTTAAGGTAAAGTTCATCGGGACACAGGTTTCGATGCATTATTTAATTCTTGGAAATTTGAAAAAGAGATTTTTCCATCTTATTTAATTCCTATTCGTTATTGTGAGAATAACGAATAGAACCTATTCGCTATCATTATTGATAACGAATTAAGGTCATTTATATTTTAAAAAGTATAGCGAATTAACCTATTTGCTTCTTCTTCATCTGAGAACGTATGACCTTATTCGTCATGAATAAAGATAACGAATGAAGAACGAATAACATGTGATTCGTTAGGGTTTTAACTTATTGGTTATTCGTTAACTGTGGTTAATGAATAAAGAAAACGAATGAGAGTCCATTCGTTAATTTGAAATTAACGAATGAGCTCATTCATGTGTCTTGGGAAGTGTGCAGATCTAAAATATATATTCAACAGTTGAATACAAATCGACTCATTCGTTCATATTTTTCATCACCTTCCTTAACCAAACCCTATCAAAATTTTCCAAAATTTCCGACCATCATTAAATCGATTTTGATTGATTGATTAAGACTCTTAAGGTAAAGATGTGTATACCGTGATGATTTTTGTCAAAAATCACTGGATTTTGATATGTTAATTAGACTATTTTATAACCGACTTAATGTATTAACCCAATGAACAATTAAACATATGTGATTTTTCTATCCATCGATTTGAGTTGTTAGGCGATGTCTTTATGAGTTTAATGATACTAATATTATATTGATTCATCGTGTATTAGATTCAATTGAGGATTTATGTTTGCATGTTGGCTGTTGGGTTTCATTTCAATTTTGACTTTGACGATTAGAGTCAAAGTTGGATAACTATTGGTTCTTAATCGTTATGGACAACGAATGGCTGGTCATTCGTGTCTAAAAGAAATGAATGAACACATTCGTTGAACCTTCATAACGAATAAGCCACATTCGTGTGATTATTTAACGAATGAACCATCATTCGTTCCACATAATTTACGAATGGACTCATTCGTTCATATACATTCGTTATTCACTCATTTGGTAGGGTGATGACAACGAATCAAGTCATTCGTTATAAAGAATGAAACCATTTGTCATAACGAAGTAGATAGAGAATGACACTTATAATTATTAAACAAAATTCGATTTGTTTTAAGTTTAAATTGAATCTTGATTTAATATTATCTATAAGTTCGGGTATACTAATATTCAGGTTTTGTGATTACAGTAATGGCAGATGAAATTATTCCCGACGCTCCAGCACAGCAGAATCCTATTGTTCAAGAGGATCCTGTTGCTCAATTTGCTGAACCACAAGTTGCCGAACCTCACGTACAACCTCAAGCACCGCAACAACAACATGAACCAGCTGTTCCATATCTATCTTATGACAAGAAGCACAACATATGTGAGTTCTTGCAAGACAATTTTGCTGATCAAGATCTATTTAGAGATGTCATAGCATTTTTACGTCGTTCACGTATTAATTATGCTATATCTGCTAATGTCCCCATACATTTTAGCGTGATACGACCATTCCGGGATACTGCTCGATATGTGTAGGAGGAAAACCACAATGTTGCTGACGTGCAGAAGGAGACTATCATTATTACTACTAGTGTGATACGTCGGGCTCTCAAATTTTTTGATAATTTGGATATACCTTGTGAGTTTGACAAGTCGTTGATTCGCGGGTTATTTAAGAGATTATTTTATATGGGAGACCTGGACCATTCCCATCACAACAAGGAATATTTGTGTGCACCATACAAGTATCTGCTACATGTCTTGATTCGCTGCCTTTGGGGACGTAAAGGTGGTTTTGACGAGTGTCGGATTATGCTTCAAAGGCGATTTGATTATACATACCTTAAGCTCAGATTCATAAATCCAGGAAACGATATCACCTTTAACAGTCGACGCGGCTTTGAACTTTTTCTTCTGATTGGCTTTAGCGAGTGCGATCGCATCCTGCTTCTGCTTTTCATTCAAATAGCTATATGCTTCAATAATCTTGCAAGCTCTCTTGCTTCGGTACGCGAACCAACCCTGAATATCCTTAACCGAGGAATCAGGATTCCAATCAAACTTCTTGTCCTTGCCCTTCTAGACCTTCTCCAAATGATCTTCAACAGCTTTTACATTTTCTTCGTTGAAAGTAGGAATACCCTCATCAACATTGGATCGTTGTTAAAGGTCGGAGTATTCCTCTGCTGTCACATCTTCTATCGCGATCTCCTCATCTTCATAAATATACGACGTATTCATCTCAGGAATCATCGGATCTTGTAAGACTTCTTCATCATTTATCACCTCCGCATCTTCCTCAGATTCTAGCACATTGAGTTCATCATCGTTCACTCCCAACAATAAAGCAATTTGTTGACATGTCAGGGACTGATCGATGAACTGCCCTTCTTCAATATCGTCAAGTTTGGAAGAACTAATCACGATGCCTATCTCGTCATCCATGAACATGATGGTGTTGGCTTTTATCGACTCAATTGGTTGAACGTTAGTAGAGTCATGATAAACCACCAACTGTTTATCACTGCCAACACCGCAACTCGTACCAGCACCAGAGGATGAGCCGTGAGTTTGTTTCGGCTCATTGCCTTCGGCACCCGAGGCATCAGGGATCATCGTCATCATTCTTCAGCTTCTTAAGTTGATCGTCCTTACACGCGAGCTGAAAAATTAGATCCTCCTGTTCTTTAATTTTCACCCCCTGAGCCGTGACAATCTCACGTAGCTCCTTTGTCTCATTATGGAAGTACGAGACAAAACCCATCAATCACCTTTTATTGTTTAACATATGCTCTTGAGCCTGACGATCAGCCGTCATTTATTCTCATAAAGAGAATCAAACTCAAGAGCATGTTCAGTTGATTCTCCTGAGGCATAACATGGAACAATGGAGGTATCGGCTGCATAAGACCTTGAGGACGATTAAGCCTCATGAACGAAATGTCCATAGGTTGTGTCGGCATCATGGTCGGTGTTGAGAAACCACCGATGTAGCAGTAGTAGGCCTTAGTAATGTATATAAGACAGATTGAGGGATCATACCAAGCCTTTGATCAGATGTCAGAGTTGTCGTCAATGTGTATTCCGGGGTGCTAGTACTAACCGGCACCGCCGGTCTTTGAGTATCAGAAGTCCTAGGCTCACGAGAACCTATTTCAACTCCAGGTCCATAACGAACACGATGTGAGGATGGTTCATCATCAGAAGCAAGCTCTTTGCCATTTCGTTTATGTGGTGCAGCAGTTGAACTTGCCACCACAACCTCAACATGATGTTGGTCACCCCCTTGACCACCATCTCCACCATCATCTCCATCTTCGTTCCCACCTGGACCCTTTTCACCTTCGGAATCTAAATCATCATGGATCTAACGATCATCAGAAGGACAGACATACGCCGGATTTGAAATGTGATCAATCAAGCATTTGGTCCTTGGCGTATCCTGATGATACATCTTCATTCTCCTCGTCGTGTCGGCGGTCATATGATCAAGCTTCAGCACATCGTTGTGAAGCGTTGCATCAATCACCAGATCATGAATAGCGTCTTAAATAATCAGCTGGATAAATCGTGGATACATAAGAAATTTGTTTCGTCGATGCTTGACTAAAAAATTTTCCTTGAGATGATAAAAGATCATCTCAGAGAAATTTAACGGTTTGTTCAAAAACAACGCGACAAATGCCGATTGAAGCATAATCCGGCATTCATCATATCCACCCTTATGTCCACCAAGGCAATGAATGAGGACATGCAATAAGTACTTGTACATGGGGCATAAGTTTTCCTTGTTATACCTGGACTTGTCCAGTTCTCCAGCATAAAATACTAGGCCAAGCAGACCACAGATCAACCCCTTATCGAATTCACACGGGTTATCCATATTATCACCAAGCCTCAACACCCGTCGAATCACCTCGGTTGATATCACAACCAGTCTTCCATTCACCTCAGCAACTATATGATCCTCAGACTCCACGTATCGAGCTGAGTTCTAGAACGGATGTATAAGACTAAATCGAATCTTCGGGCGTGCTGTGACTGCATAGCTTATACGTGAACGGCGTATAAAAGCTATCATACCCCCAAAAACATATTCATCAGCAAAGTGCATTCCGACAAAGCACAGATGTTATGCTTCTTGTCGAACGATAGAAACGGAGGTTCCTGCTCTTGTTGTTGTACAGGTTGTTTCTCAGCAGCGGGAACATCTTGAATTATTTTTTCTGCCATTACTGAGAAAACATAAAAACATGAGATTTAGTAAACGAAAATCAATAAAAAAATATTATTATAATAATTTTTTTTTTAAATTTTAAAATAAAATTAATTGTAATTCGTTATGCTTTCTGATTCGTTATAACGAATTGAACACGAACTCATTATTAATTTTCATGAAGGAGTTGATTCGTTAAGTTATCGGTAACGAATTGAAAACGAATGGGAACCAATAATGCTCAAATTTGACTATCTGGAGTCAAAGTCAAAATTGTCAAGAACATTAAAGGTCAAACGCTCAACTCATATTCAATTACACCATAATACACGATGCAATAACCTACAAAACCCATGAATCATCTCGAAAAAGTATCAATAACATATTTATGATTAACATTTGGACAAGAATTCAATCTAAGTTGGATTAATTAAAGGTTCTGCTTATAAGTTAAAACCCTTCACTTAAATCGATTAATAGACACATTAGATATTCATATAAATCGACGGAAAACATCACGTTATGATTCTCAATACCTTACGATTCTTAAAGGTGGATCAAAATAGGGTTTAGATACAATCGGTTTTTCTGGAAAAAATTTGGCAGAGTGTTTGCTTAGTGAAGAAGAAATGAGAACAGTGAATGAAGACGAATCGTTTGGCACTGTGGTAGATTCATTAAACTCTGAATGAAGTAATAATGAATCAGCTGTACTTCGTGCTTAATTCGTTATAAGTTAGATGACGAATTGGGTTATTTGTTACAAAGTGGCGGAAGCGAATTGGATGTTAACAAATTGTGATAATTCTGTATTGAAATGAACTCGATTCGTTATCCAAATATAACGAATTGACCATTAAACCCTTTTCAAGTTAATTTAAAATTAAATATTAAAAAATAAATAATATTTAAATAAATTAATTTAAAATAAGAATTAAATGAATAAATTACTTATCGAAAACCATGTCCCGATGACCTTATACTTTAATAATTTTATCCAACGCGATAAGATGAAGTACCTTAACGTGTTTCATGCTCAAAACACTTAACTTAAAATAACTTGGTTGGATGAAATTGGTTAAAAATAACTTAAAATAACTTAAAATGTGATTGAAATTGGAAATTGGTTTAGATTGGTTGTATTTAGATTTGGATCTGAGATTGGATGAAACAGGGCGATTATAGCGATTTGGTTTAGCAATGAGGTTATGAGTATTTTGATATATAATTTGCACGATTTGGTGTTGTTTTGAGTTGGTATTACGAATTTGGGTTGGTTTTTGGTGTTCTTCATTTTTCCAGAAATCTGGAAATTGATGATGATGATTTGAAGATCTTCCTCATCTGTTGAAGATTCGTTATATCTTCACGCAATTCGTTATTGTAGTTCGTTAAGTATCATTAGTTCGTCATTTACTTCGTTACTCAGTTCGTCACCAAGTTTAATTCGTGTTCTCTAGTTCGTTGGACATGTGGTATGATTCGTTAGACCTGTATCTAACAAACCTTTTCCACGTGGCAAAGGTTGTCAGATTTTGATATAACCGTTATAACAACATGATTCGTTATAGTTGATTCGTTATCCACTGTAGCTAATTCGTTAGTTTCATTTGTCACCTTGAATCAGAGATTCATTAATCTGATTCGTTAAGTTGACTTGGTGATTCTTTACTCTGATTCATTAAGATTGACTCAGAGATTCGTTACTTTGGTTCGTTACATTGAATTTTGGTTCGTTAATCTAATTCATTAGACTAATTCGCCAATTTGACCTGATTCTTTGACTTAGTTCGCTACGAATTCATCATAATTGTTGGTACCTGTTTCGTATCAATCCAATAACTATAACTATAACAGATCTCAGATCTGTGAATAATCGATTAATACGTTAATAGATCTAGCTCATAATTACTATAGATTAAGTGTTGTATATGTATATGTATTATCAATATATGTGTTAGTGTAATTCGTATAATATTAGCTTGAAGATCGAGAGAACAATTGGACAGAGATTCGATAATTAACTCTCAATTCTTAAATAAACAGTGAACAGGGGTTCACTATATATAGAAGAGGATCTGGTTCGCTAACATCCCCTAGCGAACCAGACTCTCCTTCGTTACATACATTAAGTTAACGAAACACCCCCTGATTCGTTAACATCCCCTAACGAATCAGGAGGTAATACATTTAATGTCTTAGTTCGCTAACATCCCCTAGCGAACTAGACTTAACTTAACGAACTAGATAATAAGTTAACTAATTATTATATTAAATAATAAACAAAACGTTAACGATAATTAGAAAGACTCAAGACGCAAAACCGTGCACTAACAGACACCCCCTCGTCTTGAGCTATTTGTCTTTAAGTTATTTGAAGCGCTTGGACCGCCAGTCTCTGCAACTATGAATTCCATTTTCATGACAAACATGCACAATGCGTTGGAATTGCATAGCAAGGTCGTAATCTTCACGGCGCTCAATCAAAATCTGCTTCTTGTATAGCACGTCATTGTCTGTTTCAGATAAATTAACCAACCACATCGGGTCGATTATCTTGATCAGTTCAGTCTCCAGTCCTCGACCAAGAACAATGACGGCCTCGCCTGTAGGATTGTCATAGTACCATCGGTTGAAAGAGAGATGCATTTGTTGGGGCATCGTCTTCGCTGGTACTTTCTTCATCGTCTTCGGCGGTTTAACTTTAAGCTCAAGTTTCTTCCACCCGGTCTTTGGATCTATCTCATCAATGCGTTTACGTCTCGGGACCTGGGGCTTGAAGAACTTGAATCCATGATTAACCTCGAATAGTAAGTGTTGATGAAACCACTCAGCTATTCGGTAACCCCTACGATTGATAAACGGACGTCTCGGAGGGTACGAACATCCCACCGCGGAAAAGTAAGAACATCCATCATCTTTACGTAGTACTGTATACCTTTCTCCCCTTTATTATGCATACTTTAATCTCAGAATCATACAACCAAGAGACAATATCACCATGTACCTTGGAAACCGTCTTGAAAGAGGTCATTTGATTTGCTTTAACCCATGCAGCAACAGTGTCTTTCCTTTATTGATCAACATATCGATACGCACTAATAATTTTACCCACTTTATGACATTTGAACCATCTCTCAGTATCATCGGTTATTTCTGCAAGTGAGTGAACTGTACGCTTACACTTCAAGATCTTTTCCAGTTCATCCTCGGTTTCTTTAAACGTTTGCTCATCAAATGCTGGAGAACCTTGATCAATATTAGTGTGTTGAAACAAGTCAGGGTACTCCTGAGCAGTGACATCTTCCACCTCGATATCCTCATCTTCATAAATAAAATTCGTATTCATCTGAATAGACGGATCATCTTCCAAACCTTCGTCATTCACTACTTCAACATCGGGCTCAGTCTCCAAATCATTTAATTGATCATCATTCAGCCCAAGCAGTATAGAAATCTGCTCCCGTGTCAAAGATCTCTCCACAAACTCACCTTCCACTATCTCATCCTTATTCACCATGCTTCTAATCACCCCCGATCCATCCATAAATATTACCGTGTCGGCTTCAATTATCTCTATTGGTTTAGCAGCCGAATAACCACGATACACAATAATCTGTTTCTCTGAATCGTCAACAGAACTCGTACCCTCACCAGACGCAGGGTCTTGAGCTTGTTTAGTCTCACCACCAGCACCAGTCTCATCATCATCAGAATCTTCCTCATTATTCTTGATCTTTTTCAAAGCATCATCTTTGCAAGTTAATTGAAGGATCAGATCCTCTTGCTCTTTAATCTTCACCCCCTGAGACTCAACAATCTCACGTAGGGCCAAAGAAACATAGCTGACTAGTTTCTTCTGATTCTCCATTAGACGTTCCTGATTTAACCGATCATTATTTATCTGATTCTCATACAAATGAAGAAGATTTAATAAAATTTCTGTCTGACGATGTGGTGGTAAAGCATACAAGGATGGATGAATTGGTTGGATTGGACCTTGAGGCCTTGTAATTCTTATAAATGAGAGATCACTAGGAGGAGGAGGAGGATGAGTCATTGTTATGGTTGGAGGAGTTGTAGCCACAGTAGCAGTTGGCAATGGTATTTCAGTTAATGCTGACAGAGGTATCATTCCCAACTGCTCATGTGATACCATCGTCGTCGTTAAGGTCATTTCCGGAGTATCAGTCGTAATTGGCACTACCGGGCGTGGAAGCGTTGATTGACGAGGTGGTGGCACACCAATAATGACACCAGCCCCAGCAGACACACGTCGTTTCTTCGATGGCTCACCAGTTGCCACAGCTTTCCCTTTTCTTTTTCTTTCTAATTGAGCCTTAATGGTGGCGGGTAATGCAGCATCAACTGCATCTTGTTGTTCTTTAAGAGCGGCATCACCAGCACCACCATTTCCACCTTCATTCCCATCACCACCATCATTTCCATCATTAACGCCATCATCATTGTTCCCACCTTCTCCCCCTTCACTCTCGGAATCCGAATCATCATGGATCCAACGTTCACTAGGAGGACAAATATAATTAGGATTGATTATATGACCAATCATCCGTTTATCTTGTGGCCTCTCCTTTCTATAAGTTAACATACGATGCACAATTTCAGCTGTCATGTGTTCCATATCTAGTTCATCGTTCACCAAAGTCTGATCAATAGCCAAGTTCAGAATTAAATCTTGAATAATCAACTGCAGAAAGCGAGGATACATAAAGAACTTCTTTGACTTAAGTGTTTGCTGAACATGTTCCTTCAAATGGTCGAAAACTAATTATGAATAATTATACGGCTTGTTCAGAATCAAAGCAACAAATGCTGACTGCAAGCTAAGCCTACATTTATCAAACCCACCACGACGCACACTCAAACAATGAAGTAGAACATGCAAAAGATACTTGTATGGTGGACATAACCCGTTTTTATTCAGCATAGATTTACGAATGTCGCCACCATAATTCAAGAGTGTAAATAAGCCTCTAACCAACGGCCTGTCAAATTCACTTGGGTTATCATCATTATCGTCAAATTGAAGTACACGACGAATGACCTCAACATCAATTGTAATCTGAGTTTGATTGATTGTTGCTTGAATGTTTTTGTCCTCTTCAACATACTCAGCTGTGTTCCAAAATTGCCTGATAATACTAAGATACACTTTAGGTCTCGCGGTTATGGCATAGTGTATCTTTGAACGTCGTAAGAAGGCCAACATATCCCCAAATACAGCCACATCTGTAACATCTTGATTCACATAAGCACATATATTGTGTTTCTTGTCAAATGGGAGTAGAATAACATCGTCTTGTTGTGCTTGTTGTGGTGGTTGCTCTTGTTGATCAGCCATGATTACTGTATACATAAAGACGAATATGAGAAGACGTAAAACATATAAAACAACAAAATATGTCAGATTATTTTATAGATGGAATGTATTCAATGATAAAAGATATGTGAATTTAATCAATTTACGCGTTTAGAGGATTTAAATACTTTAGTTAAATTACGTGACTTTTAAATTTAATTAATATTAAATGTCATTAGTTAAATATCACTCTGATTCGTTAAAATTCAGTAACGAATTAGGCGATTCGCTATCAATTAAATGAGCTAACGAATTAGACATAGCGAATTATTATTTTAAACGAACTAAAGATCTAGTTCGTTATATTTTAAACGAATCCACATCTGATTTGTGTACTATATTATTCGCTTAGCTAGTTCATATAAGTCCTTAACGAATTGGACACGAAACAGTCCCAATTCGCTAAGGCTAACGAATGGTCAATTAAATTAGACTTGTTCTTTGACTCGCATAGTCAAGGTCAAAATTAGGATGAACATCAATAGTCAACAGTGTAAACCCGTCATAAATTAGGCCATAACTATCGTTGCATCATCAAGATAATAAGCTAGTTAAATTCGCAATCACACTCGTAAGCCTACGGTGATGAGATTGAGACTCAAAACCTAGGTATACTGAGGTTAAACGAACCAAACATAAACACCGAGAGCATGAATACATAATTAACCTAGCAAACGTTAATCAAATGTCGATTAAGGTCCACCAAGGGTATCGGAATAGCATTCCGATCACATTAAGTCATAAATAATCAAGTTCACTATAACAAATCATAAATCAAATGGGTTTATACACTCGGAAAACCCTTAAACACAAAAGTTCATAATTTAACCATAAATACACAATCATTTTTGACGAAAAACATATCGCCGTGTTCATCTATACCTGAGAAATCCAAATATATCTTAGAAATATCGAAATGTGAATCTTGAGGTTTCAAAGAAAATTTGAATAGGGTGTCTTTAGGGTGAAGGAAGAAGACGAACAGTGAAGGACTGTTCGTGTTTCTTGTCTTTAATAACCTTGCACGCAACCCAAGGTACAAGTTTTAAGAATCAAGCGATTCGTATGGATTTTAAATAAACGAATTAGCTCATTCGCTAACTCAGTTCGTTAACTTAAGGGTAGCGAACAAGACATGATTTCGTGTCTTAATTCGTTAAATATGTATAACGAAGAGGGATGATTCGTTACAGAGTGCGGAAGCGAATTAGGTGAGCGAACTGGATGTCAGTTCGCTAAAGAATCACCTAGTTCGTTATCCATAATTAACGACTTAGTGTTAACGAATTAAACACTTTATTTAATTTTAAATTAAATAATTAAATGAATTAAATAATCTTTTAACTTAAAAACATTACCGAGAACCGTTTTACCCCGATAACTAAATACCTTAAAAGACATTTCATTTTTACGAAACATAACTTAAAGCCATTAAATAATTTATAAAGAAAGAAAAATAAAATATTTTTGGTATTTTGATTTTTTTTTAAAGAATGTATGTACAAAGAAATATCCGAACATTTAAAAAATTGAACAATCTTTTTGTGTTATTCTATGATTTTAACAAAAGCAATACATATTTTTGTGTTTTTTTTTGTTTTGTTGAGTTTGAGTAAAGAATCATATTGACCAAATTGCCATTCAATCACAGTTTTATATTTCAGCGATATTATGACTGGCGTTAAGTCGTTCATTGTTATTGCTGTCCACTTAAATCTAATAACAAATTTTCAAGTGTTTTTGTGATATGATTAATTGGTTCAATTATAGCACAGAATATCAGAAACTATCAGCCTCTAATCTCGGTTCAAGCTTAATTTGATTTTTGCCAAAACACCCCAACTTGACTTAAACCATTATAGTGTTGATCAAAAATTTTGATACCAATTTAGAAATTTTGAGCAATGCATCAAGTTTCCTTTACTGTGAGTGAGTATGCACGAGTCCATCTGTCGGCTTACATACATTGTATCCCCTGGGGTCCGTTTCTTAATGGTATTAAGACGCGCACAAAGGAGAAACAAATGTATGACTAACAGTGGATTTTGATCAAGTCAGTAATATGGAAGTTTGTACTAAGTACAGTAGTGATCAAGTTTAATGATTTTGGGTTTGCTCTAGAAAGCGAATGAAATATTCATGCATATGAATACCCAGATGATTAAGCCGCATAAAGACTCACAGTGTCCAGAATCCTAACGCTTGTTATTTGCTTTATTATATTTTTGGTGATCAACAACTATAAGGCTTGAGTATGTCTGGTTATTACATTTCTGCCATCTTCACCGAGACTTTTGCTAGAGACTAACACCCCCTTTCAATTTGGCGTTTCTTTATGTTTATATCACATACTTTACTCTACTAGGTTGTTTTAAGACCTACCAATGCACCAAAACAATTAAGCACACAGTCTTTTAAGCATACTTCTTACTGGACTTGGGGTCAAGATAATCAATGTACTATCATTTTCTCTTTTTGCTTCAAAAACTCAAAATTTTGAGGAGCATAAAACAAAATAAATATAAATTTAATCGCCCCAGTTAACTTAATTCTATAAATAAATGGTTGTTCTATCAATCCAACAATAGAATAATAGGACCAAGACATGCAAGCATGCTTCACAAACTTAAATAACCGACATAATTTTCAGCGAGAAAATAATCTAAAAACGCATAACGAACGTCCCAACTAGTTTCCATTATCAGGTAAATGGCTAACCTGAACATTTACAAGTAAATATCAGGACCAAACATATACACGTATATTCCCTTCAAGTGTAGATAATTGACATAATTTTCAGCAAACACATGCAAAAATCTTTTTGATTTTTCTCTACATATACTTTAAAAATACAATATTTTTGTCTTTTTCAATTTTCTTATAAATAAAATAAACTTCACAGTCTTTTTGGATTTTCGGATTTTTCTGTACAAACTGAAAAGTACATTCTTTTTGTATTTTCAGATTTTAAAATGTTTTTAGATTTTCAAGAAATATTTTAAAAGAAAATATTAAAGAAATAACAGGATTTTTTGATTTTTCTGAATTTTCTAATGTTTTTGGATTAATATTTTTTTAATGTTTTTGGGTTTTATCTATAGAAACGAAAAACACAATTTTTTTTGTATTTTCTAGATTTCACCCCCTAAAACCAAAATAAATTTTAAAAGAAAAAATGACATAAAATAAAGATAGTCATCCTTGTTTAAGGATATCAGCGAGGGTCTTCAATCCGTTTAAACCAAGCAAAAATTTAAAACGTGTTTTGTCAAAAGCTTTGGTAAACAGATCGGCTTTCTAAAAGTCAGTATGTACTTTCTCAAGGTCAATCAACTTCTTCTCAAAGCAATCCCGTATAAAGTGATATCGAATTTCGATATGTTTTGTTTTTGAATGTTGTACGGGATTCTTTGTGATAGAAATTGCAGCAGAATTATCAATCAGAATAGGAGTAGTAAGAAACTTCAAACCGTAGTCGCGGAGATGTTGTTGTATCCACAAAACCTGGGAACAACAACTCGAGGCTGCAACATACTCAGCTTCGGTGGTTGAAGTGGAGACCATTGTCTGCTTCTTACACTACCAGGAAACAAGCCGGTTTCCTAAGAATTGACATCCTGCAGTCGTTGATTTGAAGTTGATCTTGCAACCTCCATAGTCCAAGTCTGAATAAGCAATAAGATCGAAAGTATCATCCTTAGGGTACCACAACCCGATGTCTGGATTTCCCTCAAATACTGAAGAATTCTCTTGACTGTAGCTAGGTGAGTCACTCGTGGACTTGCTTGATACCTAGCACAAAGACAAACAGCAAACATAATATCAGGGCGAGAAGCCGTTAGATACATTAAAGATCCGATCATGGCACGATAGAGGGTAGGATCAACGGTATTCTCCAATTCATCCGGTTATAAATTGTGACCCACGGGGAGAGGAGTAGAAGGGATTTTCCCGGCAGAAATCTTGAATCGGCTCAAGACGTCGTTCACATACTTAGTCTGATGAATGAAGATTCAGTTAGCAGACTGGTGAACCTACAGCCCTAAAAAGAAATTCATCTCTCCCATCGAACTCATCACGAACTTTGTTTGCATAGACTTCTCGAACTCCTTACACAATTTGTCGTTTGTAGACCCAAAAATAATATTATCAACATAAATCTGGACTAGGAGAAGATCATTACCAACAGTTTTATGAAATAGAATGCAGTCGACAGTCCCTCTTTTGAAGCCAGTGTCAGTCAGATGGTCGGAGAGCGTGCCGTACCAAGCTCTCGGGGGTTGATGTAGACCATACAGGGCCTTGTTTAATCGGTAAACACGGTCCGAATACTCTGGATCTTCAAAACCAGGAGGCTGCTGAACAAACACCTCTTCGTGTAGTTCACCATTGAGAAAAGCACTCTTAACATCCATTTGGTAGACCTTGATATTCTTGTAAGCTGCATATGCCAGGAAGATTCGAATCGATTCTAATCTTGCAACTGGAGCATATACCTCTGTGTAATCAATACCCTCCTGCTGATGAAACCCTTGCACCACTAGACGTGCCTTGTTTCTGACAATCACACCTCTATCTTCTTTCTTACACTTAAATACCCACTTAGTCTGAATTGCTTTCTTGACTCTAGCAGGCTTGTCTATTAAATCCTAAACTCCCAATCGTGCAAATTGCTGTAATTCTTCTTGCATAGCTTCTACCCAAGAAGGATCTTCAAGTGCCTTTCGAGCCGTCGTTGGCTCAACTTGAGATAGAAAGCAAGTGAATTTAGCAAGATTCACAATTCCCGATGAATGTAAATCAGTGTAAGCACACAATATGTTATTATCACTTGACGAATCAACTTGATGACGTGTACGAACTCCCACATCAAGTTCCCCATTGATGTTTTCATGTGGATGATATCCATGAATCCGAAGAGTGGGATTCTCAAGAACAACAACATTATCAAATAAGTTAGTGTAATGTTCACCAAGTTCAGGAGATGAAACATTATCACCGTCAAGGTTAATAACTTGATCTTCAGTTTGATCATCATCCGAAGAAGTGGAAACATTATCGATAGCCACTGGAGAAGCAACTTGAGGTTCCTCAATTGGAGCATCAGGTTGAGCTGCAACATCATTTGAACTTGAAAATCGGGGAATTGCCAAATGATCTTCAAAGTATGTTGGAACCAGGTCTTCGTCAACGTGTTCAGTTGATGGAGTAAATGAATTAAATAAACTATCGTAGTCAAACATCCAATCAGGAACTTTCCCTTGAGAACGAGTTGTGTACTTTTGGCAGTCCACATGGTACCATTCTTCAACACAACCGGATGTAAAGTTGAATACCCTTTTCTTTGGAGATGCATATCCCAAGAAATACCCTTCGATAGCTTTTTCTTCAAATTTACCCGCCTCATTCTTCAACATAGTACATGGACACCCAAAAGGTTTCAAATACTTTAAGTTAGGTTTTTCGAATTATTCAATAACTCAGCTTGTCTTTTTGAGTCTTATAACTATTAGAACCCAATTAAGAGTATAGCAAGCGGTATTCACCGCCTCATTCCAGAATTGGACAGGAAGCTTAGAATCAGCAAGCATTGTACGTGCAGCTTCAATCAAGGTTCGATTCTTTCGTTCGGCAACACCATTTTGTTTAGGTACATAAGGTGCACTGTATTCTTGATGAATTTCTTTTTGAACACAAAAGAAATCCAATACAGTGTTTTTGAATTCTGTACCATTATCACTTCGGATTCTCCTCACCTTTTGTTTGTACAGTGATTCGATCATGGTGATAAGGTTTTGTACCAAAACCGGTGTTTGGTCTTTCGAACTCATAAATAACACCCATGAGTATCTCGAATAATCATCAGTCACCACAAGACAATACCAATCCCCAGAAATACTCTCACGATTCACAGGACCAAACAAATCCATATGAAGTCGTTCAAGAGGGGTATTTATGGAATTCAATAATTTAGAAGGATGTGTCTTCTTCTTCTTTCCCTTTTTACATGCAACGCAGTGATCGGATTGTTTAAAATTCTTCAACGAGACACCTTCCACTAAATCATTAGTCATCAAATAATTCATCTTTCTCACATGTATGTGACCCATTCAACGATGCCATAGAATTGAGTATTTCTCGGTTGCCTTCGAGACAAAACATGTTTCGATCGATGTGGATATCTTAGAGCTCATGTTCAAGACATAAATATCATTCGATCGTGGTGATCGCATGAAAACCATGTCCTCGGGAAAAACATAACCCGGTTTCAAGATAAGACATTCTTTGTCAGTAAATATTGTTGTGTACTTTTTATCACAAATCTGTGATACACTTAATAAATTATGATCTAATTTATCACAATTAATTTACTTTCTCAAACGTGATGTGACCATTTGAAACTTCACCCTCTTGTGTGATCATGCCCCTAGAATTCCCAGCAAATGCCACATAACCCTCTTGAATATTCCTCACGTTGGTTAATAGGTCGAGATTTCTAGTGATATGACGAGAACATCCACTATCCATTATCCAGTTTTCACTAGACACATTCCTGGATGAACCCTACACACAAAATAAAGATGATTAGTTCAAAAAGGCAACCCGTGCCTCAGTCTTGGGCACCTTTTGGTTTTCTCTTTGATCATTAACTTTAACAGAGTTCAAATGTTGTTTAGCCACTTGTGAATAAGTTACAGGCTTTCTAGACTTTCGTCTTAAGTAAGCTGCTGGAACAATGTTTGAATTCGTGTTCCTACAAATTGGCTCATGCTGGACAAACTTTGGTTTAACCTGACCATGTGTCATATTAACATGAATAACCTTCTGTGGATTCACATTAGAGAACATAATATGAGTGCCATCAGTATACGATGCGGGTCGTTTCAGAATCTCCTTTACCAGTGGAATTGGTTTAGAGTTGTCCTTGATAAAAGGATGAAGATTCTGATATCTCTTCTGATTACAATCCCTCACAACATGACCAAGTTGACCGCAAAGAAAACAGCTTCGCATGTCTACACGATGTTGTTGTGAAGTAGTTGGAATGAATGATGCAGAAGTTTGATGATGACTCACATTATTGGTCATGTTCTTAGCAAACTTATCAGTTAATTCAGATCTTTTTCAAGTAAAAATCCAAGTTAGAACAATTTGAAAACATTTTCAATGTGTCTGTCCCAGTTGACTTCACAAAGTTGTTTTTCTTAGCTTGTTTTAAAACATGCTTTGCCTTAGTCAATGGGTCAGATGGAACTGATGTTTTCGCTTGAGCA
The DNA here is from genome assembly GCF_021521415.1 of Bidens hawaiensis. Lineage (NCBI taxonomy): Eukaryota > Viridiplantae > Streptophyta > Magnoliopsida > Asterales > Asteraceae > Bidens > Bidens hawaiensis. The sequence continues at coordinate 5,766,850 of NW_027491034.1, forward strand.
TATCGACGTTCAAGATCTTGAATTTTTGACGTTTCATTGATAAAGACACTCTCAATAAGTTCAGGTTTAATGATACTTATTGGAATATCTTTTTCTGTGAATATCGTGTCCATCCCTTTTAATTTAAAAACTCTAATAGGTGAAGGCTTAGAACTAGGAGGATTAACAAACCGCATTAAGTCCTTATCAGAAATTTTTGGTTTATCTGACTTCTTTGCCTTTACAGGTTTAGTTTTTAACGGTTCTTCCTTTTTCATGTGAGACTTGAATGAACTATACACAGCTTCCTCAAATTCTTGAGGTTCGCAAAGAATATGATTAGAACATGGAATGTTCTTATTCTTGTTTATGATCTCAGGTTCAAACACATCCTCGATAATCACTTTATCATCATTCTCAACAAAGACCTTTTTAATTTGAACATGAGGTTTTTGAGGAGCAACCTGGGTCTTAACAGTTTCTGTTTTAACTGGTTTTACTGAGTTAACTGGTTTAGATTTTTCGGAAATCACTGTTTCTTTCTCAATCAAATCTTCTTCTTTTCTATCAAAAGGATTAATTTTGTAATCATTGTGAAATGGAGGTAGAACTTCAACAAAACCAGTACCTTTCTTAGAATCCTTTGTTTACCAGATACTTCAATAATTTCATTCAACAGAAAAGAAGAATTCCTAAACTTTCCCAGTTTGTTCTTCAACTTAAGAACCTCACTCTCAAGCTCGGTTATCTTTGAACGATGTTTCAGAATTTTTTGAAACTTTTGGTCATTAGTCGTCATTTTCACAGATAACTTAGTTTGAGATCGTGGTTACTTGTCGACAATGCTTCAATCTTTTCTCGAGATCTCATTTGAGATTCAAGAGATTGTCGATAAGTATCCTTTACAGAAGCAATTTCTCTTACCAGATTATCATTTTGACTTTTCAAAGCTTCTAACTTAGGTTTGTTAGATTCACAATCAACGCATGATACTTTAACAGATGAAGTAGCAAAGATAGAATGACTAACCTAATTGATTTTGGCAATGCAAGCAAATATTGTTGGAGATTTGTCGCAAGTCGTCAGAATCAGAACCAAAATCATTATCAGAAGACATCTCACTCCCACTTGTATCTTGACAACCTTTATGTAATACAAACATAGCCAAATTTGCTTGAGCATCATTACATAATAACCGTTGTGACAAGTCATTACCATCTGCTAGCATTGCTTGTGTTGTAGAAGAAGAAGGTTTCTTTTCAGCATCACTACCTCGAGGTGTAGAAAAATTTTGACCACGAGAACCAGTGTATTCTTTCTTTGGTTTGTCACATTCCTTTGCGAAATGTCCAAATTCTTGACAATTATAGCATTTTACCAGTTCTCTGCATGAATCTTTACCAGTTCTCTGCATGAATCTTTTAACCTTACGGACAATCATAGCCATGTTCCACTTTAAATCCATGATTTCCAAATCATCAGGATCTATCTGATCATAATCCTCATCAGTTAAATCACTTGTGGCAATTTTACTACTTACCAAGTTTTCGTATGAAGACATGAAAGCTGTCAGAAAAGCAAAGTTTTGCTCAGATTCCTTCATATTAACACTAGGTGTTGAAGCAAATGGATTAGTAGTAGTTGAACGTCCAGAGCCACCAGACAATCCAGAATTACCAGCAGAATAGAAACAAACTTTTGGATCATTGAACATAGTTGATTCTTTTTCACTTGCAGCTTGGGTAAGAAAAGCATTGATTGGAGAGATCGTTGAACTTAGAGGCATACTTCCACCATAGAAAGCTGGATCTTGATTTTCCTTGGAAGATTTTTGACACTTAAGATCATATTCTCTAGCTTCGATCTTTTGTAAAAATTCAAGTGCAGTCAAGTCTTCGTCAAGAAATAATCATTCTCTTTTAACACCATGAGAAATGTTGAATAAGAACTTGGAAGCACACTCTTAATAGTGTCAATTTTATCTGTTTCAGAAACTTCCAATTTCATCTTGTCCATTTCAGCAATTAAGTGAATAAACCTTGTAATCATCTCTTCAACTGTTTCTCCCTTCAATAGATTAAAATTTCAAAACTGAAACTTAAGCATCACTTTCTTACTCTCAGCCGTGTTCCCCATACTTCTCATACGTAGATGTTGAAATAAAGAAGCACATCTCCTGATACTACCCACTTGATGAAAAATATTTTCTGGCAATGCCATAGTAAGAGTGGAATAGGCTTTTTTCTCGATTTCTAAAGGTTTCTTCTCTTCTTGTGAGTATTGAGAAACAGTTTTAGGAGTATACCCAATAGTATCATCACCAATCATTGGTGCTACATAACCTTCATCGAGACAATATGAGCAATCAGGGTGAACAGACCCCAAATGAGCACTAAACCGAGGTTCCCACTTGGCAAAGTCACTAAACTTCATCAATCTAGGACATTTAGAATGTGAACCAATCTCGGTATCAAGTTGCAATATTTGTTGCATAAACATGTTCTGAGACGCTAATGCATACATACCAGCCATCTTTGAAAATTCTAGGGTTTAACGAATCAAATAGCGAATAATGTTAATGAATCTGTGAACAGTTATAGCGAACTGTAAACAAGAGAATAACGAATCAAGTCTTAACGAAGTTAAGATTGATAGTTAACGAATCAGTCTACGAATCACAACTGAACTTAACGAACCAACCAACAAATCCGAAGATTAACGAATTAACCAAGCGAATCACCAAGAATCAATCTTAGCGAATCAAATGATAAACAGTAACGAATCACTAAGGAATGTTTAGCGAATAAGATAACAAATTGACTACAGTTGATAACGAATCAAACTATAGTGAATCATGTTGTTGCAACCGTTTGTAACAAACTCTAACACCTTATGCCACGTGGCAAAGGTTGTTATGACACAAATCCCAAAGTGGACGCGTGTCACACAAATTAGTTAATCCAATTGACGAATCAAATAACACGAATTAATAACTCACACGAACTGGCTAACGAATTACTTGAACACGATAACGAATTAGCAACTTTGATGAATGAATTAAGTTAAACAGTATAGTGAATCAACGTAACGAATCATATTTATCTTGAATCTTCAAATCTTCAACATGAAATTCCAAAAATGATGAACATCAAACTACAAAAACCCAGAAACCCAGAAATATCAAATTCGTAATACTATCTCAAATCATAACCAAATCGCACAAATGACCTATCAAACAACTCATAACATCATCGCGAATCTAGTACACTAAACCTCTATATCAAACAATTCCAATTACCGATCCAATTATATCATAACATATACCCTGTTTCGGACTTAAACCGAAACCAAAACCAATCCACACAAAACCAATTCAAACCTCAATTCCAATTCACTAATCCGTACCAATACCTTAATCAACTCAAATCCAGTCCAATTCAACCATAATTCAATCAAATCAACATAAACTTAGTCCAAAATTCACTTAAACATAAAACTAACAATATCGAACTAATTCAAACACCAAATCAAGTGTAATGAGCACCAACAGCTCTGATACCACTTGTTGGTACCCGTTTCGTATCAATCCAATAACTATAACTATAACAGATCTCAGATCTGTGAATAACCGATTAATACGTTTATAGATCTAGCTCACAATCACTATAGATTAAGTGTTGTATATATATATATATATGTATTATCAATATATGTGTTAGTGTAATTCGTATAATATTAGCTTGAAGATCGAGAGAACAATTGGACAAAGGTTCGATAATTAACTCTCAATTCTTAAATAAACAGTGAACAGGGGTTCACTATATATAGAAGAGGATTTGGTTCGCTAACATCCCCTAGCGAACCAGACTCTCCTTCGTTACATACATTATGTTAACGAAACACCCCCTGATTCGTTAACATCCCCTAACGAATCAGGAGGGAATACATTTAATGTCTTAGTTCGCTAACATCCCCTATCGAACTAGACTTAACTTAACGAACTAGATAATAAGTTAACTAATTATTACATTAAATAATAAACAAAACGTTAACGATAATTACAAAGACTCAAGACGCAAAACCGTGCACTAACAATAATCTAATTTGTGTGATACTGTTCCTAGTTTGTTACTCAGATAACATTCAATTCGTTATAATTGATTCGTTATTTTAGTTCGTTATAAACACTGTTCACAGTTCGTTATACTTATTGTTCCCAGTTAGTTAACATATTTTCAAGTTAAGTCCTTGAAATTTGATTGTTTGTTACTTATCAAGATGGCTGGTTTGTACGCATTAGCTTCTCAAAACGTACTCATGCAACAAGTGTTACAATTGGACACTGAAATTGGATCCCATTCCAAGTGTCCTCGATTAATGAAATTTAGTGACTTTGCTAAATGGGAACCTCGTTTTCGTGTTCATCTGGGTTCTGTTCATCCTGATTGTTCCTATTGTCTTGATGAAGTGTATACCGTCCCAATTATTGGAGATAAAACTATTGATTTTACTCTTAAGGACATTTCACAATACTCACAAGAAGAAAATAAGGCTTTTGAGATCGAAACAAAAGCGTATTCGACTCTTACCATGGCTTTACCAGATACTTTATTTCATCAAGTGGGTAGCATCAAGATTAGTGCTTCTTTGTTTCAACATATCAGAATGAGAAATATGGGTAATACTGCGGAACGTAAGAAGGTGATGTTAAAATTTCAGTTCAAAAATTTTAATCTACTTAAAGGTGAGACTGTTGAAGAGATGACAACACGGTTTAATCATTTAATTGCCAAAATGGACAAGCTGAAGATTGAACCTTCTGAAACTGATAAGTTAGATACAAAAAAAAAATGCTTTGCCCAGTTCCTAGTTAACATTCTTGATGGTGTTAAAAGAGAATAATTATTTCAGTAATGAAGATCTGACTGCTTCTGAGTTTATGCAGAAAATTAAAGCTCAGGAATATGATCTAAAGTGCCAAAAGTCTTCGAAGGAAAGTCAAGATCCAGCTTTTTATGGTGGAAGTATGCCCTTAAGTTCAAAAATTTCTCCGATCACTTCATTCGTCACTCAGAATGAAAATGAGAATGCTACATCAATTTATAGTGATCCACGTGCATGCTTCTTAACTGCTGGAAGTTCAAGATCATCTAGTGCATCTGGTTCTTCTGGAGGGTCTGGAACCTCGACTATTTCAAATCAATTATCAACACCACCAAATGTAAACATGAACGAGGCTGAACAAATTTTTGCCTTTTTGTGCGCCTTCATGACTTCTTATGAGAATCTGGTTAGTACTAAAATTGCCATAAGTGATTTGACTGATGAAGATTATGATCAGATTGATCCTGATGAGTTAGAGCTCATGGATTTGAAATGGAATATGGCAATGATTGTCAGAAAAAGTGAAAAATTTCATGCAAAGGACTGGCAAAGATCTTCCCATCATTAAACAAGAAGGTTGGGTTCGATAAATTGAAAGTTAAATGTTATAACTGCCAAGAGTTTGGATATTTTGCAAAGGAGTAAGACAAACCAAAGAAGGAATACACTGGTCCTCGAAATCAAGATCAAAGTTCTTCTGTGAAACGAGGTAATGATGTTGATACTCTGTATAGAAACCATCTGCTTCTGGGTCACAAGCTATGCTAGTTGATGGAACTGATTGGTCACAAAGATTGTTGTTTAACGACAATCAAGCTAACTTGGTTATGTTCGAGTCAAAGAAAATTTCCAAGATGCAAGTGGGAGTGATTTATCTTCTGACAATGATACTGAGTCTGATTCTGATGACTCGTGTGAGAAGCAACTAACTGATTTTGCTTCAAGCCTAGGTTAGAATAATTGAAAAATCATAATGATTGTTTAGTAAGAGAAATTACTTCACTTAAGGATACTTATAGACAATATTTAGAATCTCAAATGAGATCTAGGGAGAAAATTGAAGCATAAGTAATCATGAACTTAAGGCTGAATTGTCTGTCAAAATGACAATCAATGATAAAAAATTTCAAGAAATCTTGAAACATCGTTCTAAGATAACTGAGCTTAAAAAGGAAGTTCTTGAGTTGAAAAATAAGTTGGGAAAATTTAGAAACTCATCATTTTTGCTAAATGAGATAATCGAAGTATCTGGTAAGCAATAAGATTCTAAAAAGGGTATAGGTTTTGTTGAAGTACCGCCACCATTTTACAATGATTATACGGCAAATACTTTTGCTAGAAAAGAAGAAGAAGTGACTGTGAATGAACCTATTGTGCTGAAAAACCTAAACTAGTAAAATCTGATAATGTTAAAGCCCAACCATCAAATCAAAAACATCATGTCGAAAGCAATAAAGTGTTTGTAGAGAATGTTGAGAAGGTGATCATTGAGGATGTGTTTGAACCTGAAGTGATACACAAAAACCAGAACATTCCAACTTCTAATCACATTTTATGTGAACCTCATGCATTTGAGGAGGCTGTGTATGGTTCACACACAACTCAAGTGAAAAAGGAAGAACAAGTTAAGGTTAAACCGGTGACGGCAAAGAAATCAGAAAAACCTAAAATTTCAGATGAGATTTGATGCGTTTTATCAATCCTACTGTTTCTAAGCCATCAACTGGTTGTGTGTTTAAGCTTAAAGAAATAAGCACCATATTCACTGAGAAAGACATTCCACTTGATATCATCAAATCCGAATTGATTGAAAGTGTCTTTCACATTGAAACTTCTAAGGTAGAAGACCTTGAAAACAAGTTTGTGAAATATAAGACATCAAAATTGGTAGATCCATTGATAAAAGCGAAACGTTTGTTAAAATCTGCTAAAAATGTTTAGTTTGTAAAGTCAAATGGAACTGATTCGTTACAAAACTTTTCAAATTGTTCGAATTTGGATTTTTTATATGAAACGGAAATCTGTGACTTTTGATGACTTAGATAAAGGTCCAATTGCTGGAGTTTATCGTCAACCTTCATCTACACATGTTTCTGCTAAACCATCTCATGAACGTGTTGACATGAGAACATGCTTTCTCTGTGGTGAACATGGACATGTTGTCAGAAACTGTGGATTGAAGAAATCCCAAAATCTTCATCCATTCATCAAGGAACAAGCAAAACCCGTTCCTTTGATCAAGGAGATTTTGAGACGACCAACGTCGTTTGATGATAAAACTCACATTATGTTTTCTGATGTGAATCAACGAAAGGTGATTCATGTTAATGAAAATGTAAATTATGTTAAGCCCAAATTTGTACCGACTCCGATATGCAAAAATGTGAACGCGAATATTGTTCAAGATGCTTACTTACGATAAAAGTTGAAAAGACCTATGACATACTTACAAGTGGCTAAACAACATTCAGATTCACTTAGTGTTAAACTTCCAAGAGAAAATCAAGAGGTGCCCAAGAATGAGGCATGGGCTGCCTTTTTGAACTAATCATTTTATTTTCATGTGTAGGGTTCATCCAAGACTATTTTTGGTGAGAACTGGATAATGGACAGTGGATGTTTTCGTCATATTACTAGAAATCTTGATCTCTTAACAAATGTTAGAAATATTCAAGTAGGTTATGTTGATTTTCCTGGAAATTCAGGGGGTATAATAACACAAGAGGGTGATGTTTCGAATGGGCATATCACGTTTGAAAAAGTCAACTACTGTGATAAAGTTGATCATAATTTATTAAGTGTGTCACAAATTTGTGATAAGAAATACACTACCGTATTTAATGATAAAGAATGTCTGATTCTGAACCGGGATACGTCATTCCTGAGGACATGGTTGATATACGATCCCCTCGATCGAATGATATTTATGTGTTAAACATGTCTTCTAAAGCATCAACTCTTGTGGAAACGTGTTTCGTTTCTAAAGCAACTGAAAAGGACACGATTCTCTGGCACAGAAGAATGGGACATATTCATGTTAGGAAGATGAATTATTTAATGGCTAATGACTTGGTCGAGGGTGTTTCTTTGAAACATTTTAAGTTATCTAACCACTGTGTTGCCTGCAAGAAAGGCAAACAGAAGAAAAAGTCGCATCCGTCTAAGTTATTGAATACTATTGATACTCCACTTGAACAACTTCATATTGATCTTTTTGGTCCTGTGAATCTGGCGAGTATCGATGGGGATTGGTATTGTTTAGTCGTCACTGATGATTATTCAAGATATTCATGGGTTTTATTTATGATCTCAAAAGATCAAACACCCGTTATGGTTCAAAACTTAATCACTAAGATCGAATCATTATACAAACGAAAGGTGAGACGTATTCGAAGTGATAAAGGTATGAAGTTTAGAAACAATGTGTTGGATTTCTTTTGTGTTCAAAAGGGAATTCATCGAGAATACAATGCTCCTTATGTACCACAACAGAACGGTGTTGCTGAAAGGAAAAACAGAACTTTGATTGAAGCATCTAGAATATGCTTGCAGATTCTAAGATTCCTGTCCAATTCTGGAATGAGGCTATGAATACTGCTTGTTATACGCTTAATCGGGTTCTGACATTTAAGAGACTCCAAAAGACAAGCTATGAGCTTTTAAACAAAAGAAAACCTAATTTAAAGTAATTGGAACCATTTGGGTGTCCCTGTACGATGTTGAAAAGAGATGTGGGTAAATTTGAAGAAAAGGCTGTTGAAGGATACTTCCTAGGTTACGCATCACCTAAGAAAAGAGTATTTAACTTTACCTCGGGTTGTGTAGAGGAATGGTATCATGTTGATTGTCAACGGTACACCACTCCTTCCCAAGAAAAAGTGTCACACCCTGTTAAGCGAATTGCGGAAGCGTAAAACGGAAATGCAACAGATACAACTGGTATCAAAATACATTGTTCATAAAGAAACATTACTAACTAATTTACAATATATTACATCGTCCTAACATCTTTTACAAACTAGGTGATACAATTAAACCTGTTCTTCAATCACTTTACTTCTAACTCAAATGCCCACGACATCAATCACCAATCAGACACGTAATGCACAGGAAATTACTTCTCATATCTGATTACCTGAAAAGCATGTTAAAACAGGTCAACTACGAATAGTTGGTGAGTTTCATAAGTTTTAACGAAATCAGTTACTGCGCACCAACAGTCATAGTTTGTATGTACGCGCGTATGTAAAAATATGTATTCACGGTTGTATAAATATGTACAGCCATATCCTTGTGTGTGCATATACACACATGTAAGCTTATAATATAAATTCGAAATTTCGGTAAAATCGTGATTGTTTGTTCGTACTACCTGTTTCCAATTTCCGTGTTTAACCAACCACTGTGGACCTGTTGGTGCATTTTGTGACCGTCGCTATGCAATTCTGATCAGCGGAAACGATGTACGAAGTTAGGACAATTTCCCCATAGGCGAAGTTAGAGCAACTTCGCCATAGGCGAAGATGTAACAACTTCTGCCATAGGCGAAGTTAGAACAACTTCGCCTTAGGCGAAGTTGTAACAACTTCGCCTATTGGCCCAAGCCCAAGCCCGCGAAGTTTATATATATGTATATGTGTGTCTTGTTTAGGTTTTGGGTGAATCCAGAAAATTAGAGTATTGTGTGTCCAGTTCAAGTAGCTAGAGAGAAACCGATAGGGAGAGTCGTGTGGGACGGCCCGAGGTAGAGCTCACCTCGGGTCGGCCGTCATTTGTTTTCGTGTTTGGTATGTAATGTGTTTTGGTTATGATATAAAAGATCTGCAGATGTGTTTATCCCATTCGTGTGTTTGTTCGTGTATGTGTTTGTGTGTAATCGTGTTCTTCGTCTTCTACACCATTAAACGAGTCTAGGAGGATTCCGCACTCCTAGACCTCGTGCGGATCTAGTATCGATCGGCAACGCCCCGGGGGGGACATACAAGTGGTATCAGAGCCTTAGGCTCTTATGCTATGGTTCGAGATCTGCGTTTTGGTGTTTCTGGCACGTTTCTGATGCGTTTCTGGCCAAACAGCCGCCGCAGGCGAAGTTATGGGGTTCAGGCGAAGTTGTCGCTTAAATTTTAGGGTTTAGGCGAAGATATAAGGTTAAGCGAAGTTATTCACAACTTCGCCTACCTCACAAGTTCGCTTATCTCAGGCGAAGTTATCTGTCAGGCGAAGTTTTGGACAGGCGAAGTTAAGGAGGGGCGAAGTTGACTTTAGGCGAAGTGTACGCGATTATTGTGAGACCGAAGACGTTGTTTCGTCAACAAGTGAAACTTGTTATCTCTTGGTCTTACGTGTGAACAAATACGTGTCAACTCTGGATATGAAGTTGAGGTTGTGAATGGGATATTGATTGAAACTGGATATTGACACATATTTGGGTGTTTGTGGGCAATGAAATAGTTGTTGTTCGAGGTTGACCAACTGAAGAAAGTCAAATTGAACTGAAGGTTTTCGTCATTACTGGATTGCGGTCAGAGCATATTATTTACGTTATTTTCAAGGCGTTCGAGAATTGGATCCTGAAACGTGATGCTTATTTATTAAAGTGAAAATTCTGGAACAAGTTGGATTTAATCGGGAATTAAAGTGTTTATGTTCTTGATCGTTATCCCTGGTGATTGAAGATGCTTTGGATTAATTAATGGTCATGTGTGTTAGATTCTGTCAAGGTGGTTTTGTGATGAAATTGATCACTTGATGTAGAGTAGTTGAAGATTAAACCTTATCGTATGCCGACGTGTTGGTGAAGTTGTGGAGGGAGCCCAACTTCACGTGTTGGTGAAGTCAGAAGGACTCACGTGATTGGTTGAGATGATCAATTAGGCACGGGGATGCATGCATTTCAAAGACCTCAATCTATATAGTCGGAGAAGCTTACACTGAAAGGGAGATCTGATATGGAAGACGCTGGGTGATTGATAGATTTGTGAAGCTACAAGACAATTTCAGACACAGCTGGTTGAAGGGCAAACAGAAGATCATCAGTTAAGAGGGAGTCTGTTGGTGTATGTTTTGTAACAGATGATCTTTTGTGTTTGTTAGAATTGAGAGCAACGGTCAAGGGGAGTCTGTTGGTGCATTTTGTGACCGTCGCTATGCAATTCTGATCAGCGGAAACGAAGTGCGAAGTTAGAACAACTTCGCCATAGGCGAAGTTATAACAACTTCGCCATAGGCGAAGTTGTAACAACTTCTGCCATAGGCGAAGTTATCACAACTTCGCCATAGGCGAAGTTGTAACAACTTCGCCTACTGGCCCAAGCCCAAGCCCGCGAAGTTGTTTTGTCTATATATATATGTGTCTTGTTTAGGTTTGTGGATCCAGAAAATTAGAGTGTTTTGTGATCAGTTCAAGTAGCTAGAGAGAAACCGAGAGGGAGAGTCGTGTGGGACGGCCCGAGGTAGAGCTCACCTCAGGTCGGCCGTCATTTGTTTTCGTGTTTGGTATGTAATGTGTTTGGTTATGATATAAAAGATCTGCAGATGTGTTTATCCCATTCGTGTGTTTGTTCGTGTATGTGTTTGTGTGTAATCGTGTTCTTCGTCTTCTACACCATTAAACGAGTCTAGGAGGATTCCGCACTCCTAGACCTCGTGCGGATCTCGTATCGATCGGCAACGCCCCGGGGGGACTTACAATTAGTATTGGTCGGTTACTCGTTTAAGCACTACGAATTAACCGATTAATCGTTACTTGCTACATAGTGAATATAATATACCTCGTTTTGTCACGAATGTCACATTCTCCCCCCCCCCCCGTTAAGAAATTCCGTACTCGAAATTTAATGTGTCATCGGTTTTCTTTTTAGCGAACAGGTGTGGGTATTTCTTTCGGAATTCGTCCTTTCGTTCCCAAGTATATTCGGGTCCTTGTTTTAAATTCCACCGAACTTTTACCAGATATATTTTGTTGTGTCGTAACTATTTGGCTTTCCCCGCTCAGAATTTTCACAAGTCTCTTTATAGAGTTTAGTTGTATAAAAGTTTTCAAATAATACTAATTTTGCCCTGTCAGTAAGGCACTCGTTTTGATTCGATATATGAAATATCGGGAGTGAAATAATTTTGTTTAATACGTTATGGGGTTAACTTTCAAGGCAATTTTGTACAGTGCGATATATTTTAGAATCAACTTACCGTTCCTCAACTCAACTAAAAACTTTCAAAATTTGATAACTTCTCGTATTTCTCAGTATAGTCCTCTTGTTAGCCTTAGGCGGCTTTCGGTTTGTTATTAATATTACGAGCTTTATTTATGATTCTCGAAATCGAATCGGATTTTGTATTTTGGATGTCACCAAATTATTATTTTTTTTTAAGATGGCGAGTTACATTCTTGCTCGTATAATATAGTATATTACCACTTGTATAATATTATGATGACTGTTAATGTACGAGGATTGAAATTACTGGTCTCACTTTCCTCTATTGTTTGAATAGTTTTTTGATTTGATTGTTTTATAGAGGATTATAGACCGTGCTTAGGCCAATTAGGGATCTAAAATTTCATACACAATTTACCAAGAGTAAGATTTTGTTAAGGCGAGTTTTTCAGTTGGATAGTTGTTACAAATCAGAAGAAGGTATTTGTAGTGGATTAGTCAGGGAACTATCATTCAGCTTGAATTGCTTTCTTGGGATGTTTAAGGAACACATATTAAGGGTTCCATTTTAGTTTGTTTCCCACTTCCAATGGGGTATCTCAAATTGTTGTAGCATCTCCGAGGATCTTTAGTATTCCCCCAGAACTTATAATAGTGCACACTTTACAACACATGAGCCTATGATTCCTTCATAGATTTCGCTTGCATCTTTATACTAGTACTCAGTTTATCCAAACATCTGGCCTGACTTTTCCTTGTTCATCACTCAGTTATTAAGGCTATAAAAGTTTAAAGTTCAAGTTTCGGTTACGGATAGTATAGTTTTCCTCATCCGTGTTTCATCATTGAGGTACTAGGTTTTGTTCCGTGTACGGGATCACTTCTTTATCTAGAAGAGGCAGTATAACAGTTCTATTTCTATATATAACCTTCATTTGAACTCAATTAACTAGTCCATACTGACTATTACACAATGACTCCTCACTTCCACCGGGAGTGCATCGATAGGGAATAGCTAGTTATTTAGGTTAAGAGGGTAGTTTTTTGAGTAATATGGTTAGTATTTATAGTCTTACTTTTGGTGGTATCTATAGTATACAGAATTGTTATTTACTAGACGGTATATTTTCCAAGGTAATAACTTGTAGGAACGAAACGTCTATCAGTGTCCGTAATAAATAAACTAAAGTATATTAGGCATTACTAGGAACGTACCTGTTACTACATATGTTCTATCCGGTTTATTCACAATACTTGACCCCTAGTCGAGTTAGACGTCGATGTCGGTCCTTGCCTTTGTCTTCCCGTCGCAATTGGGTTCAATCTTGGGCAGTCTTTCTTGATGTGCTTCACACTACAACACTCATAACAGGCATTACGGTTTATTATGGTTTGGTTTTGGTAGACTGGTTGTTGTCGTGTTGTTTGCGGTTGGGATAGTTGTGAGTCCTGGAGTTGGGTTGGTGGATTTATAGTATTCATAACGGTTCTACAATTTCGGGCATAGTGTCCCCCTTTCCCACATTTGTGACACACATTGGTCCGACATTCACCAACATGATGACAACCACATTTTCCACATCTAGGCAAAGGCCCGTTATACTTATCTTGCTTCACATCGGAACTGATCATAGTGTAATTTTGTATTGCAAGGCGCGCGCATTTATTCTGTTGTCTTTCTTGTATTCCCGCTGTAACATCCTAAAATTTATAATGTTGAATAAAGAAAGTTATGTTTAGTAATTTCACGTTGTAGTTATTTAATGTCGAGTAAGGAACGGGTCTTGGGCTTAGTTATTTTATGAACTCGGCCTGTCTCAACCCGTAGGAAGCCAACCCGAGCCTAACCAAACCCGTAGTATATAAACGAAAGTTCTTGACACTTCCACCATTTTCACCATCTTCCTTCACTTACACCCACCCAAACACTCTCATTTCTAGAGAGAGAAGCTAGAGAGAGAAAGTTCTCAAATCACAAATCCGAGTCCACAATCTTGTTCCTAGTCGTTTTTGGTAAGTCCCTCTCGAAAATCATCCGTTTTCATAACCATTTCGGCCTCAAATCGAGCAAAAACGTAACTTGAGTTTTCGGGTCAAAAACCGCCTTGTTTTGGTGTCAAAATGCAAGCTTTTGTGTTTAAAAGTGCTAGGGATCGATAGCCCTTTCAATCCCGAACATTCCCATGTCAAAAACCTCGTTTTTGGGTCAAAAATCTGGAAAATCTGGAAAACCCGTGAGTTTCTCCGTCGCCAGCTTGAAGGAGTCGAATCAGACTCATTCGATCGAACCAGTCGATCGAATCAGTCCATTCGATCGAATGTGTAGATCGAATAAGTCCAGTCGATCGAATAGGGAAGCAACCGAATGGTCTCCAACTCATTCGATCGAATGAGTTTTGTACTCGATCGAATGTGTATCTATTCGATCGAACGTGTGACTATTCGATCGAACGTGTCTATTCGATCGAACGTGTCTATTCGATCGAACGTGTTCCGATTCGATCGAACGTGTTCCTATTCGATCGAATCAAGCCAGAACCAAGTTGTTTCCAAGATTCGCCTGAAGCGAAGTTCGTTTATGAAATAAAAACCTAATGGAAAATGTGTTAAGGCGATTATCGAAAATGAGTAGTAGTAATGGTAGTAGTAGTAATTGATATGTGTAAATATTATACAGTTAGCCGAGCCCAGTTAAAGAAAGGAATTTCGATCAGCGGCAAGCGTAACAGGATTCAGGTGAGTTTCTAGCCCCATTCCTTGTTATGTTTTCGGGGCTGTGTGCATACTCGATGTGTTGTAAATACATTTATCCTAAGTGATAAGTGTATGTCATATGTGATATATGTGATAGGTATGAATGATTGCTTGTCGGTACGCGAACGATCTTCGGATATTGCGCGTACTTTCAGGTTATAAGTGAAGGTACGAATATATATATATGGAAGATGTACGAATGTTTCAAATGAATACTTGTCGAGGCGTGAACGATCTTCGGATATTGCACGTAACGACAAGGGGTATGGTTGTTAAATGAATGAGGTAAAGAATGCCTAGAGTGTTCTTATGTTATAATGTATGTATGAGTATATAGGTACACGAATGGCATGTGAGTTCTACGTTCGACATAGTAAGTTAGGATGGCAAATCCCTCTAGCTTCTGTCGGACATAGACTCGGCAGGTAATGGCGTAGTTAAGGACTGCGAGCCTTATACGTGAAGTAGATGATATATGTAAACGTAGATAAGGACTGCGAACCTTATACGTAATATAGATGTGTGTCAGCATAGGAAAGGACTGTGAACCTTATACGTGCTGTATTTGTAGCATAGGGGAGGACTGCGAACCTCGTACGTGCTAAGAGTTAGGGTGCAACATAGGGAAGGACTGTGAACCTTGTACGTGTTGTGGATGTGTGTCAGCATAGGAAAGGGCTGTGAACCTTATACGTGCTGGTTTTGTAGCATAGGGGAGGACTGCGAACCTCGTACGTGCTATGAGTTAGGTTGCAACATAGGGAAGGACTGCGAACCTTGTACGTGTTGTGAATGTATTATGGTATAGGGAAGGACTGCGAACCTTGTACGTACCATGAATGGTGAACATAGGTAAGGACTGCGAACCTTGTACGTGTTCACGACCTTGAGTACAGGTATAGACGGTGAGCTATGAACGTACTCTCGGTAGACTGAGGTTAGTGATTGTAGATATGTATGTATGTATGGTAGCAAGTATGTATGTAGAACAGAAAGGTAACTAGTGAAGTATGGATATGTATCTACGGATATGTATGTATGTGTATGTATTGTATGGCGTTCGATTAACTAGAACTCACTCAGCGTAGCTGACTTTTAGTATGCACGCAGGTGAGCTGATTACAGAGTTAGCATGAGGACGACACACGGCATGGATTGAACGGCTGGCATCTGAAGAAAGAAGTAAAGATGTTTTAAATATAAAGTTTTGTGTTATGGTATCAAAGAAAAGGTTTTAAGTTTTGTAACAAATGATTGATGTTTTATATTCCGCGAAAAGTTTTAATAAACTCTGATTGAAGAACTGTGTTTATGAGTAAATCCGACGCTAAAGTAGGGCTACCGGGTTCGGGGCCTTACAAGTTGGTATCAGAGCATAAGTTCGAGAGATTTAAGCATCCTACATGCTTAGACTCGAACAGAAAATGGGATTTAAGTAAGAAAGGAAAGAAGATGCCAGTTCAAGAATGCCATGTGTCGCTCAAGCAAGATCAGTAAAGGTAAAGTGTATGATTAAATGATATATGATAATGAGAAAAGAAAGATATGTGAACGTCAGGGATAGGAATAATTGATTGTTTGATTTGACAAACTGCTTAAGTAGAACCAGCACAAATAGACTCATAAAGGGAAGTGTATAGGACACGGAAGGTAACGTGATCAGCTAATCACAACTGGCCACTGTTATTACCTGTTAGCCTTACTATCCTTGTACTAAATAGTTCCTTGAGTGATGATGTTTGTGTTTTTCCCTTTTAGAATACGGATGGCTGGAGCTGGAGAATTTGTGGGAACTGGGGGTCGCACAGGACGTCGTGGCAGGCCTCGTCTTGTCCGGCAACCCTCGGTAGAAGAAGCTTCCCACACCGAAGATGAAGGAAGCGCAGCTGGAGGAGACCAGAACAACAATGAAGAAGTTCAACTTAGCCCTGCAGTTCAAGCAGCCATTGTTCAAGCTGTAGTTGCTGCTGTGAAGAACCTGAATCCCGAAGGATCTGCTGGGAGCCGAGAGCGAACTGCTGAAGGGGCAGGGGGTGATGGTAAGGAGGTTGGGGAAGGAGAAAGAGGGGCCTCGAGCGAGGATAAGTCTGTGAAAGTCGATGATAGGAGAAGAGGACAAGGTGGGTGCAGCTATAAGTCCTTCAAAGGATGCGACCCGCCGAAGCTGACTGGGTTGGGAGACGCAATCGCTACTCTCCAATGGATAACCACTATGGACAAGGTTATCCGCATTAGCGAATGCCGTCCCGACCAAGCTGTGGGTTACGCTACTCAGTCATTTGTGGAAGAAGCTATGTATTGGTGGGAAAGTGTGGAGCAGAGAAAGACTAGGGATGAGATCAAGGCGTTGAGATGGGACGATCTGAAAGAGTTGGTGATGAAGAAGTTCTGTGCAGATGCAGAGGTTGAAAGGACGGAGATGAAGTTCCTGAATTTGAAGGCCGGTATGATGACGCATCGTGAGTATACTACTGAATTCAGCCGACTATCTAGATTGGTGCCTGATATGGTTGACACTGAGGTCAAAAGAATCAAATGTTATGTGAGGGGATTGCCACAAAAAGTCCGCATGTTGGTCAGGGCAAATAAACCTGCTACTTTTGACTCTGCTGTTGAACTCGCAGAAGTGGTTTATGCTGACCTGGCTGAGGACGATGTGGTGGTGGGGGAAAAGAAGGAGAAGAAATGGGCTACCTCTGCTAAGCGGTCTGGCGAGATGGTGACAACAACTGACGAGAGGAAGGCCAAGGTTGGGAACAAGGATGCGTGTAAGACGTGTGGGCGAGTGCACCCGGGGGAGTGCAGGATTGGGACAGACAGGTGCTATCGGTGCGGAAAGGGTGGGCATTTCTCTCGAGACTGCCCTGATCGTCCAAAGTGCTTCAAATGTGGAAAGACCGACCACATGGCTAGGGATTGCAAGGAATCAGGGGCGGTAGGTGCGAAAGGATGAAGACTTTGGGAAACTGCAGAGAGGAACACCTGATGAAGGAATAATTGCTCATGCAATGGTTTTATTAAATTACATTTGCTTAAGAACTTGTTTTGTGTTAAGGTCTAAAACTTATGTTTATCTGTGGCGTGTAATTATTTTGAGTTTGGTTAAGAATGATTATTATGTTATGGTGAAATGTTGTTTTAGACAATAGTGTTAAAAGTACTAATCGAAACCCTTAGAAGGATGAGATGAGTCTTGGTGCATCGAGGGTCTCATGGACAAGCTACCTTAAATAGCTAAAACACATGACCACCATTCGATGGCTGTAAAGTCGGAAGTAGGAAGGGTAACTCAGAAAGCGAAGGCATTTCTATAAAACGTGTAAATGTAAGAAGTTTTCCTTTTTAGGGAATAAGTTAGGTTTCGGGGACGAAACCTCTTTAAGGAGGGAAGACTTGTAACATCCTAAAATTTATAATGTTGAATAAAGAAAGTTATGTTTAGTAATTTCACGTTGTAGTTATTTAATGTCGAGTAAGGAACGGGTCTTGGGCTTAGTTATTTTATGAACTCGGCCTGTCTCAACCCGTAGGAAGCCAACCCGAGCCTAACCAAACCCGTAGTATATAAACGAAAGTTCTTGACACTTCCACCATTTTCACCATCTTCCTTCACTTACACCCACCCAAACACTCTCATTTCTAGAGAGAGAAGCTAGAGAGAGAAAGTTCTCAAATCACAAATCCGAGTCCACAATCTTGTTCCTAGTCGTTTTTGGTAAGTCCCTCTCGAAAATCATCCGTTTTCATAACCATTTCGGCCTCAAATCGAGCAAAAACGTAACTTGAGTTTTCGGGTCAAAAACCGCCTTGTTTTGGTGTCAAAATGCAAGCTTTTGTGTTTAAAAGTGCTAGGGATCGATAGCCCTTTCAATCCCGAACATTCCCATGTCAAAAACCTCGTTTTTGGGTCAAAAATCTGGAAAATCTGGAAAACCCGTGAGTTTCTCCGTCGCCAGCTTGAAGGAGTCGAATCAGACTCATTCGATCGAACCAGTCGATCGAATCAGTCCATTCGATCGAATGTGTAGATCGAATAAGTCCAGTCGATCGAATAGGGAAGCAACCGAATGGTCTCCAACTCATTCGATCGAATGAGTTTTGTACTCGATCGAATGTGTATCTATTCGATCGAACGTGTGACTATTCGATCGAACGTGTCTATTCGATCGAACGTGTCTATTCGATCGAACGTGTTCCGATTCGATCGAACGTGTTCCTATTCGATCGAATCAAGCCAGAACCAAGTTGTTTCCAAGATTCGCCTGAAGCGAAGTTCGTTTATGAAATAAAAACCTAATGGAAAATGTGTTAAGGCGATTATCGAAAATGAGTAGTAGTAATGGTAGTAGTAGTAATTGATATGTGTAAATATTATACAGTTAGCCGAGCCCAGTTAAAGAAAGGAATTTCGATCAGCGGCAAGCGTAACAGGATTCAGGTGAGTTTCTAGCCCCATTCCTTGTTATGTTTTCGGGGCTGTGTGCATACTCGATGTGTTGTAAATACATTTATCCTAAGTGATAAGTGTATGTCATATGTGATATATGTGATAGGTATGAATGATTGCTTGTCGGTACGCGAACGATCTTCGGATATTGCGCGTACTTTCAGGTTATAAGTGAAGGTACGAATATATATATATGGAAGATGTACGAATGTTTCAAATGAATACTTGTCGAGGCGTGAACGATCTTCGGATATTGCACGTAACGACAAGGGGTATGGTTGTTAAATGAATGAGGTAAAGAATGCCTAGAGTGTTCTTATGTTATAATGTATGTATGAGTATATAGGTACACGAATGGCATGTGAGTTCTACGTTCGACATAGTAAGTTAGGATGGCAAATCCCTCTAGCTTCTGTCGGACATAGACTCGGCAGGTAATGGCGTAGTTAAGGACTGCGAGCCTTATACGTGAAGTAGATGATATATGTAAACGTAGATAAGGACTGCGAACCTTATACGTAATATAGATGTGTGTCAGCATAGGAAAGGACTGTGAACCTTATACGTGCTGTATTTGTAGCATAGGGGAGGACTGCGAACCTCGTACGTGCTAAGAGTTAGGGTGCAACATAGGGAAGGACTGTGAACCTTGTACGTGTTGTGGATGTGTGTCAGCATAGGAAAGGGCTGTGAACCTTATACGTGCTGGTTTTGTAGCATAGGGGAGGACTGCGAACCTCGTACGTGCTATGAGTTAGGTTGCAACATAGGGAAGGACTGCGAACCTTGTACGTGTTGTGAATGTATTATGGTATAGGGAAGGACTGCGAACCTTGTACGTACCATGAATGGTGAACATAGGTAAGGACTGCGAACCTTGTACGTGTTCACGACCTTGAGTACAGGTATAGACGGTGAGCTATGAACGTACTCTCGGTAGACTGAGGTTAGTGATTGTAGATATGTATGTATGTATGGTAGCAAGTATGTATGTAGAACAGAAAGGTAACTAGTGAAGTATGGATATGTATCTACGGATATGTATGTATGTGTATGTATTGTATGGCGTTCGATTAACTAGAACTCACTCAGCGTAGCTGACTTTTAGTATGCACGCAGGTGAGCTGATTACAGAGTTAGCATGAGGACGACACACGGCATGGATTGAACGGCTGGCATCTGAAGAAAGAAGTAAAGATGTTTTAAATATAAAGTTTTGTGTTATGGTATCAAAGAAAAGGTTTTAAGTTTTGTAACAAATGATTGATGTTTTATATTCCGCGAAAAGTTTTAATAAACTCTGATTGAAGAACTGTGTTTATGAGTAAATCCGACGCTAAAGTAGGGCTACCGGGTTCGGGGCCTTACACCCGCTCCATAATTGGTTCGTTTTGTACTAGATGATTCCCCGGGCATTCTTAACGCACCACTTCTAATCAAATCAGAAGTTACAATGCCAGCTTGTAACACGGCATTTTCGAAAGTTACAGGGCCAGTTGAATTAACCAAACTCCTGACTTCGGGGGCTAAACCCCAAATGTAGCGTTCAGTACGTTTAGATTCTGGAGTAGCTAACCATGGGACTAGACGAGCCAGTTCGTTAAAGCGATGGGTATACTCCAAGTGATCTGCACCCTTCATTTCTAGATTCCAAAGTTCTTGCTCTAATTTCTGAATTTCGTTTATCGGACAAAAGTGTTTTATCATAAGGTTTTTAAGTTCTGTCCAAGACATACGATTGGTTGCCTCTTATCCTCGAATTTGCACAACAGTATTCCACCACATTAGCGCGTGGTCTACAAATGTAGAAGTAGCAAATTTGACAATACAATCTGGTGGACAGTTAGTGATATTAATGATGGATTCAGTCTTTTTGATCCACTTTACCAGTCCATTCGGTCCTTCAGTACCGCTAAATTCCATAGGTTTACATAGCATGAAGTTCTTAAGTTGGTATCCGTGTTGCGGGGGATTTTGATTGTTACAACTATTGTTCAAGTTCGGTGGGAGATTATCATTATTGAAAGTAATATTGGTATTCAACGGGAGAGTATTAGTTGTGATAGTATCAGTATTTATCGGGGGAGCATTTGTGGTTGTATTAGTATTTGTTGGGGAATTAGTATTTACGGCCGCGTTAGCGTTCGGCACTTGATTTGTATTCATAGTTGTATGGATACCAGCAGCGAATTGTGCTGCTATTGTCGGAAGTACTGTTTGTAGTTGTCGAGCGATCATCTCAGCTATATCTGCCTCAGACAACATGTTTACTTTCTTCGGGCCATTCTATAACAATAACCAGTTATCCAACAATTAACAAAATTCACATACACTAATGATCACAAAAGGAATTACAATAACAAGTAATCAGGTATTTCAATTAACACGTATATATCACACTGGTTTGTTCTCGAGTCTGAATACTAAGGATAGTATGTAAAATTAGCCTAGGAAACGCCAAAGTTTGCATATATATTAAAAGTTGGCATCTCATGACAAGAAATTTTAACCCAATAGGGGTCAATGTTTGTATTAAAAATGCCCAAATCGTCCTCCATATTAGCATAGCGCACCACCATATGCTTGTATGGAGTATCAGAAGCTATACACGACAATACCATACTATCCTTATCTATCAAAGCACGCGTTATAACAATTATAAATAGTTCACAACTTATACGACAATTGTTCCTATGCGATCCCATTATTTGGAAGCTGTTTTTGTTCGGTCTCTCCTGTAGGTAGATATTTGCTCATTATGAGTTTAATCAGTACGTTATAATGGGAATGCACGTGTACATTCCACCTGACTTCTGAATGTTTGTTAACTCTAATCGTAAAATATATTCTTTCGCCAGGTCATTCAGTTTTCGTAGGCATGTCGGACTTAATAAAAGTAGTAGTTTACTAGTTGGAGGTAAGTAGGTTCCATTCCAGTCGGGGCACGTCATCATTTCGTGAGCATGAGATTTCTCTCCTATAAAAATCAATTGGAATAGCAAAATATAGGAGAGGTTGGAGGTTGTCTTTCATAGATGGTTCGAAGAATTTGCTAGTTAGGGAGGTTCATCAGAGTTAGTTGTACTGGTGATATGTAAAAGAAATTACTATTATTAATATTTCTTTTTGAAATATTATTAGTACATTATATGTATTGGTAGTAACGATTGCTCATATTATAATTGAAAACTCAGTTTTGGTAATTATCATATTTATAATTTGATAAATCGGGCTCATCACTAGGTATTTCCCCTAGGGATGGTGTTTGTTTCTGAACAACAGAATTGGAAGGATGACCGGAAAATAGTTTAGATTAATGTCAAAGGAACCAGTTTATAAGATAGGATTGGATTCAAACTGTGGAGTATTATATATATATATATATATATATATATATATATATATATATATATATATATATATGTCTTCTTGAAATTATTATCTGTAAGTCACACCTCCAACTGTTCGTTCCCGGGCCTTATATATTAAGCCCCTTTTGTGGTTCCGTCACATCACCAGATTTAGTTTAAACTTATTGAAGCATTTTTGTATTCTCACTCACGGGCAACACCGGTTCTTCATCAATTGTAAAACTACTCACATCTTTCGGTGCAATCGCTAATCAGAAGAGAATGTTTTTTGATAGTTTAGATCCGCACAAAAGATATTATTAATTAGGGTAGAAATAAAATATTTTATTTTTTATGAACAGATATAATATTAATTTCAATAAAATATAATATTAATTTTGGTAAGATATAATTTTGATTAGAATAGGAATTAATAGTGATTATAACCGAATATAATATTGGTTATGATAAGATTCAATGTCATCCGTAGTACCGTACGTACACGTATCCCTATACCTCGTCTCAGATAAGCATGTATGCACATGTCATATATACTTCACATCACCTTTATGCATGTATGTTGCCATTTTTACCTATCAATATGTTTCGCGACTTCTCCCCGAATTCCCTCGTACAAGCAAGTCTGTTATTACGTTCCGAACCATAATAACTCACTTGCCCTTCGAGTTCATCTCGGCATCCATCAGTATCTATCGTTACTCATTATTAACTTTCCCAGTGATAATCGAGCATACGGTTATATTATAGGTATCCTATGGGATAACCTAATTCTTTATAACCAATGGCTCTGATACCAACTTCTGTCACACCCCGTTAAGCGAATTGCGAAAGCGTAAAACGGAAATGCAACAGATACAACTGGTATCAAATACATTGTTCATAAAGAAACATTACTAACTAATTTACAATATATTACATCGTCCTAACATCTTTGACAAACTAGGTGATACAATTAAACCTGTTCTTCAATCACTTTACTTCTAACTCAAATGCCCACGACATCAATCACCAATCAGACACTTAATGCACAGAAAATTACTTCTCATATCTGATTACCTGAAAAGCATGTTAAAACAGGTCAACTACGAATAGTTGGTGAGTTTCATAAGTTTTAACGAAATCAGTTCTGCGCACCATACAGTCATCGTTTGTATGTACGCGCGTATGTAAAAATATGTATTCACGGTTGTATAAATATGTACAGCCATATCCTTGTGTGTGCATATGCACACATGTAAGTTTATAATATAAATTCGAAATTTCGGTAAAATCGTGATTGTTTGTTCGTACTACCTGTTTCCAATTTCCGTGTTTAGCCAACCACTGTGGACCCCCTTTCTCCCACAACGGTTCCACATAAACTCAACCACTGTGGCCCCCCTTCCGCCCACAACGGTTCCGCGTTAACATCAACCACTGTGGTCCCCCTTCCACCCACAATGATTCCATGTAAACTCAAATATTATATAGTGTACACGCAAATAATTAGTATATTCTACACATAGTATTTCCTACGGCTAATCACATAGCATGTATATAGACACATATACACATATAGTATTTATCACGTGTCACCAAATACTATGGCTCCCCATCCACCCACAATACGCATAATCACATTATTTTCTTAACATTCATGTCATAATCAAGTTAGTTCGTTTAATAAGTTGCAGCAGAACTTGGCTCATAGGCCATACTCAACTTTAGTTTAATAAGTTGCAGCAGAACTTGGCTCATAGGCCATACTCAACTTTAGTTTAATAAGTTGCAGCAGAACTTGGCTCATAGGCCATACTCAACTTTAGTTTAATAAGTTGCAGCAGAACTTGGCTCATAGGCAATACTCAACTTTAGTTTGTTACTATTGTGGCCCCCCTTCTGCCCACAACAGCCCCATAATCATCACAGACCATGTTATCCCCATGGCCATTACAGACCACGTTGTCTCCCAAAAAAGTTATGTTTAACATTACATGACGTGTTTGTATAAACATGCTGTCACGTGTAATTTCATTATGTTTTGCAATTCGTATTATCTCCACTCAATATATCAATCAACGATAATAATCATCTTTCATCAGCACGTAGTCAATCATTATGTTTGTAGGGACTTTTCATATATAAATGTTCAGATATTTTATATCCTGATCCGTGTTTAGATAAATAACGTGTATAAACATGCTTTCCACCCCAAAAGTTCGTAAAATAGTTTAATGAGTGGGGTCATGAAACTCACGGTTTTGTAGGCACTCAGTGCGAGATCAGCACGGGCTTCGTTTCCCTTGCTATCACTTTGTCCCTATAGTCCATATTATAATAATATTAATATTTTAATATTATTATAATGTCAGAATTAAACTGTGCTGTATAACTAATCAGGGTATAGCTGGTATGCCCAGAAAGTGGTAATAGGCTTAGGTTGTGATGTTGTTTAATGTCTAATACTTAAAACTGAACTTGGCTCAGATTCCCGTTTTCCCAGTCGGGCCAAGTTGTTCGTTTACGCGTTCAGAAAACAGTTATGGGAAAATAAGCTTGGGTAAATGTGTTGGTTAATAAAATGATTAAGTTATAAAGAAGGATCACATACTGGGGTACCGGATTAGCCTCGGGGTCCATTTCCGTTTATTCAGTTTTATTTAAGAAGAAACGCACACAATCTATCCGGATTGTCTAGGTTTTTCATAGAAAAGTTTGGTTTTACTTAATTAGGCCAAAAATATGATTTTTGATCACTCTTGGTGTTTTGATATTCTCGCAGGTTCGTTAGTCGCGAACTTGCCGGTTTTTATAAAAACTGAATTTGTTTAATCTTTAAATTAGCATAATGAATTATACCATTAATCATTAAATTATGAAAATTTAGCCACTTATCAAATAAAATATGTAGATTTTTATAAAAATATTTTTGGAATTATTTATTGATTTAATAATTTATAAAAATTCATTTTATCAGCTATATTTCGCCTGAAAATCGTTTGTTTATCCCAAAAAATTCCCAAAAATTCCACAAAATTTCTTGAATACTCAAGTCATGTCCCAAAACAACCTGTATCAATTCCAGAATGTAAAAAGCTTGTTCAATATTATTTTCGGCCCAAATTCGGCTATAAAAATTCGCATGAACACATATGTACAAAACACCCTTATACTTCTCCAAATGATCTCAAAATTTATATGTGATCAAAATAAATTAAATCTGAGTTCCCAGAAAAATTTCATATCTTTTGACGTATTTAGCTATTTTTCCCAAATAAACGTCCCAATTCGGTAATAAATTCGCAAAATATTCTCGGATGGTCAAAAAATTACCAAATTTGAACAGGGACTCATTTATATGATCCCTAATTTCCCTGTAAATTTTCACAACCTAAAAATAAGCACGTCACAACCTAATACTAAACAACCCTTAAACGAGTGTTACGGGTTTACCTTGTCGGTTTTCGATGAGTTTTGCTAGCTTAAACGACTCTCCGGGTCTCGAATTGCAAACTCAGTGTATCTACATATCATATAACATCAAACCAAGCATAAATCATCCATGTGACAGCCTTGATAATTAGGGTCTCGGTTTTGGGTTTAAACCGAACTTTCAAAACGTAAAAACGTTGTATTCATGTTCTAATCGGCGTTTTTGACCAAAAAAGTATATGTTCCTGGTTTGTAAACATGTTTAACATCAAAACATGGTTTTACTTGATTTTTTATGGTTTTTGGATGGTTAAACATGTTTAAAACTAATCAAGAACTAATTTTCCATGATTAAACCTTACTAATCAAGCATGTAATCTCATGTATTTGGAGGTTTACCTTTAGGGTTTGGGCTGAAAAATATGAAGAAGTCAGCTGAGATTGTTCTTGGATAGTTTGGAATGTGAAAAATATCTTTAAAGTGTGGCTTATGTAACAAGCTATACAAAGGGGTCCATCCCCCCAACTTGCGGTCGCAACTAATAAGGGCCCATTGGGCCTCTTTTTAGCCCAATGGTGCCTCGGTTTTCGTTCCACGCGTAAAAGTCGGTCCAAAATTTAATTCGGGTTCGGTTTTTCGCAAGAAAACTAGTTCGAGTGCGAAAACCAGCGCGAAAACGAGTGTTTTTCAGCTTCTTTTTGTAAATTAAGAAAAACGTACTGACTCGTTGTAAAATTCCAAAATATTTTCATGGATTGCTTAGAATATGTCATATAAGTGTTTTATTAATCATTTTCAGCTTAACGGATGCTACAATGCTCGTTTTGATATTAAAAATTGCTTTTAAGCTTATAGCGTATCGATAAACGAAACCTTTTTCGTTTACAGAGTTTTAAACGTACTGGGGCCTAAATATCAATATGTTAGCCTCTATAATATATCTATAACTCATATATGACCCCTCAGTATGTATACGAATCGTAATTAGTATCGGTCGGTTACTCGTTTAAGCACTACGAATTAACCGATTAATCGTTACTTTCTACATAGTGAATATAATATACCTTGTTTTGTCACGAATGTTACAAAAAGGCCCTGATTGGATGTTTGATTATGATACTTTATTTAATTCTTTCACTCAATTGGAAGATCAACCTGATGAAGATTTGGTCCGTGCATAATTAGAAGATCAATTCTTACCTCCAAGATCTTCTAGGTCTGTTTATGTTGATGCTTCACAAGATGATCTTCCTGATACATTTGATGTGATTTTGATCTCGTCTGATGATGGTCATTTTGTTGATTCTTCCTCTGCTCCATTCTCTGAAACACATGAGATTGGCGAATCGTCTCATGATGCTGAGGAGAATCTCAATAATTTAACCGAAAATGTTGTTGTTCCTGAAAATCCCACTCTTCGGATTCATAATTATCATCCAAAGGACAACATCATTGGAGAACGTGATGTGGGTGTGTAAACACGTCATCAAGTTGCTTCATCAAGTGATAATAATGTATTGTGTGCTTATGCGGATCTACATTCCTCTGGAATTGTAAATCTTGACAAATACACTTGCTTTCTATCCAAAGTAGAGCCAACGAAAACTCGTACGGAACTTGAAGATCCTTCTTGGGTAGCAGCAATGCAAGAGGAATTGCAACAGTTTAACCGACTGGGTGTATGGGATCTTATCAATAAACCTGCTAGAGTCAAAAAGCCTATTCTGACTAAGTGGGTATTTAAATGTAAAAAAGGACGATAGTGGAGTGATCGTGAGAAACAAAGCACGGTTAGTGGTGCAAGGTTTTCATCAGCAAGAGGGTATAGAATACACTGAGGTATATGCTCCGGTTGCAAGATTGGAAGCTATATGTATTTTTCTGGCTTATGCGGCTGACAAGAATATTAAAGTATATCAAATGGATGTAAAAAAGGCATTTATCAACGGCGAGCTTCATGAGGAAGTGTTTGTTTTACAGCCTCCTGGCTTTGAACACCCTGATTATCCGGACCGAGTTTACCACTTAAACAAGGCCCTGTATGGTCTATATCAAGCCCCGAGAGCTTGGTATGGCACGCTTGCCGACCATCTGATTGATAACGGCTTCAAGCGAGGGACTGTCAACTGCACGTTATTTTATAAGAATATTGGTGATGATCTTCTCCTCGTTCAGATATATGTCTACGACATTATTATTGGGTAAAAAAACGACAAGTTATGTACGAAATTCGAGAATTCAATGCAAACAAAGTTTGAAATGAGCTCGATGGGAAAGATGAACTTCTTCTTAGGGTTGCTGGTTCACCAGTCTGCGAAAGGAATCTTTATTCACCAAACTAAGTATGTGAACGATGTCTTAAGCCGATTCAAGATAACTGCCGGAAAAATCCCTTCAACTCCTCTCCCCGTGGGTCATAATTTATCACCGGATGAATTGGAGGATACCGTCGATCCTTCCTTTTATAGAGCTATGATTGGGTGTTTGATGTATCTTACTGCTTCTCGACCTGATATAATATTTGTTGTTTGTTTATGTGCTAGGTACCAAGCTAGTCCCCGAGTGACTCACCTGGCAGCGGTCAAGCGAATCCTTCAATATCTGAGGGGCAATCCTGACATCGGGTTATGGTACCCCAAGGACGATAACTTTGAACTCACCGGTTTTTTTTACTCAGACTATGGAGGGTGCAAGATTAATTTCAAATCGACTACAGCAGGGTGTCAATTCTTAGGAAACCTCTTGGCAGTGTAAGAAGCAGACAACGGTCTCCACTTCAACCGCTAAGGCAGAATATGTGGCAGCCTCGAGTTGCTATTCACAGGTCTTATGGAACCAACAACATCTGCGCGACTACGGTTTGAAGTTTCTTACTACTCCAATTTTGATTGATAAGTATGCTACCATTAGCATCACCAAAAATCCCGTTCAACACTCTAAAACGAAACATAACGAAATTCGATATCATTTCATACGGGATTGTTTTAAAAAGAAATTAATCGATCTTGAGAAAGTACATACCGATTTTTTAAAAAGCCGATCTATTTACCCAAGCATTTGACAAAACTCGATTTAACTTTTTACTTGGTTTAAATGGTTTAAAAACCCTTGCTGATGTATTGAAACAAGGTTAATTATCTTTATTTTCTGTTTATTTTTTCTTTCATTTTTTTATGTTTTAGTTTTTGGGGGTGAAAAATTAGAAAATACAAAAAATATTATGCTTTCCTTTTGTATATATAAAAACCAAAAACATTTGAAAATTTTGAAAAAGACAAAAATATTGTGTTTTCTTGTTTTAGAATGTTTTGAAAATCCAAAAAAAAAATCAAAAAGATCTTATTTTTCTTTTACATATTATTTAAAAGGGGAGATTGTTGAGTCAAAGATTTGACCTAAATGAAGTACATGGAAGATTGGAATCTTCTCAACCTCCTCTGAATTTGCTAAGTAATGGATCCGAGCACACCTTAGAGCTCCGAGCAAGCTTTTACTTAGCCGGGTACGATATTTTGCCTACCGGGCAAGGTTTACTTCAAGTAGTCTTCTTAAGTGGATATCCGAGCAGGGTTTGCAAATTAGTGCATTACCGAGTAAGGTACACTAGTTTATGTAAATCCGGGCAAGGTTCACATTATCAAGCAAGTCTGTTCTTCAGAGCCAAGTATATTACTCTTCCGAGTAAGGTTTGGTTCACCAAGTCCAAGAAACCAAGAAATTGGAAGACCGGACAAGGTATTCATTAATAAGTATAGTCCAAGTATGCTTGATGATCTAATAGAATATCTCTAAGTAATATCGGGCAAGGTTCAGCTCAAGCAAGGAACAGTACTCCCGAGTACACTTTGCTAATAAGTTATTTTATAGCAAAGAGCTGAAATGGATCATTGAAGAACAAGGTTGCTCGTATGGAGTTGTCGGGCAAAGTCTGGAAAATTCAAGAAGACTGAAGTCTACTCGGTGAGTATTTTACTTAGTGAAATACTCTTTAAGTAAAGTCTACATGGAAACTGATCCCGAGCACACTTCTATGTTACCAAGTTATGAAGGATGGCCAAGCGTACTCGGAAAGACAAGATTGGTGCAAAGCCTACCCGGAAGACTTGTTTTACACTTAGTTTATTTTGAATATCTAATTTGAATATGTATGATTGTATTTAGGGTTTCTAGAAGGAATGACAGCTGTCCTAGGTTGGCAGGCCTATAAATAGAATATTTAGGGCACGCCGCCAAAGAGAGCACAATACGGATAAGACAGACACATTAATTGAGAGAATATTGTGTAACGGCTGTCTTAGGATTCCTAGAAAACCATAAATCGATTATCCTTTTGTATGATTAATATTATATAAATGGAAATCTTTTGAGTGAATCTTGTTTGTGCTTTCTATCTTTGATTATTCATTGCAACCGTATGTTTGTTATTGATTCCGCCTTTAACAAACAGATATCTTTCTAAATATAGCAACCCGTCATTAACTCTCTTGTCAACACGTTAATCTGTGTGAGTTATGACATGATTAATTAAGATCCAGCTTAAATCGAGGGGACCGACAAGTGGTATCAGAGCTTGTTACTGCTATTTTGGAAAGATTGTTGCTGATTGAAGATTTGAAGAAGAATGACGTAAGCAGACCACTATTCCATTGATTCGTGACATCATCAGCCCTATTTTTTTTATTTTTCTTCCAGATCTACAATCTACCAGTGTTTTCTCTTCCTTATTTCAATTAAAGTTCTAAACTTTATATCTAAATCTTGTTCTAATCACATCAGACACATCAGATCTGAGCATTCTGTTTCCAGATCTGATTATTTTTGAAACTCTGTTTTTACAAAGAAACTGATTTTTGATTTCTCAAAATGTCTGGATATGAGGAACAAGAGGTGTCTACTAACATGATACCAAGGTTGTATGGACCTGAAAACTTTATCAAATGGAAAGTACTCTTTGAAGCAGCCGTATGCTACAATGATATTGATATGTGGAACTCCATCAAGAATGGTCCAAAAACTGCTGTTGAAGAAGGTGCAAATGCAACTGCAACTGCTGCTGTAAGAGAAAAAATGAGAAAGGTGGATGACAAAGCCTTAGCTATGATTAAGCTAGGTTTGTCTTGGGAGATTCTGACCAAGGTGGCTCATCACAAAACTGCCAAGCAAATGTATGATGCCATCCTTGAGATGTATGAAGGGAATACTGAACTACAGAACATAGAGAAGCAAAGATTGAAGCAACAATTGGAAAGGTTCAAGTATAAGGATGGAGAAAGGTTGGAGTCAATACTAGAACGTTTTCTAAGTATCGTGAATGAGTTGAGGACAACTGATTATGTAATGACTGACTTTGATTTGAATACAAAGTTACTCAACTCAATGCCAAAAGAATGGTATACTGCTTGCAAGTTCATCCTTCATAAGCATAATTTCAATGAATTGAAATTGGATGATGTAGTATGCTTTCTTCAGGCTGCAGAACTTGAAATGATAGAGAATGAGATGATTAAGGAAGATAGACCCTGCTTCAATGTTTCAAATGCATTGATTGCACCCATGGGAAATCTGTCAACCAAGAACCAACAGCAAATTCCCATTATTGAAGAACCAGCAGAACATAATGTTGTTATTCCAAAATCTTTCATTGGAGGTAGCACAAGTAATCAAGGAAATCAGCAGAGCTTCAATGTGCAACTGATTGATGATACTGATTCTGCCTCTATGCCAAGTGGAAATGTTCCTAATACTGGCACAGGACATGGTCAAAGCAATGAAACACAAGCTTTGTTGTCTATGTTTACTGAGTCATATAATGCATTTGTTGCAAAGAATCTAATTCAATCAAGTGTGGTACAAGATGATTTAGAACAAATTGATGCAGATGACTTGGAAGACATGGATTTGAAGTGGCAAGCTGCCATGTTGGGTTTGAGAAGTAAAATGCTGTATAACAGAACTGGTAGGTCTCTGGTTTCTGGTCCTAATGACAGGATTGGATTTGATAAGTCAAAAGCAATATGCTACAATTGACAGCAACCTGGTCATTTTGCAAGAGAATGCAATCAACCAAGAAAATTTCAAATGAATCAATTCCAGAATCAACAACCAGGAGGTCAGCATCAATATCAACAACCAAGAGGTCAGCAGAATTACCAACAAAATCAGCCAAGATTCAACAACAACAACAGTCAAATGAACAACTTTAACAACTTCAATCCCAACAACAATTACAACCCCAACTTCAACAATTTTCATCCTCAAATGAATAATCAACAACAAAGTATGCAACAGACTCAAGGTTTTCAAAAGAATAACAATCAAAACTTTCAAGCAGCTCAAAATGTTCCAAACAACACTTTTCCAGCAAATCAAAATCAGATCAGAAATCATGGAAATGTGGCAGTTACTACTCAGCATGAAGGAAATTTTGATTGGAGCAATCATGAAGAGGACATTGCAGATGATATCAGGAAAGCAAATGTGGCATTCATGACCATAATTGAGAAAGAAAAGAGATCATCATCTCAGGTACACTCTGCTCCTACAGTTGATTTAAATGAACTTATCATTGGATTGAAAACAAAAGTAGGGAAGCTGGAAAGTGAGTGTTTTAGAAAACAAAGCATCATCAATGAGTATGAGGCAAGTGAGTTGATCTGTGATGAAAAGATTAAAAGCCTAGAAGATGATTGCATTATCATTTACAGAACTCAAACAAGATACACCACTGAGATTGATGGATTAAAGAAGATGTTGGTTGAAGAAAAGGTGCAAAACACAAGACTGAAGGTTGAAACTGAATTTCTGAAGAATTTGATCTCAACAAGCAACATATGTGGTATACTGAACCAGGTGAAGGAACAAGACAAATACAAAACAGTACCACCTCCATTCAACAACAACTTCATGCCAAAAGTTGACAAAGAGAAAAGAGATGCATACTTGCAACAATTCAGAGATGTCTTTCAAGACAATGAAGAATTTGTTGATTTGTACAAAAATGTAGAAGTGAATGAAGGAGAGTTTGGGATTAAGAAAGAAGTAAAAGAGAATAAGTCAATTGGAGTTCAAGTCTCTAAGGATGACTTTGATTCAGTTGAGTTGGATCAAGATGATTTGAGTGATTTGAGTGATCAAATTACTGAAAAGGAAATCAAAGCCGCTGAAAGAGGAAGAAAATATGAGAAACTGGAATCTGTTGATAAACTTTCAAAGTATCCACCAGTCCCACCAAGATTGAAGAAACAGAATGATAAAATAAAAAGAGAATATGTTCCCTTTGATATTTGTGAAAGGAGGAAGATAAACTACAATGCAGTCAGACCACCAAGCAAGGCTATATTGGGTAAGATAAAGCAGAACAACAAAAAGAAGATGGTGACTGAAAAAGTTGATAAAGAAAATTTTATCCTAGTTTATCCAATCTTTTCTAGTCATGAGGTGTTGGATGTAGGAGAAGTGGAAACTACGGAAGAGTATGAGAAAAGACAGTCAAGGGTTAGAGAAAGCAGTGATGAAGAACTTATGATTATGGAGAAAATTGTCTTTGTCAAAAGCAAACTTGAAAGACAAGACATCAAGATTGAGGAATTTGTTCCTTTTTCAATTGATTTTGATGGTTTAAAGAATCAGAAGACTCTAGGAGTCAAGACACCTAAGCCAAGTGAAAGATACAAGAAACCAAAAGAACATGAAATATTCAAAGGCAAGGTTTGGTACAAAAGGTGTGATGAATATGGTTACCACATAGATTCATGTAATGAAAGATTCAAATTCAAACCATTTCATGTACCAGATGGAACAAAGTATGGCCAAGACTTTGTCCTATATAAACAGAAGTATGATGAATATCTGGGAAAAGGAAAGGTGTGTGGAAATGAAACCATGAACAGAGAAGAAAAGAAATCTGAAAAGGAGACAAGGATTGAGAAGAAAATGGCTGAACTAGCAAGAAGAAGTAAATCTCCTAAGAAGCATGAGAAATTGACCAAAAAGAACTATCCGTCTTTGAGAATCAAACAAGATACTCAATCAGTCAAATCTGATGGTTCTCAAGGATCATCAAGCAGTGAGAAGACAGGAAGAAAAGATGCACATTCTAGAAATAAACCAACAGAACTCACTAGTGATGAGAAGTTTCTACTAAGACATGGATATGAACCACATGGTTTCCTTTGGAAACCTAAGACTGAGAGTAAGGTTGAGCAAGTTGCTGATGTGAGAGACTACTCTGAGAAGAAGGACTATGTGATAAAGGAGTATGCCACTGACTCAGATGAATACCACTATCCAACCTCACTTGTCAAAACTCCAAGAGAGTGTGGTTATGAAACTGATCATTCAGACAACTTAGAATTGGCTCATGAAGATCCTAAACCAACAACACTCACTTCCCAAGCTGTGTTTGAAACTGAATCTGATGAACTGCAAGTTGATAAGGCTTGCACTTCGTCACTTAACTAATCAAATTTTCTTTGTATGTGTAGGAACAGTCCACTCCTCTAAATGACATATGGTATATGGATTGTGGTTGTTCTAGGCACATGACTTGTGACAAGAGATCTCTTGTCAATTATGAAGAGAAGTATGAAGGTCCAGTAGCTTTTGAGAGTGATGAGAATGGTGGAAAGATTGTTGGAAAAGGAATCTCAACAAATGGGAAAGTCTCATTTGATAATGTATTTCATGTTAAAGGTCTTCAGTACAATCTGCTGAGTATATCACAAATGTGTGATAAGGGTTACAAAGTCAGTTTTGATGATTCACACTGTTTCATTTTAAAACCTGAGTTTGTAATTCCACCTGAAATGATTATGATGATGGCACCGAGAAACGGTAACCTGTATGAATTGAATATGAAAGATGCTATTTCAAGATGAGGTGCATGTTTTGTTTCCAAAGCCACTGAAAATGAGTCAAAATTGTGGCATAGGAAACTGTGTCATGTGAACTTGAAGAACATGAATAGTCTTGTCAAAGGTGAGCATGTCATAGGTTTACCTACAAGAGAATTCAAGTTGGAAGATCATTGTGATTCATGTCAAAAGGGAAAACAACACAAATATACTCATAAGTCAAAACTCATCAACTCAATTGATCAAGTACTTGAATTACTTCACATGGATCTCTTTGGTCCAGTGAGTGTACCAAGTATTTGGAAGAAAAGATATTGTTTGGTGATCATTGATGACTATTCATGATACACTTGGGTTTATTTCCTAAGTACCAAGGATGAGATTGCAGAGTTGATTAAATGTTGTATAAAATGATTGAGAACAAGTTGAAAAAGACAGTCAAGATGATGAGAAGTGACAATGGCACTGAGTTCAAGAATGGAGTTATGCAAGAATTCTGTGAAGCAAAAGGAAAACAACAACAATTCTCAGCTCCTAGAACTCCTGAAAAAAATGGTGTAGCAGAAAGAAGAAACAAAACACTTATTGAAGCTGCAAGAACCATGTTAGCAGATGCTAATCTGCCTGTCACTTTTTGGGCTGAAGCTATAAATACAGCCTGCTATGTTCAAAACAGGATACTTGTCAACAAAAGGCTTAACAAAACTCCATATGAAATATTTCACAACAGAAAGCCTTACATTAAGTTTTTCAAGCCCTTTGGATGCAAATGTTTCCTACTGAACACAAAAGACTATTTGAACAAGTTTCAAACAAAGTCCCTGGATTGTTTCTTTGTTGGATATTCTACACACTCCAAATCCTACAGAGTCTATGTAAAAGATCACTTGAGTGTTATAGAATCTTCTGACATCATTTTTAATGAGAATCAATTCAATACAGTTAATGGTGCAGCATGGCGTTTGATCATGAGAAGTTAATAAGGTCTTTCAAGATTTATCCTGAAGACTTTGATGAATCTTTCTACAAGACCAGTGAAATTGAAGAGAAAAGGAAGAAGTCATTGGACTTGGAAGAATTATGGAAGAAGGTTGCTGAAAAGGAAAAGGAATATACTTTTGTGAAGAACTCCTCATGCGATAATTGGTGAACCTAATCAAGAAAACACTCACACTGTTGAAAATGATCATAATGAGAACAATCAAGACAATCAAGATGCACAAAATGATCAAGTTCAGAATGAGGGTGACACAAGCAACCAAGCAAGTGAAGAAGAAGCTGCATCTACAGCAAGATTTCAAGATCTATTTCAAAGATTAAATATTGGAAACAATGGTGCATCTACTTCAGGACAACATAATGATGAAGCACCAGAATTTCATGATGCAGAGACTGAATTGATCATTGAAGAACCAGAACTCAATGAGTCAAATCTTGACACAACTGTGTCTACAGATATGATTGTTCAAACTCCTTATGGGGAAAAGAATCATCCTTCTGAAAACATCATTGGTGATTTGCATGAAAGAGTTACAAGAAGTCATTCCGAAATTGCAAACATTTGTCTTTACTCTTGTTTTCTATCCCAAATAGAACCAAAGAACATAGCACAAGCATTAAAAGATAATAGTTGGGTGGAAGCATTGCAAGAGGAATTGGCACAATTTAGAGACCTGCATGTGTGGGATCTTGTTGATAAGCCATTTGACAGATATGCAATTGGGACCAAATGGGTTTTTAGAAACAAAAGGGATGAAAGGGGTTTAGTGATTAAGAATAAAGCTAGACTTGTAGCACTGGGATGTCTTCAAGAAGAATGAATAGACTTTGAGGAAGTTTTTGCACCAGTTGCAAGACTTGAAGCTATCAAGATTTTTCTTGCATATGCTGCCTCAAAGAACATTAAAGTGTTCCAGCTTGATGTTAAGTCTGCATTTCTAAATGGAAAGATTGATGAAGAGGTGTATGTTGCTCAACCTCCAGGTTTTGAGGATCCAATGTATCCAAACAGGGTGTATAAGTTAAACAAAGCCCTTTATAGATTGCATCAGGCTCCTAGAGCATGGTATGATGAGCTGTCAAATCATCTTCTTGAAAATGGTTTCAAAAGAGGAGCCATTGACAAGACACTCTTCTACAAAAGAAAGGCATCAGACTTGCTTCTGGTACAAGTGTACGTGGATGACATCATCTTTGGTTCTACAAATGAACAAATGTGTATGGAGTTTGAAAGGGTAATGAAGTCCAAATACAGCATGAGTTCTTTGGAAGAAATGAACTTCTTTCTAGGATTGCAAGTTCAACAGAAGGCTGAGGGGATTTTCATACATTAAAGCAAATATGTGCAGGACATCTTGAACAAGTTCAACTATCAAGAGTACAAGACTGCTTCAACTCCAATGGACACCAAAGAAAAGATGATTGCAGATGAAAAGGGGGAGCCTATAGATGAACATGAATATAGAGCCAAAATTGGATCTTTGATGTATCTGACTGCAACAAGACCAGATATCATGTTTGTTGTATGTGTGTGTGCAAGATTCCAATCAAGTCCAAAAGTCTCCCACATGAATGCTGTTAAAAGAATATTCAGATATTTGAAGGGAAGACCAGACTTAGGGATTTGGTATCCAAAGAACCAAGCTTTTGATCTGATTGCATATACAGACAGTGACTATGATGGCTGCAACATGAGCAGAAAGTCAACCTCAGGAGGATGTCCATTTTTGGGTGAAAGGCTAGTGTCATGGCAATGTAAAAAGCAGACTACAGTTTCAATCTCTACTGCAGAAGCTAAATATGTTGCTGCATCTGCCTGCTGTGCACAAGTTCTATGGATTCAAAATCAGATGCTGGACTATGGTTTGAATTTCTTGAACACCCCTATTCTTATTGACAATAATGCTGCATATTTTACTGTTAAAAATCCAGTTCAACATTCCAAAACTAAGCACATTGAAATCAGACATCATTTCATCAGAGACTGCAGTGAAAAAGGTTTGATTGAAATGCAAAGGGTTGATACAAGTAACAATTTGGCTGACCTATTCACCAAACCACTTGATAGAACCAGGTTCAACTTTCTTCTAAAAGCCCTGGGAATGATCAACTCTGATGAAACCTGATTATGGATGTGTGCCTGGTTGTGTGTCTCTCTGTGCTAACTGATTATTTTGACAGAGGTTACACCTTATAAATGTTGATTGAATGTATTTTAAATATGTTTCAACTGAATGTTGATTGAATATGTTTTGACTATGTTTTAAATGAATGTTGATTGAATATGTTTTGAATATGTTTTAAGAATGTTGATTGAATATGTTTTAAATATGTTTCAACTGAATGTTGATTGAATATGTTTTGAATATGTCACTGGTTTGAAGTTAACTGATAGGTGCTTAAGTAACTATCTGTGCAATTTGTTTGAAATTGATGATAATTTTTGACTATCGAGTAAACTGATCTGATGTCATGAGTAATCACATGTTTATGGTTACTTGAATATGTTCTTTATCTGATCTTCTGATGTTGTTAAGATAGGATAGACATTGAATGTTAGTACTGTCTGTTTTCTTGACGATGTTAAGAATGATTAAGATTTGATTATGTGATGCAACTGTTTATGTCAAAATGTGTTTTATGTCAAAATTAAGTGATTCAATGAATTTTATAATGAATTTTGCATAAATACTTTATTTTGGTAAAAACATGAGCAAGTTGATTAATGGTGTAGAGATATGATAAGATTATTCAGTTCAAGCTTTTAAGAAGCTTAAAAGAAGGATTTTTTTTTTGGGAAAAGTCTCAAATAGTTGTTCTTGCTGAAAACTATGTCATTTGCCCAGTTGGAAGGACATGCACTTGTGTATGTTTGGTCCTTAAATCTCTATAGATTCAAAGGATAGCCATTGACCTGAAAACTGAATGCATTTGGGGCAATTATGACTTGTTTCTTATTCCTTCACTTAAAACTATGTCAATAGCTTTAACTTTGAAAGGACATATATTCACATGTATGTTTGGTCCTGTTGCCACTTTTGGTCAAACATGATAGCCATTAACCTGACAATGAAGAGATATTGGGGTTATTGAATATTAAACTGTGTTTTTGGGAAATGATAGTACATTGACTACTTAGCTGATCATATTGAATTAATAGGCTAAAAAGACCTTAGTATAGTCATTAACATGTATGGTTGCTTTCCCATGATGATGTAAAATTTAAGGTGATATAAACATAATGAATATGCTAATCTTTATGTGGAGATACATAATTGTCTTTGCATGTCTCAAGATAAATCTCTCCGAATGATATGGCAGAAAAGTGATTACCAAGTCATACACGAGCCTGTTGTTATTTGGTTAACCAAAAATGAAATATCTTTAAATATGACAAGGAACATACTTTGAGAAAATTTGAGAAAATATCAAAAACAAGGGGAAGAATGAATAAATCAACCAAAAGTTGATAAGTGTTTTAAATATTTTATCAAACAAGAGGGTTGCAACAAGAACTACAAAGATGTTGGCAAATTCTGTCTCATCTTGAATGAAAGGCATGTTGCTAACTGTAAGTCCAACGTTCAACCTCTATATATATTTGAATCTAAAAATACAAAAATACAATAAGTTCTGTCATACAAAAACTATTTTTGACCAAATACAGGAGGTTGGAGTCAAATTGGGTTGATATGGGGAAAGCCAAATAAGCTTTGAGAAGAGATATGAGGCATCATAGCACAGTGTTGACCATTAATGCATTAAGCTTTAAATGAACCTAAATCATATCACCAAAGAGATGAAATTCATGCTAAGTTTATACCTGCTGTTAACCTATCTATGTTGTCATAATAATGCTGAGAGTGAAGTATTGAGATAGCTACTTAGTAAATATGATCCCATTCTTGAGATCTTTTCAGTAAATGGAAGAAACTGTTTTGAAGAGAAATATAACTGAAATTTGATCTCCAAATGCACCATTTGCTCTTAAACTATGATCTGAAAAGAAAAAAAAAATATATTTTGACAAAGTGGTTTAAGTCAAAAAGTGTTGCCTTTTGCCTAAAATAGGTTGAATATGTAAGTTCGGGTATGGTTTGATACCTTATAACCTTCCCGAGCACAAACTGTTTGATTATGTATTTTCGGGTAAGGTTTAATGAACTACAATCTTTCCGAGTACAAAACAGTTGATTATGTGTGAATATGTTGTTTCGGGTAAGGTTTGATAATTTTCAACCTTTCCGAGTAAGCTTAGTCATTTTTGACTAACTTTATGATATTCGGGCATGCTTTGAAGTGTTTACACTTTCCGGGTAGAGTACACTGTTGTACTCATTTCCCGAGCAAACTTGAAGTCTTGAGATGATTACGTGTTGTTATAGCTAGTTTTTAACAAGAAATTCTTATTTCGAGCAAGCTATGCATGTTATATGCTGATTGTGATTCCAAGCAAACTTTATGAACTTAGTCAAGTACATCAAGTAAGCTTTGTGATCTGTGTGAATATGTTGTTAGGAAAGGTTTGTTAATCTTTCCGGGCATGCTTAGATATTACTATTTAAGTTTGTCATTTTTCGGGTATGGTTTGGCATGTTGAAATCCCTTGGGTAAGGGCATGCCTGATGATTGAATGTGTTTATCCTAGCAAGCTTAGCGCTAACATAGGATTTTCGGGCAAGCTCTATGAAATTTTAGACTATAGCACACTTAAATGTCTTTGTGTTTTAATTTCATTCCGAGCATGCTCTGTGATATGTGTGTTTATGATTTCTTTGAAATTACAAGTGTTTTCGGGAAAACTTTGTTTTCCGGGCACACTTTATATTCCGGGTACACTTTTGTTCCCTCAATATACTTGGTAATTTCAAAACTTAACTTTCCGAGTACACTGTCTGCTAGAATTCCTTTTCCGGGCACACTTTGTACTACATGAAGGTTATTCGGGTATACTTTGCATTAGAAAGGTGTTCGGGCACACTATTCTCTTGAATGGTTGCTCGGGCACATTATGTTTTTCAAGTATGCTTGATTGAATATGTTAGTTAGTATGATAAAATTGATTATGATTCTTATTAGGGTTTATGCTAGATAAGTTTTAATTTAAAATTGAGAAATCTATGTGGGGATCATAATTGAGTGGATATTCGAGCAGGGTTTGCAAATTAGTGCATTACCGAGTAAGGTACACTAGTTTATGTAAATCGGGGCAAGGTTCACTTTATCAAGCAAGTCTGTTCTTCAGAGCCAAGTATATTACTCTTCTGAGTAAGGTTTGGTTCACCAAGTCCAAGAAACCAAGAAATTGGAAGACCGGGCAAAGTACTCATTAATAAGTATAGTCTGTTGAAGGATACTTCCTGGGTTACGCATCACCTAAGAAAAGAGTATTTAACTTTACCTCGGGTTGTGTAGAGGAATGGTATCATGTTGATTGTCAACGGTACACCACACCAAGAAAAAGGCCCTGATTGGATGTTTGATTATGATACTTTATTTAATTCTTTCACTCAATAAGAAAATCAACCTGATGAAGATTTGGTCCGTGCATATTTAGAAGATCAATTCTTACCTCCAAGATCTTCTAGGTCTGTTTATGTTGATGCTTCACAAGATGATCTTCCTGATACATCTGATGTGATTTTGATCTCGTCTGATGATGGTCATTTTGTTGATTCTTCCTCTGCTCCATTCTCTGAAACACATGAGATTGGCGAATCGTCTCATGATGCTAAGGAGAATCTCAATAATTTAACCGAAAATGTTGTTGTTCCTGAAAATCCCACTCTTCGGATTCATAATTATCATCCAAAGGAAACATCATTGGAGAACGTGATGTGGGTGTGTAAACACGTCATCAAGTTGCTTCATCAAGTGATAATAATGTATTGTGTGCTTATGCGGATCTACATTCCTTTGGAATTGTAAATCTTGACAAATACACTTGCTTTCTATCCCAAGTAGAGCCAACGACGACTCGTACGGAACTTGAAGATCCTTCTTGGGTAGAAGCAATGTAAGAGAAATTGCAACAGTTTAACCGACTGGGTGTATGGGATCTTATTGATAAACCTGCTAGAGTCAAAAAGCCTATTCTGACTAAGTGGGTATTTAAATGTAAAAAAGGAAGATCGTGGAGTGATCGTGAGAAACAAAGCACGGTTAGTGGTGCAAGGTTTTCATCAGCAAGAGGGTATAGAATACACTGAGGTATATGCTCCGGTTGCAAGATTGGAAGCTATATGTATTTTTCTGGCTTATGCGGCTGACAAGAATATTAAAGTATATCAAATGGATGTAAAAAAGGCATTTATCAACGGCGAGCTTCATGAGGAAGTGTTTGTTTTACACCCTCCTGGCTTTGAACACCCTGATTATCCGGACCGAGTTTACAGCTTAAACAAGGCCCTGTATGGTCTATATCAAGCCCCGAGAGCTTGGTGTGGCACGCTTGCCGACCATCTGATTGATAATGGCTTCAAGCGAGGGACTGTCAACTGCACGTTATTTTATAAGAATATTGGTGATGATCTTCTCCTCGTTCAGATATATGTCTAGGACATTATTATTGGGTCAAAAAACGACAAGTTATGTACGAAATTCGAGAAGTCAATGCAAACAAAGATTGAAATGAGCTCGATGGGAGAGATGAACTTCTTCTCAGGGTTGCAGGTTCACCAGTCTGCGAAAAGAATATTTATTCACCAAACTAAGTATGTGAACGATGTCTTAAGCCGATTCAAGATAACTG
Organism: Bidens hawaiensis; assembly: GCF_021521415.1. Lineage (NCBI taxonomy): Eukaryota > Viridiplantae > Streptophyta > Magnoliopsida > Asterales > Asteraceae > Bidens > Bidens hawaiensis. The sequence continues at coordinate 5,809,453 of NW_027491034.1, forward strand.
CCGGAAAAATCCCTTCAACTCCTCTCCCCGTGGGTCACAATATATCACCGGATGAATTGGAGGATACCGTCGATCCTACCCTTTATCGAGCTATGATTGGGTGTTTGATGTATCTTACTGCTTCTCGACCTGATATAATATTTGCTGTTTGTTTATGTGCTAGGTACCAAGCTAGTCCCCGAGTGACTCACCTGGCAGCGGTCAAGCGAGTCCTTCAACATCTGAGGGGCAATCCTGACATTGGGTTATGGTACCCCAAGGACGATAACTTTGAACTCACCGGTTTTTTTTACTCAGACTATGGAGGGTGCAAGATTAATTTCAAATCGACTACAGCAGGGTGTCAATTCTTAGGAAACCGGCTTGTTTCTTGGCAGTGTAAGAAGCAGACAACGGTCTCCACTTCAACCGCTAAGGCAGAATATGTGGCAGCCTCGAGTTGCTGTTCACAGGTCTTATGGAACCAACAACATCTGCGCGACTACGGTTTGAAGTTTCTTACTACTCCAATTTTGATTGATAAGTATGCTACCATTAGCATCACCAAAAATCCCGTACAACACTCTAAAACGAAACATAACGAAATTCGATATCATTTCATACGGGATTGTTTTGAAAAGAAATTAATCGATCTTGAGAAAGTACATAACGATTTTTTAAAAAGCCGATCTATTTACCAAAGCATTTGACAAAACTCGATTTAACTTTTTACATGGTTTAAATGGATTAAAAACCCTTGCTGATGTATTGAAACAAGGTTAATTATCTTTATTTTCTGTTTATTTTTTCTTTCATTTTTTTTTTATATTTTAGTTTTTGGGGGTGAAAAATTAGAAAATACAAAAAATATTTTGCTTTCCTTTTGTATATATAAAAACCAAAAACATTTGAAAATTTTTAAAAAGACAAAAATATTGTGTTTTCTTGTTTTAGAATATTTTGAAAATCCAAAAAAAAAATCAAAAAGATCTTATTTGTCTTTTACATATTATTTAAAATGGGGGATTGTTGAGTCAAAGATTTGACCTAAATGAAGTACATGGAAGATTGGAATCTTCTCAACCTCCTCTGAATTTGCTAAGTAATGGATCCGAGCACACCTTAGACCTCCGAGCAAGCTTTTACTTAGCCGGGTACGATATTTTGGCTACCAGGCAAGGTTTACTTCAAGTAGTCTACTTAAGTGCATATCCGAGCAGGGTTTGCAAATTAATGCATTACCGAGTAAGGTACACTAGTTTATGTAAATCCGGGCAAGGTTCACTTTATCAAGCAAGTCTGTTCTTCAGAGCCAAGTATATTACTCTTCCGAGTAAGGTTTGGTTCACCAAGTCCAAGAAACCAAGAAATTAGAAGACCGGGCAAGGTATTCATTAATAAGCATAGTCCAAGTATGCTTGATGATCTAAACGAATATCTCTAAGTAATATCGGGCAAGGTTCAGCTCAAGCAAGGAACAGTACTCCCGAGTACACTTTGATAATAAGTTATTTTATAGCAAAGAGCTGAAATGGATCATTGAAGAACAAGGTTGCTCGTAAGGAGTTGTCGGGCAAAGTCTGGCAAATTCAAGAAGACTGAAGTCTACTCGGTGAGTATTTTACTTAGTGAAATACTCTTTAAGTAAGTCTACCCGGAAACTGATCCCGAGCACACTTCTATGTTACCAAGGTATGAAGGATGGCCGAGCATACTCGGAAAGACAAGATTGGTGCAAAGCCTACACGGAAGACTTGTTTTACACTTAGTTTATTTTGAATATGTAATTTGAATATGTATGACTGTATTTAGGGTTTCTAGAAGGAATGACAGCCGTCCTAGGTTGGCAGGAATATAAATAGAATATTTAGGGCACGCCGCCAAAGAGAGCACAATACGATAAGACAGAGACATTAATTGAGAGAATATTGTGTAACGGCTGTCTTAGGATTCCTAGAAAACCCTACATTGATTATTCTTTTGTATGATTAATATTAGTTTCACGCTGGCCTAATGAATTGAATATGACCGACGAACTACGTGGGAAAATGGACCTTCTTTCTTTTCAGAAAGCATTTTTGAAAGTAACAATTCCATTCAGTTCGGTTTCGGAAAACTTTCCGCCGGGGCCTAACATATAAATGGAAATCTTTTGAGTGAATCCTGTGTGTGCTTTCTATCTTTGATTATTCATTGCAACCGTATGTTTGTTATTGATTCCGCATTTAACAAACGGATATCTTTCTAAATATAGCAACCCGTCATTAACTCTCTTGTCAACATGTTAATCTGTGTGAGTTAGGACATGATTAATTAAGATCCAGCTGAAATCGAGGGGACCGACATTAAGGTATTACTATTTACCACATTGGGTAAATACGTTAAGGTATTTGATCATCGAAATACGGATTTCGTTGATTTATTTAATAAACAATTGGTTTCAATAAACAATTATTAAACAATTATTCTTTTATTTAATTGATTTAATTATTTAATTTAAAATTACATAAAAGTAATTCGTTATTCATGAATAACAAATTAGGGTCATTAATAACGAATTGCATTCCAATTCGTTAACTTAATTCGCTCCCACCACTCTGTAACGAATGACTTTAATTCGTTATACATAACTTAACGAATCAAACACGAACTAAAAACGAATTTGTTATTAATTCGTCTGCCACGTGTGCTTTTATAATAACGAGTCAAATGATTTGTTATTTCAAATTTTAAACGAATCAGATGATTCATTGCATTGGAGACTGTGCCACGTCAGTGTTTATAGGGATATGTGTAAACCCATTCGTCTTCACTATTCATTTTCTTCTCACTTAAGTAAGGTTATTCTGGCCGATTTTTCCAGAAATTCCAACCTTAACTAAACTCTATTTTAATCATCAATACTGATTCGCAAGGTGTAGACCATTACAACGTGATGATTTTCGTCGATATTTATGAAGATATTAAGGGTTAATTATATGATTTTGCTATCAATTTTAAGTTATACCTATAACCTTTGATTAACCTAATGTATACCATGATTTGGTATAAATGGACATGGTGAATCAGTTCGCGATGTGTTTCCGAGATCCTTGTGGTCATTTGTTTGGCTTTACATCGTTGATTATGTTTGAATTGCATTCAAATTGCTCTTTTGACTTTTCATTTTCTTGATAATTTTGACTTGGACTTTAACTAGTCAAAGATTAAGCCCAAGGGCCATTCGTTATGTTGTGACCAATTGGAAGTGTTTCGTGTCCAATTCGTTACACAGATCACACGAATCAGGCTATCAATCATTATTGTTAACGAATCAGACTTTAATTCGTTATTTATAACGAATCAAACTTTAATTCGTTATTTTTTCACTCCAGATTCGTTAGATCTAATTCAACTTATTTACTTGATAACGAAGTAGCCAATTCGTTATAACGAATCACCAGTTCGTTATAACTAATCGGCTTATTTAACGAATGACACTTTAAATTATTATAAAAATTAATAGTTTATAAATTAGTACACTTTTATTTGAGTTTTAATTTTTAATTTTTATCTTTTAAATATTTAAGTATAATTTTATTTAATTTTTAATTTTACTAATTATTGGATATATTTTATTATAAGTTATGGCCGATAATATGGATCAGGATCCTCCCGCTGCTGAGCCACAACAACAACAACAAGAATAAGATCTCCTGATCCTTCGTTGGTACAAAAGACATAATATTTGTGCCTTCGTTGGTACAAATTTTGCTGACGAGAATGTCTTTGGAGATATGTTGGCGTTCATTCATCGCTCACGTATTAATTATGCCGTCACAGCAAATCCGGATGTTTGGTTTAGCATCGTCCATCAGTTCTGGAACATTCTAGATACGTGGAGACTGAAATCACATTGCTGCTAAGGTGAATGAAAGACTAGTTGTGATATCAACTGAGACTATTCAAAGGGTGTTGAGGTTCGGTGATACTATGGATGACCTGAGTGGGTATCAAAAAGAGCTGATTAGAGGGTTATTTGGTCGATTATTTTTTTCTGGTGATCTTGAAGCGTCCATGTATAACAAGGCATACTTGTGTCCCACATACAAGTACCTACTACATGTTCTTATCATTGCCTTGGTGGACGGAAATGAGGTTTTGATGAATGCCGTATCATGCTTCAATCGGCTTTCGTTGCATTAATTCTGAATAAACCTTTCAATTTCTCGGAGATGATGTTCGATCATCTCAAAGAGAATTGTATTGTTGTGAATCGTCGCAAGAAATTCTTGATGTATCCTCGTTTATTCAACTGTTTGTTCAGGATGCAATTCGTGATTTGGTGATCGACCCAACACTACTCGAGGATAAATTAAGTTGGAACACATGAAAGCAGATACTATGCGGAGGATGAAAGAGTATCGTCAAGATCCTCCTCCAAGAAGACTGAAGTCTACTCGGTGAGTATTTTACTTAGTGAAATACTCTTTAAGTAAGTCTACCCGGAAACTGATCCCGAGCACACTTCTATGTTACCAAGGTATGAAGGATGGCCGAGCATACTCGGAAAGACAAGATTGGTGCAAAGCCTACACGGAAGACTTGTTTTACACTTAGTTTATTTTGAATATGTAATTTGAATATGTATGACTGTATTTAGGGTTTCTAGAAGGAATGACAGCCGTCCTAGGTTGGCAGGAATATAAATAGAATATTTAGGGCACGCCGCCAAAGAGAGCACAATACGATAAGACAGAGACATTAATTGAGAGAATATTGTGTAACGGCTGTCTTAGGATTCCTAGAAAACCCTACATTGATTATTCTTTTGTATGATTAATATTAGTTTCACGCTGGCCTAATGAATTGAATATGAACGACAAACTACGTGGGAAAATGGACCTTCTTTCTTTTCAGAAAGCATTTTTGAAAGTAACAATTCCATTCAGTTCGGTTTCGGAAAACTTTCCGCCGGGGCCTAACATATAAATGGAAATCTTTTGAGTGAATCCTGTGTGTGCTTTCTATCTTTGATTATTCATTGCAACCGTATGTTTGTTATTGATTCCGCATTTAACAAACGGATATCTTTCTAAATATAGCAACCCGTCATTAACTCTCTTGTCAACATGTTAATCTGTGTGAGTTAGGACATGATTAATTAAGATCCAGCTGAAATCGAGGGGACCGACATTAAGGTATTACTATTTACCACATTGGGTAAATACGTTAAGGTATTTGATCATCGAAATACGGGATTTCGTTGATTTATTTAATAAACAATTGGTTTCAATAAACAATTATTAAACAATTATTCTTTTATTTAATTGATTTAATTATTTAATTTAAAATTACATAAAAGTAATTCGTTATTCATGAATAACAAATTAGGGTCATTAATAACGAATTGCATTCCAATTCGTTAACTTAATTCGCTCCCACCACTCTGTAACGAATGACTTTAATTCGTTATACATAACTTAACGAATCAAACACGAACTAAAAACGAATTTGTTATTAATTCGTCTGCCACGTGTGCTTTTATAATAACGAGTCAAATGATTCGTTATTTCAAATTTTAAACGAATCAGATGATTCATTGCATTGGAGACTGTGCCACGTCAGTGTTTATAGGGATATGTGTAAACCCATTCGTCTTCACTATTCATTTTCTTCTCACTTAAGTAAGGTTATTCTGGCCGATTTTTCCAGAAATTCCAACCTTAACTAAACTCTATTTTAATCATCAATACTGATTCGCAAGGTATAGACCATTACAACGTGATGATTTTCGTCGATATTTATGAAGATATTAAGGGTTAATTATATGATTTTGCTATCAGTTTTAAGTTATACCTATAACCTTTGATTAACCTAATGTATACCATGATTTGGTATAAATGGACATGGTGAATCAGTTCGCGATGTGTTTCCGAGATCCTTGTGGTCATTTGTTTGGCTTTACATCGTTGATTATGTTTGCATTGCATTCAAATTGCTCTTTTGACTTTTCATTTTCTTGATAATTTTGACTTGGACTTTAACTAGTCAAAGATTAAGCCCAAGGGCCATTCGTTATGTTGTGACCAATTGGAAGTGTTTCGTGTCCAATTCGTTACACAGATCACACGAATCAGGCTATCAATCATTATTGTTAACGAATCAGACTTTAATTCGTTATTTATAACGAATCAAACTTTAATTCGTTATTTTTTCACTCCAGATTCGTTAGATCTAATTCAACTTATTTACTTGATAACGAAGTAGCCAATTCGTTATAACGAATCACCAGTTCGTTATAACTAATCGGCTTATTTAACGAATGACACTTTAAATTATTATAAAAATTAATAGTTTATAAATTAGTACACTTTTATTTGAGTTTTAATTTTTAATTTTTATCTTTTAAATATTTAAGTATAATTTTATTTAATTTTTAATTTTACTAATTATTGGATATATTTTATTATAAGTTATGGCCGATAATATGGATCAGGATCCTCCCGCTGCTGAGCCACAACAACAACAACAAGAATAAGATCTCCTGATCCTTCGTTGGTACAAAAGACATAATATTTGTGCCTTCGTTGGTACAAATTTTGCTGACGAGAATGTCTTTGGAGATATGTTGGCGTTCATTCATCGCTCACGTATTAATTATGCCGTCACAGCAAATCCGGATGTTTGGTTTAGCATCGTCCATCAGTTCTGGAACATTCTAGATACGTGGAGACTGAAATCACATTGCTGCTAAGGTGAATGAAAGACTAGTTGTGATATCAACTGAGACTATTCAAAGGGTGTTGAGGTTCGGTGATACTATGGATGACCTGAGTGGGTATCAAAAAGAGCTGATTAGAGGGTTATTTGGTCGATTATTTTTTTCTGGTGATCTTGAAGCGTCCATGTATAACAAGGCATACTTGTGTCCCACATACAAGTACCTACTACATGTTCTTATCATTGCCTTGGTGGACGGAAATGAGGTTTTGATGAATGCCGTATCATGCTTCAATCGGCTTTCGTTGCATTAATTCTGAATAAACCTTTCAATTTCTCGGAGATGATGTTCGATCATCTCAAAGAGAATTGTATTGTTGTGAATCGTCGCAAGAAATTCTTGATGTATCCTCGTTTATTCAACTGTTTGTTCAGGATGCAATTCGTGATTTGGTGATCGACCCAACACTACTCGAGGATAAATTAAGTTGGAACACATGAAAGCAGATACTATGCGGAGGATGAAAGAGTATCGTCAAGATCCTCCTCCAAGATTCAAACGTTTGATTGGTCATGTATCCAATCCTAATTATGAATGTCCTCCTATTGATCAATGGATCCACGATGACTCGGATTCTGAGCGTGAAGAAGGACTCGGTGGGAACAATGGTGATGACGGTGATGAAAATGGTGGTGAGGGTGGTAATGATCATCCACAACGTCGTGTGGAGGTTGAGGCAGCTACTGTTGAAGCTACTCAACGCAAAAGAAAAGGGAAAGAGGTGGCAGGTGAAGGGTCCTTGAAACGTCGAGTGACTGCTGGAGCTGGTACTTCGTTCGGAGTTCAGCCTCCAAGGTCGCCTGTTATTCAACGCCCGGTGGTGCCGCTTACTACTAGCACCCCGGAAATCACGTTGACGACCACACTCACATCTGACCCCTAGGCTTGCCATGATTCCACAGTAAGTTTTATTTACATTGCCAAGGCCTACGACTGCTACAACGGTGGTTTCACCAATACCGACGATGATGCCACCACCACCTATGGATATTTCATTTTTAAGGCTCAATCGTCCTCAAGGTCCTGTTCAGCTGATTCCTCCCTCGTTTAATGCAATGCCACATGATCAACAGACAAATATGTTCTTGAGCTTACTTCATCTTTATGAAAATAAAATGTCTACTGATCGTCTTAATCAAGAGAGCTTGATGGAGAATCAAAAGAAGGTGTTGAGTTATGTCTCTTTCGGCCAAAAAGAGACCAAAGCCCTTCATGAGATTGTTACGTCTCAGGGGGCGAAAATAAACGAACAAGAGGACATGATTCTGCAGCTTACATGTAAAGGAGATGAATTAAAGAAGCTCATAAACGATGATGAAGATCCTGATGAGTCAGGTGCTGGGGGGAAGTGAGACGAAACAAACTCACGGCTCATCCTCCGGTGCAGGTACGAGCGGGGCAGCTGGTAATGTTGACAGTCAGTTGGTCGTTTATCAGGACTCGACGAATGTTAAACCAATTGAGTCAATAAAGGCTGACACTGTTATATTTGTTGACGCTGAGGGGGTGATTAGAAGCATTGTAAATGCTGATGAGATTAAAGTAGGATAGTTTGTGGAACGATCCTTAACATGAGAGCAGATTTCTAGTAAATGTTGATGAGATTGAAGTAGGACAGTTTGTGGAACGATCCTTAACACGAGAGCAGATTTCTAGTAAATGTTGATGAGATTGAAGTAGGACAGTTTGTGGAACGGTCCTTAACACGAGAGCAGATTTCCATACTGCTTGGTTTGAATGAAGATGAGCTAGACGTGTTAGAGACCAATGAGGATGTGGAAGTTGAGAACGATGTGGAAATTCTGAATGATCCAACGATTCAGATGAACACGCCATTTATTTATGAAGATGAGGAGGTAAAGATTGAGGACGTGACGGCTGAGGAATACCCTGATTGGTTTCAACGATCTAATGTTGATCAGGGTGCTCCAGTATTCACTGAAGAAACTATCAAAGCAGCCGAAGATCAGTTGGAGAAGGTCTCAAAGGGCAAAAGTGTTGATACAATATTTGATTAAGATTATTGATCCGATGTGGCTCGTGAACTTGACGGAGACCGACAATGATGTGTTGTTCAGGAATAAGATATTAATCGAGCGTCGTGAAGACTTTGACCGAGCAATGCAATTTCAACGAGTTGTTCATGTGTGTCATGAGCATGGGATTCACAGCTGCAGAGACTGGCAGTCAAAGTGCTTCAAATAATTTAAAGACAAAGAGCTCAAGACGAGGGGATGTCTGTTAGTGCATGGTTTTGCGTCTCCAGTCTCTGTATTTATCGTTTTATTATTATATTGTAAAAGTTATTATTATTATTTTCTAATTTGTTAAAGTCTATCTAGTTCGTTAAGGATGTTTAACGAACTAGATGTTTAAGTTAATTTCCCTCCCAATTCGTTAAGGATGTTTAACGAATTGAAGGTTAGTTCGTTATGTTTATTTTATTGTAAAGTAATGTAACGAAGTGGAGACTAGTTCGGTACGGAATGTGTAAAGAACTAGAATCCATCTTCTATATATTGAGGGTTCATCCTCTGTTAATTTAAGTTTTGGTTTTAACGTATTGAACCTCTGTCCATTTACACTCTCGATCAAAGCTTCATACATATAATCTATTACTAATATATATACATATAATACACCTAATATAATATATAGATATACATAATTAAGAGTAATCATGAACTAGATCCGTGTTAATTGTATTCAGATCTTAGATCTCAGATCTGAAGGCGTTTTCACTTAAAAATTGATTAAATAATATGTAAAAAGAAAATATAAAATCTCTTTGGTATTTTTCTTTTTCGTATCAAAATATTTACATTTAAATCCAAAAAATAAGCATAAAACATAAAATATTTTTGTATTTTTGTATGTTTTTCAAAAGCAGTACATATTTTTGTATTTTTGGTGAGTTTAAGCATAGAATGATATTGACCAAATTGCCCTTCCATCAATGTTTTATATTTCAGCGAGATTATGACTGGCGTTAAGTCGGTCATTGATATTGATGTCCACTAAAATCTTATAACAAACTTTCAAGCGTTTTTGTGATATGATTAATTGGTTCAATTAAAGGACAAAACATCAGAAACTATCATCCTCTAATCTCGGTTCAAGCTTAATTTGATTTTTACCGTATCACCCCAACTTGACTTAAACCATTATAATGTCAATAAAAAATTTTTGATTTTATAGATTTTGTTTGATGCACTAAGATTATTTTACTATGAGTGAGCATGCACGAGTCCATATGTCCGCTTACATACATTGTGTCCCCTGGGGTCCGTTTCTTATTGGTATTGAGACGCACGCAAGGGAGGAACAATGTATGACTAACAGCGGATTTTGATCAAGTCAATAATTCAAATTGTATAATGTACAGGAGCGATCAAGTTTAATGACTGTGGGTTTGCTCTAAAAGCTTTTGAAATATTCATGCATATGAATACCCAGATGATTAAGCCGCATAAAGACTCACAGTGTCCAGAATCCTAAAGCTTTTTAATCAAACTTATTTTGTTTTTGGTGATCAAACAGACATAAGGCTTGTTTATGACAGACTATTACATTTCTGTCATCAATACCGAGATTTTTGGTAGAGACTAACACCTCTTTCAATTTGGCGTTTCTTTATGTTTATATCACATACTTTACTCTAGCGGCTTGTTTAAAACTTATAAATGCACCAATGCAATTAAGCGCTCAGTCTTTGAAGCTTATATCTTTCTGGATATGGGACCAGATGATCAATGTACTATCATTTTCTCTTTTTGCTTCAAAACTCAAAATTTTTGAGGAGCATATAAAAATAAATTCAATCGCCCCAGTTTCTTTTAGTCTATAGATTAATGGATATCCTTTCAATCCACAAGTAGATAACATGACAAAGACATGCAAGCATGTTCCACAAACTTAAATAACTAACATGATTTTCAGCAAATGAATTAATTATAAGCACATAACAGTCGCCTCAGTCACTTTCAATTATCAGGTAAATGGCTATCCCGAACATTTATAAGTAAACATCAGGACCAAACATATACAAGTATATGTCCTTCAAATATCAGTAAATGGCATAATTTTAAGCAACAGTATGCAAAAATCTTTTTGGTTTTTCTCTGTACATACATTAAAAACACAATACTTTGTCTTTTTGGATTTTTCTTTACAAACGGAAAACACAATATTTTTGATTTTTCAATTTTTTCAATGTTTTTGAATTTTTCTAAATATATTAACATAAATCACAATATTTTTGGATTTTTCAATTTTCAAAATATTTTAACCAAAAAGCATAATATTTTTGTATTTTTCAATTTTCAATGTTTTTGACTTTTTCAAAATATTTTAACCAAAAGGCACAATATTTTTGTATTTTTCAAAATTTTTAATGTTTTTGGATTTTCTCTATACAAACAAAAAGCACAATATTTTTATATTTTATTTTTCATCCCCAAAACCCAAAACATAAAAATAAATGAAAGGAAAATAAACAGAAAATAAAGATAGTTATCCTTGTACCAGGATATCAGCAAGAGTTTTTAATCCATTTAAACCAAGCAAAAACTTAAAACGTGTTTTATCAAATGCCTTGGTAAATAGATCGGCATTTTGAAAATCAGCGTGCACTTTCTCAATATCAATTAATTTCTTTTCAAAGCAATCCCGTATAAAATGATATCGAATTTCGATATGTTTAGTTTCTGAGTGTTGCATGGGATTCTTGGTGATACTTATAGCAGCAGAGTTATCAATATAGATAGGAGTAGTAAGAAACTTCAAACTGTAATCCCGCAAGTGTTGCTGGATCCATAAAACCTGTGGACAACAACTCGAGGCTGCCACATATTCTGCTTCGGCGGTTGAAGTGGAGACCGTTGTCTGCTTCTTACACTGCCAGGAAACAAGCCGGCTTCCTAGGAATTGACAACCTTCTGTGGTCGATTTAAAGTTGATCTTGCACCCTCCATTATCGGAATCGGAAAACGCAGTGAAATCGAAACTATTTTCCTTGGGATACCATAACCCGGTGTAAGGATTACCCCTCAGATAGTGAAGTATACACTTAACCACTGCCAGGTATGTCACTCGGGGACTTGCTTGGTACCTAGCACACAAACAAACTACAAACTTTATGTCAGGTCGAGAAGCAGTTAGATACATTAAAGAACCTATCATCTCTCGATAAAGGGTAGGATCGACGGTATCCTCCAATTCATCCGGTTATAAATTGTGACCTACGGGGGAGATGCATTGAAGGGATTTTTCCGGCAGTTATCTTGAATCGGCTCAAGACATCGTTCACGTACTTCGTCTGATGAATGAAGATTCCTTTGTCAGACTGATGAACCTTCAACCCTAAAAAGAAGTGCATCTCTCCCATTGAGCTCATTTCGAACTTAGTTTGCATTGAATTCTCGAAATCCTTACATAACTTGTCATTTGTTGACCCAAAGATAATGCCGTCGACATATATCTGGACGAGGAGCAGATCATCACCAACATTCTTATAAGATAATGTGCAGTCTACAGTTCCTCGCTTGAAGTCGTTATCAGTAAGATGGTCAGCAAGTGTACCATACCAAGCTCTCGGGGCTTGATGTAGATCATACAGGGCGTTGTTTAAACGATAAAATCGGTCCGGATAATCAGGATCTTCAAAGCCATGAGGCAGCAAAACAAACACTTCAGCATGTAGTTCTTCGTTGAGAAAAGCACTTTTCACATCCATCTGGTACACTTTAATGTTCTTGTAAGCCGCATAAGCCAAAAATATTCGTATAGCTTCTAATCTTGAAACTGGAGCATATACTTCAGTGTAATCTATGCCATCTTGCTAATGGAAGCCCTGTACCACTAAGCTTGCTTTGTTCTCACGATCACCCCACGATAGTCCTTTCTACATTTAAATACCCACTTCTTAGGAATAGGCTTCTTAACTCTCGCGGGTTTATCAATGAGATCTCATACACCCAGTCGGTTAACCTGTTGCAATTCCTCTTGCATCGCTTCTACCCAAGAAGGATCTTCAAGTGCCATACGAGTAGCCGTTGGCTCCACTTGAGATAGAAAGCAAGTGTATTTGGCGAGACTCATGATTACCGAAGAATGTAAATCCACATAAGCACACAATATGTTAGACTCACTTGAAGTAGCAACTTGTAGGTTCCCAGCCGGATCTACACGAGATATCGCGTTCTACGTAGGTGCGGAATCCCTACGTAAGACGTTACGAGGATAGAAAACAATACGAGCTAACACACGATACGATAATCAAACACACGTTGTATTCCAACCGTAAACACGTGATACTATGATCACTGAATACAAACTCTCTGACTCGAATACACGAATAACAAAACTCTCAATATTCAATAAGCCGTACACAAAACAGCATATATAGACACGACAACTTCGCCTGGCATGTTCAGGCGAAGTTGTCCCTAACTTCGCTTGTCTAACAAGTTCGCCCATATAAGCGAACTTGTTAGCAACTTCGCTTACATACAAAACTCAAATCTAACTAACACGATTACAGACCCTCGACACTGAACTACTGACATCATGCACCAACAGACTCCCCCTTGGCAGTAGCTTCATCTCTTTAGCTTCAAACACGTGTCTTGTAATCTTCAATCTTCTATCTTCAAGCATGCACTCCTTCTCGAACACAAACCGAGACAACTCTTTGATATTTCCTCGCTTCGTCTTTCCAAGCAGGAATATAAAATATCTTCTTATCATTCAACACCTGCAAATCAGCTTGCGATAAGTTTACCAAGTGCATCGGATCATAAACTCTTAGCACCTCTTGTTCATCCTCGTCTTCCATCACTGCCTCAGCTGTCTCACAATCTTCATACCACCACTTCAGGTCTTTAAGCACATCCTTGAGCATTAATTTCATCGGTACTTCTCTCAAACATCGGATCGGTTTATACTTCATAATCATCCAAGGTTTTCCATCAGCACTTAAGCCTCTATCCTTGTCTTCAACAAGTTTTCCCTTTTGTGGTTTCAACAACTCAAATTTCTTCTCTTTTATACTCTCATTCCACACAATCTTCCCAATGACTTTAGCCATATTATCGTCACTTCTGTTTATCAATCCCAATCTGGCTAAGTCTTTCACTTCACATTCTGGCAGTGTATTCAACGATCTCAACATCCTTCTAAAGTACTGAACACCGTCATATCTCTTAATCACGAAGAGCCTCAACTGCTCATCATATATCCAGCAAATAATTCCTTTCTTCGCTTCAGCATAGCCTTTAATGTTGTAACTCTTCTTAAACATTGTAGGGACCGCCGGTTTCTTCGTTTTGACGAACCACTGAGCATAGCCTTCTTTCCATCTAGGCTGCTCTTCCCATTCAGTCTCATCATTCCCAATCTCTTGACTCATATCTACGTTCTCGACTTGCGGTATCTCATGCTCCACATTCTCTTCTACTATCTCTCCCTCTTCAATCTCATTATCATTCACAATCTCTTCTCCAATCTTCTCTATCACATCACTCGGTAGTACATCATCATCACCAACCAAACCATCATTCATCTCCTCTACGTCCACTACCACCACATCATCACCACCAGCTGCAGTTGTCGACTCCCCCTGAGTTGTGGAAGTTTCAAGAGCTTGATCAGTTCTTGGCAACTCACCACCTGCATCTTTCGATGCATTGGGATCATCATCTCTATCATTTTGTCTCTTGGTCTTCAACTCATCGCCTTTACAGCTTGTCTCCCCCTGAGATGCCAAGAACTCCTTGAAAGCATCTACGATTTTTCCATGTTCTACTAGCAGGGACGGCTGCATCTGATTCTCTGCAACTAGGCGTTGAATAGCATGGGTCTGGATAAGATTAATCCTTGACTGCTCTGCCACGACCCGTTCAAGTGCTGCTATTCGTTCAGAGTCTGATAGGGTTGCATCGAAATCGAACCTCATATATGATATATCTTGAGTGTACTGAGGAGGGATTTCCGATGTCACCGGGACCTCAGAAGTAGAAATAGACGTAACCGCAGGTGGTATCGTCACCGATAACCCTGCAGTGACCACAACAGTCGACTTGATAAATTGTGCCACGACCTCCGTTGGAGTAATAGTCGGAGGCGGCAATGAAACGATCTCAGGAGTCGAAAGTTGGAAAGTAGTGGGTGGGAGGCCAAATGTAGATGAGGTAGCTACCACGGGAACAACCGTAGCGCTTGGCCTTGTAACCTGTAGTGATGAGGGAACCATTGTCATACCGGATAGTGCCGGTGGAGTGAAACGTACCACCCTAGAGCTCTCACCGGCTCCCGATCCTGCACCAATCCGTTCCCTTCTTGACCTCCGGATCAACTGTTGTACCTCTTCCTCATAATCTGACTCGCTGTCATCATCTGTTCTCTTTCTTTTCCCATGTAGTCTTTCTCGAGTTACCATAATCCTTCTTGCCTCTGCCACTTCATCATCAGAATCAGAACCAGCCACCGTAGCAGCTGTCCTAGTAACATTCACAGTCGACACTTGGGCTACCGAGACCTGTACGTTTCCCTCTGGATCCACCCGATCCATGTCAAAAAATCCCTGACCGCCAAACGCTGCGTCAAGGTCAACGTTCTCCTCCGGTGACACAACAGGAGCAGCAGGTATAGCTTGAGGTGCTCCTGCCTGTTGTGGTGCCGGGTCCCTAAACTCGTCCCCACGAGCAGGCACATACCCCGGGTTGATCAAGTACCCAAAAAGTGGAGTATGTCGAGGACGGAGCTCAGGTTTGCTCCTCGCACTGGAGGATCTACATTGGGCGAAGATCCGTTTATTCACACTCTCAACGTATCGGATCGGACGGCGCTGAGGAAGCGTTAGAGCAACATGATTCAAGATCATTTGAAGAAATCTTGGATACATGATAAATCGCTCACGCGCCATCGCCCTTCTCTGACGATCAATCTCATAGAAGACCATCTGACTAAAGCTGTATCGCTTGTTGTACGTCAGAGCAGTCATCGCCGACTGCATGGTCGTGCCCATGCCATCAGTACCCGCCTTTCTCCCTGACATGCATACAATCATGACATGCATGAGAAAGCGCCACTGGTCAAGTAAAAATCCCTTCCTTCTCTGCGTGTCCCCCAAGGGACCAGAGTATCCCATCCTCAAAAACGCTGCATCACGGAAAGGAGCTACAAACTCTGTCGGGTTATCCCTTGTCTCATTTCCAAACCGTAAAGCCGCCCGGATTTGTTCAGAAGAGAACTGAACAATCTGATTGTTGACTGTTGCGCGCATCACCGGGGGTTCGACTCTACAGTCATATTCCACGGTCTGCAAAAAATCCTCAATGTTGGGCAAGGATATCGGCAGAGTTGTTGTAATCGCGTGGAATATCCGCGAGCGTAACAGAAACGTGATGATTTCGAGGAAATCATCAACTCCGCTCGCCTCCGGGTCTAATGTTATATACATGTTGTGACCCGGGAAGAACTGCCTCTGGTTTTCACCTCCGTCATCACCGCCTGCATCACCTGCTCCAGCAACAGCAGCCATATCTGCAACAAACAGGTTAAGTTAAATAAACGTCAAAGCAAATCACAAGTTCGCCTGTTACCATGAGCGAAGTTGTGATCTATTATGTTAAGGCGAAGTTAAAGGTGGGGCGAAGTTGGGAAACATCGCTTCAACTTGAACTTCGTCTGATAACTGTTAAGTAAAATGGTCCAGGCGAAGTTAATGATAACTTCGCCTAACCACAACATCGCCTCATAAACTGTTTCAAAATATATAATCAGGCGAAGTTAAACCTCAGGCGAATTTACGGATAACTTCGCCTAACCTGTAACTTCGCCGAATTCGAATTGGCAACAGTTAGGATAATCGAACGACGTGTAGATGATGATTTTGGAGATCGAGGACTCTGTAACACATGATTTTATGAAGTTTTAGACGTTCAAGTAAATTACTATCACGTAATAACAAGTTTGAAATCGGGTGTTTAAGGTTCGAAAGAACGAGGTCTTGCATCGAGTCGAAACGACCGATAATTAACCTCAATAGACAATGATAATATGATAATCGAACCCTACACACCTTGAATTTGATTAGAATCGAAGTAAGAAAAACACAGATGATCGATTAGTTATGCTCGATAAGTTCGCCTAGGTCTCGGAGAGGATAAGTTCGCTGGTTTTGAAATAATGAAACTGTTTGACCTTTAAATTCCTTTATATAGGGTCACAGATGTACCGGCGAAGTTATGGATAACTTCGCCTATTGCAGACGAAGTTATGCACAACTTCGCTGATATTAAAATGTTTCAAAACAAACCCCATAATTTGAACAATTTGCAATTAAGTTTTAAAACATCCTTTAAAGCGTTAAATGATACGATCAAGAACAAGTAACCAGGTATAAAATCAAACAATTACAAAAGTAACAAAAATTTGAAAAATTAAAGTACACGGGATCAAATTTCAGTCTCGACAGGGACTACCATATTTTAGAAAAGATCCGAACAGGAATCATACTTATTACGTGACTGTCACACAGATCCGTGTTTAGCTGTATTATGACATAAAGAAACAGGTTGTAAGCAGGTAAATGACTTAGAATGGTTTTCATTGTTTCTGTGATACGGGTTAGGTTCAATTAAGCTCAAAACTTAAGTGGGCAACAACTCAGAGATTATGATGCCTCCTGCCTATTCTCAAAGCGTATTTGGCTTTCCCCAAGTCACCCCGAATTGACCTCGACCCGTAGTGTCTGATTAAGTATTAATTACTCTTCGAGACTCTGCTTCCCGTTCACCTTCTTGCGTCTTAATTGATAATCATTAACATTATGAACTCTAGAATTTTTTTTTTTTTTTTTTAACATGTATATACACAACTTCAAGTAGAAAATAACTGCAAGTCCCGAATCTGGATCACTGCAGCGTCTTGACACGCTATCTTCACGGGAATCAGAACACTCACGGGCTCGTGTATGACTGGGTAATCGCTTTTCTGCCTATCATTCGGAAAGATATGTATGAAGACATACACAACTCTTAAGGAGTTTCCACATAAAATCGAGTAGATTTAGTTAGTATCACTTCTACTTTTACGCACCATAAAAAGCTACCATGACATACAATGACTGTTCTAAAGTCTTTTAGGCCTAATAACTTCACTAGTTAAGCACACAGAATCAGTATATCTATCACTTTCCAAGGTTGGATCAATTTTCTGTTAAACATAGTAAAGGTACTTCTTACGAAGTAGTATACTTGAAAAATAATTTCATCTCCCGGAAAGAAAAAAAATTTAACTTCAATAGCCCCGACCAAATCAAAGTCTTCAGGGAAACGGCTATCCCGAAGATCCAATGGATCAGCTGGACCAACCACATACTAGTATGTGTCCTTCTAACTAAGTATGATCGACTAATTTTCAGCGAAAGAATGAAAACACATCATAAACCGCCCCGGTCACTTTCAGTCATCTGGTTAATGGCTATCCTCATATTCTACAAGTAGAAATGAGAACCAAACATATCCGAAGACATGTCCTTCAAACTGAGACAACCAACATAATTCTAAGCGATAGTGACATTTTTTTTTTAAATCAAAAACACACGACATGGTTACTCGGGATTGATCATCCCATTCAGCTCAACAAGGTTTTGAAATCTAGTTTTGTCAAACGCTTTCGTGAACAAGTCAGCGAAATTATCTAACGTGTCAACCTTTTCGAGCACAATCAGCCTCTTCTCAGCACAATCTCGTATAAAATGATGACGAATGTCAATATGTTTAGTTTTACTGTGCTTAACGGGATTGTTAGTTACTGAGATAGCAGCAGTGTTATCAATGCAAATAGGAGTAAGTGAGAAATTCAGACCATAATCGCGCAACTGTTGTTGAATCCAAAGAACCTGGGAGCAGCAGTTGGATGCTACCATATATTCTGCTTCACAGGTTGAAATTGCGACTGAGGTCTGCTTCTTGCATTGCCACGACACTAGTCTGCCACCAAGAAACTGACATCCACCAGTTGTAGACTTCCGACTCTGATTGCACCCTCCATAATCAGAATCTGTGTACGCGACTAGCTCCAAGTCTCCTCCTCTCGAGTACCACAACCCCAGCTCCGGCTTGCCTTTGAGATACCGCAGTATCATCTTCGCACCCTTCAAATGAGATTCTTTTGGGTTTGCCTGAAAGCGTGCACAAAGACAAACTGCAAACATTATATCAGGCCTAGAAGCAGTTAAGTACATTAAAGAACCTATAATTGCCCGATGTTGGGTTGGGTCCACGTCTGCATCGTTGTCTGAATCAGCACCCAATTTGTGATTGACGCAGACTGGAGTATCATATGGAGTGCTGTCCTCCATCTTGAAGCGTTTGAGAACATCATGGACATACTTTGTCTGATGAATGAACATCCCATCTTTCTTCTGATCAACCTGCAATCCTAAAAAGAAGGTTAGTTCACCCATAGCACTCATTTCAAATCTCTTCTTCATGACGGCCTCAAACTCCTGACACATGGCGACCTTTGATGCAGCAAAGATAATGTCGTCCACGTAGACTTGCACCAGTAGAAAGTCGCTTCCTTTTCTCTTGAAGAACAATGTGCTGTCAATCTTACCTCTTTCAAACTCATTCTCAAGCAAGTAATCTGATAAGGTTGAATACCAGGCACGAGGTGCCTGATGTAGTCCATACAGCGCTTTACTTAGCTTGTACACGTGATCGGGAAAGTCAGGGTCAGGAAAACCCGGAGGTTGCTCAACATACACAACCTCGTCGACTTTACCGTTTAGGACGCACTCTTCACATCCAACTGAAAGACTTTCATCTCCTTATGAGCAGCAAATGCCAAAAACAAACGAATGGCCTCCAATCTTGCCACAGGAGCAAACACCTCATTGTAATCAATCCCCTCTTGCTGATTAAAGCCTTTAACAACCAGCCTCGCCTTGTTCCTGATAACAATCCCTTTCTCATCTCTCTTACATTTGAAGACCCATTTCGTGCCTATCGCATGCACATTCTTCGGTTTTTCAACCAAATTCCATACTTCCATTTTCTTAAACTGAGCTAACTCTTCTTGCATGGCTTCGACCCACGAGCTGTCCTTAAGAGCCATTTGATAGTTCTTTGGTTCAATCTGGCTGATAAAGCAGGTGTACAAGCACTCGTTGATTATGCCTGATTCTTTAATGCTTGTGTAAACACAGGTGTGCTCATTCAAGCTTTTTCTTGTTTGTACACCATCGGACAGATCACCTATCACATTCTCCAAAGGATGATCTTTGTGAATTCTCGTAGTCGGAACCGAACTGACATTCAGATTATCTTCCAAGTTCGAAGATAGCTCATCAATGGGTGGTTGATGTTGAGAGTGAAACGGATTGATGAATTCCTCTTCAGTAGAGGCAGCAGGGGTATTGACAGCATTTGACGAGGAAGGCTGACATTCATCATACTGTGGTCGTTGCACCAAAGTGTCTTCCTCATCGCATATCATCTTCGTAGCAATTCTTTCCTCAACTTCTGCAAAATCCAAATAAGGCATGTTAAAAGATTTAAAAAGTCTATCATAGTCGAAAACCCCAGCGGGTCCCGTGCTTGGTTTTGGTGATTTGTAACTTGCGATATCAGTGTTACACACCACCTAAACCTTGCTGGTCGATGTATTAAAGACCCGTCTGTTGGGAGTCCCAACAACGTATCCGACTAAGATTCCTTCGTCGGCTACTTCACCAAATTTAGAATTGGTCTTTAATATCGAACACGGGGACCCGAATGGTTCAAGACCACTCAAGTTGGGCTTTCTCCCATGCATAAGTTCGTAACAGGTTTTATTTAATCTTTTAACAGTTAACACTCTATTAAGGATATAACAGGCTGTTGCAACAGCTTCAGCCAAGAACACCACGGGAAGTTTCGAATCAGCCAGCATGGTTCTGGCTCCTTCAATTAAGGTTCTGTTCTTCCTCTCAGCCACTCCATTTTGTTGCGGTGTATACGGTGCACTGTATTGGTGTTCTATCCCATTCTGTAAGCAGAAGATCTCCATCTCATAGTTATTGAACTCAGTTCCATTGTCACTCCTGATGAATTTAACCCGTTTCCCCATGATATTCTCAACCTTGGTAATCAAATTCTTTACCATCTGCACTGTTTCATCCTTTGACTTCAGGAAATATACCCAAAAATATCAAGAGAAATCATCAGTGATCACCAAGCAGTAAGATGTTCCTCCTAGACTTCTTACATTCACGGGACCGAAGAGATCCATGTGAAGTAATTCTAGGGTACTGACAATTGAATTGACCTTCTTGATGTGATGGGATTTCTTGTGTTGCTTTCCCTTTTTGCATGATAAGCATTTGTCTTCAAAGTTGAAATTCTTCAAGGGAACACCCAGCACAAGCCCATTTTTGACAAGGTAGTTCATTTTCCGAAGATGAATGTGCTCCATTCTCCTATGCCACAACTCGGACTCCGATTCAGTTGCTTTTGACAGAAGACACGATTCTTCTGTGGCCATCTCAGTAGACCTCATGTCCATGATATACGTATTCTTCACTCTTGGAGCCTTCATAACAATCCAATCCTCTGGTATCTTAAAACCAGGATACAACACAATCGCTTCATTCTTTGTAAAATGTACGGTGTAGTCTTTGTCACAAATATGCGAAACACTCAGCAGATTGTGCTTCAGTTCTTCAACAAAATTTACTTTCTCCAAAGTCATCTTTCCATTCGACACCGTCCCTATTCCTGTAATCCTTCCACCGCTCTCTCCTGCGAAACTCACTCTTCCTCCTTGAACAGGTTTCAAGTCGTGTAACAATTTCTTGTTACCCGTCATGTGCCGGGAATAGCCGCTATCCACAACCCATTGATTGTTGGCAGCCCTGTTCAACTGTTCATGCACGATTAAAGCAGATGATTAAAATTTGGGGACCCAAGACCGATTGGTCTTGGGTCGATACATCCCGTACCTTGGCTGTCCAAAGTTAGTATCATAATAATTTCTGTGAGTCCTAACAGGATAACTTTTTGTGGATTGTCTATGAGGCCATTCAAACCTTCGTGAATTAAAAGAATTATTACTTATGGTTTGGTTGTTAGTAGTGAAAAACTGAGATCTTTTTCTCTGAAAACCTGAATTAGACCAATTTCTGAATTTTGATGGGTTTTCAGTTTTAACATTTCCGTTAGTTCTATTCTCAGTTCTCGAAGGCCTCACATCTCTGAATCTCTGCTTCAGAGGGCAATCAGCAACTAGGTGTCCCAATTGATTACATCTGAAACAACTCCTGTGTTCAACTTTCTTATCAAAAGATGTCTTAGATGTTGAGGCTGTATTACCTCCCGTTTGTCTCACATATGGTGGGACATACGGGTTTAGTGGAGACTTCTTTTCAGGTGTTTTATTTTTTTCTCCACTTTTTGGTAACACTTCCTCTTGTTTTGTCTCACTCGACTCAGAAGACTTGTCTGAGTTAGATGAGACAGGACTCGGAGCAGAAATCTTAACACTTGCAATAGGCTTACTAACTTCTGGTTCCTTAATAGTAACTTTAACTGGAACTGTCTGACCATAGTCAACATCAACAGATTTCTGATTACTAGGATCATAAGTGTAATTATGATTGAAAGGTGGTGGAACTTCATGATAACCAATTCCTCCCCTTTTTGGGGAACCTTGATCACTAACGAGGTGATCAAGTATAGCGGAGGAATTTCTGAATTGCTCAAGTTTCCTGTTAAGTTCCACCACTTTTACCTGGTGATCAGCTATCTGTTTTTCCCTTTCAGCTTTTAGTTTGGTTTACACTTCTAGAACTTCATAGCTAAGATCAATCACTTGAATTTTTTCAGCAAGCTTTGCTTTAAGACTTTTAATATCCTTCTCACTAGCTTTAATTTTTACTTTGTAACTATTTTCTCTAGCTTTAGTGAAATGATGATCTTCTTTTAAAGTTTTAAATTGCGCATCCAAACTAACAAACTGATCAGTTATAGTTGTCAGTTGTTCAGACAGATGTTCACACTTAGTACAAGGGAGTTCGGTACTTACCTCGGAGAGCTGGTCTGCCACATCTGCCATGTAAGCTTCATTTTCGCCAGTTCCCTTCTCACTATCTGCAGTTTTGATGTTTGCCAAATTGGCCTGTTCAAATACTTCTACAACATGCAGATTCCAGTTGTACTCCTCATTCTGTCTGGAAATCATGGCTCTATAGTCATTACCACTACCACTCTGCTGTGTAGACCTGTTTTGACTGCGTTCTACACGTTCATTTTTGCACTCTTTTGCAAAATGGCCATTCTGCTGACAGTTGTAACAGCGTACCTTCGACTTATCAAACCCTGGCCTCTCACCGACAAACTTCCTGCCAGTCTTCTTCATGAACCTCTTAACTCTTCTCACAATCATAGCCATCTGCCACTGCAGATCCATCTCCTCCAGATCATCAGCATCGATCTGATCATAGTCTTCATCCAAAATTGCAGGATCAACAATCTTACCCTGAATGTAATTCTCATACGAAGCAATAAAAGATGCATAGAGAGCAAACTGCTGTTCAGTAGATTTAACACTCATGGGCATCTTCGAGTAGTTGTTGTTTGAAACACTTGGGGAAAAACTACTCTTGGTCGCTTGAGGTTGAGAAGCATTTGATCCTCCAGCTACAAAGCACACATCACCGTTCATGTTGAGAGATACATGTCCTTCATGTGTTGAGCTAGAGCCTGACTCTCCCTTAGAGTAATAAGCAGATGATTCAGTTTTCGAACTTGATCCTGAGTTAACCTTCGCACCATACATACCAGGATCTTGAACCTGATCGGTAGGTGTCTCCTTTCGTACCATGTTCAGTTCAAACGTTCTTAGCTTGTTAACTGCTGTCTCCAGGTCATAGTCAGCAAAGTCTTTGTCTTCTCTCATCAACACAGTATACATCTCCCATTTCGGTGGGAGAGCATCAAGAAGCTTTTCAACAATCTCATCTTCTTTGTAAACAATTGAATAGTTGCTGAGTTCAGTCATCAGATGATAATATCTAGTGATGATATCATCAAGTGATTCATTCTTCAGATACTTGAAGACCGAGAATTGGGTTTTTAGAAGTTTAATCTTTGACGCACGAATTCCCACGTTACCCTCAAACCGGTTCTCAAGTGCTTCCCAAAGCTCTCTAGCAGTTTTATACTTTCTGAAAGTGTGCAGAATCTCTTGTGGAAGAGCCATTGTAATTGCTGCATGAGCTTTGCTTTCGGCCTCATACATTTTCTTATCTTCTTCTTCCATCTCTTTGTATTTCTTGATCTGATCACGACCCTCATACACAGCAGTAGGTGGAATGTAACCATCTTGTATGCACACCCACATCTTAGCATCTTGGTACTTGACATATTGTTCAAAACAATCTTTCCACGCTACATAATCAGTTTTCTTAAGCATCTTAGGTGCCTTTGTAGCCGAACCCGCTTCAACTTCCATCTTAACTAGTTCCGTAATGTTTATCGAAGACATCTTTCACAAAACTCAAAAAAATCCGAAAATCAAAAATTTTATTTTCAAACAGCAATGTAGGCGAAGTTGTGGATAACTTCGCTTAAGACTTAACTTCGCGTGAATTTGTAACTTCGCTCACTTTCTTAAATTCGCTGGATTGGCGAAGTTGAGAATAACTTCGCTTAAGTTGAGCGAACTTGGGAGGTAGGCGAAGTTGTGGGTAACTTCGCTTGAGGTAAGCGAACTTGAAGAGGTAGGCGAAGTTGTGGATAACTTCGCTTAACCTTATATCTTCGCCGAAACCCTACTAACAGTGACGGTAACTTCGCCTGATGAACACGAACTTTCTGCAGATTAGATTTCTGGGTTTTTCGAGGTTTGTGAAGGTGTTATAGGTTGTTTATGATTGTAGGAGGTGAGTATAGCACAAAAACTCAGAAAACTCGTCCCGCGAATAGTCGAACGGAACGATTTCTATACCCGCGTGATAATCCCGAACCACACAATCGAGCAAAAGCTCTGATACCAATTGTAGGTTCCCAGCCGGATCTACACAAGATATCGCGTTCTACGTAGGTGCGGATTCCCTACGTAAGACGTTACGAGTATAGAAAATAATACGAGCTAACACACGATACGATAATCAAACACACGTTGTATTCCAACCGTAAACACGTGATACTATGATCACTGAATACAAACTCTCTGACTCGAATACACGAATAACAAAACTCTCAATATTCAATAAGCCGTAAACAAAACAGCTTATATAGACACGACAACTTCGCCTGGCATGTTCAGGCGAAGTTGTCCCTAACTTCGCTTGTCTAACAAGTTCGCCCATATAAGCGAACTAGTTAGCAACTTCGCTTACATACAAAACTCAAATCAAACTAACACGATTACAGACACTCGACACTGAACTACTGACATCATGCACCAACACAACTTGATGACGTGTTTGCACACCTACATCAAGTTCCCCAATGATGTTGTTCTGTGGATGATAATTATGAATACTAAGAATAGGATTCTCAAGTACAACAACAATGTGCATTAAATTTGTAAGATTCTCCTCAGCATCATGAGACGATTTACCAATCTCATGTGTTTCAGAAAATGGAGTCGAGGAAGAATCAACAAACTGACTGTCACCCAATGATATATAGAAATCACATCGGATACATTAGGGAGATCATCTTGTAGAGCTTCTTCATAATTAGAAATAGAAGATCTTGGCGGTAAGTATTGTTCTTCCAGATACGCACGCACCAAGTCTTCATCTGGTTGGTCAACTATTTGAGTAAATGAATAAAATAAACTCTCGTAGTCGAACATCTAGTCAGGTCCTTTAGCTACGGAAGGTTTGATATACCTTTGACAATCAACATGGTACCACTCATCTACGCAGCCCTAGGTAAAATTAAATACATGTTTCTTAGGTGATGCGTAACCTAATAATTAACCTTCAATTGCTTTTTCTTCAGATTTTCCCGTGTCTTTCTTCAACATGGTACACGGACACCCAAATGGTTCCAAGTACTTTAAATTAGGCTTACGCTTTTTCAAAAGATCATAACTTGTCTTCTGAAGCTTCTTCACAATCAAAACACGATTGAGCGTGTAGCAAGCAGTATTCACAGCCTCGTTCTAGAATTGAACAGGAAGCTTAGAATCGGCAAGCATTGTTCTTGCTGCTTCAATCAATGTTCTATTTTTCCTTTCAGCCACCCCATTCTGTTGTGGTACATAAGGAGCACTATATTCTCGATGAATTCCCTTTTGAACACAAAAGAAATTCAATACATTATTTTTAAACTCCGTACCATTATCACTTCGAATACGTCTCACTTTCAGTTTGTATATGGATTCAATCTTAGTGATTAAATTTTGAACTAGAATCGGTGTCTGATATTTTGAACTCATAAATAATACCCATGAATATCTTGAATAATCATCAATGACGACTAGACAATACCAATCACCAGCAATACTCGCACGATTCACAAGACCAAACAAATCCATATGAAGTCGTTCAAGTGGAGTATCAATGGTACTGATTAACTTAGATGGGTGTGACTTCTTCTTCTGTTTGCCCTTTTTACAAGCAACACAGTGGACAGATAACTTAAAAAGGTTTCAAAGAAACACCATCAACCAGGTCATTTTCCATTAAATAATTCAATTTTCTGACATGAATACGACCCATTTTTCTGCGCCAAAGAATCGTGTCTTTTTCAGTTGCCTTAGAAACAAAACACGTTTCCACCGAAGTTGATACTTTAGAAGACATCTTTAACACATAAATATCATCCGATCGACGAGATCTCATGACTACCATGTCCTCGGGAATGACGTATCCCGGTTTTAGAATCAGACACTCTTTATCAGTAAATACGGTAGTGTATTTCTTATCACAGATTTATGACACACTTAACAAACTGTGATCAACTTTATCACAATAATTGACTTTTTCAAACGTGATGCACCCATTTGACACATCACCCTCTTTAGTGATCATACCTACCGAATTACCAGCAAACGCAACATATCCTCCTTTTATATTTTTGACATTTGTTAAAATATTGATGTTGCCGCTAATGTGGCGAGAACATCCACTATCCATTATCCAGTATTCACCAGAAATAGTCTTGGATGAACTCTACACATGTAAAGAAAATGATCAGTTCAAAAAGGCAGCCCAGGCCTCAGTCTTGGGCACCTCTTGAGTTTCTCTTTAAGTTTTAACATTCAATGAATCCAAATGCTGCTTAGCCGCTTGTGAATAAGTCACGGGACGTTTAGACTTTCTTCGTAAGTATGCGGTTTGAACAATATTTGTATTCAAATTTTTGCAAATAGGTTCCTTAAGAACGAATTTGGGCTTAACGTTACTTACATTTTCATTAACATGAATCATCTTTCGAAGATTCACATTAGAAAACATAATGTGAGTTTCATCATCGAAAGACATTGGTCTTCTCAAAATCTCCTTGATCACAGGAACGGGTTTGGATTGTTCCTTGATAAATGGGTGAAGATTTTGGGATTTCTTTAGACCACAGTTTCTAACTATATGACCATGTTCACCACAGAGAAAACATATTCTCATGTCAACACGTTCATGTGATGGTTTAGCAGAAACATGTGCAACCGAATGTTGATGATAAACTCCAGCAATGGGACATTTATCCAAGTCATCAAATGTCACAGATTTTCGTTTCACGTAGAAAGCCAGATTTAAGCAATTTGAAAAGCTTTGTAAAGAATCAGTTCCATTTGACTTCACAAACTGAAAATTTTAGCAGATTTTAACAATTTTTTAGCTTTTATCAATGGATCTACTACTTTTGATGTCTTGGATTTCACAAACTTGTTTTCAAGGTCTTGTAACTTGGAAGTTTCATTGTGAAAGACACTTTTAATCAATTCTGGTTTGATTAAGTCACGGGGAATGTAATTCTCAGTGAACATTGTGATTATCCCTTTAAGCTTAAAAACACGACTAACTGATAGCTTAGAAGGAACATGCTTTATAAAACGAATCAAATCCTCATCAAAAACTTTAGACTTTTCTGATTTCTTAGCCTGTACTGGTTTAACAACTTTCTCCTTTTTCACCTGAGTTGTGGTTGAACCATACACAGCTTCCTCAAATTCATGAGGTTCACATAAAATGTGATTCGAACTTGGAATGTTCTGGTTTTTGTGTATCACTTCAGGTTCAAACACATCCTCAATGATAATTTTCTCAGCATTTTCAACAAAAACTTTGTTGCTTTCAACATGATGTTTTTGAGTTGATGATTGGGCTTTAACAGTATCAGTTTTTACTGGTTTAGGTTTTTCTGAAACAACAGGTTCATTAATAACCACTTCTTCTTTTCCAGCAAAAGGATTTGCACTATAGTCATTATGAAACGGTGGTGGCACTTCAACAAAACCTACACCCTTTTTAGAATCTTTTTGCTTACCAGTTACTTCAATTATCTCATCTAACAAAAATGATTAGTTTCTAAATTTTCCCAACTTATTCTTTAACTCAAGAACTTCATTCTCAAGCTCGGTTATCTTAAATCGATGTTTCAAGATTTCTTGAAATTTCTGATCGTTAATTGTCATTTTAACCGTCAATTCAGCTTTGAGGTCATGGTTACTTGTAGGCAATGCTTCAATTTTCTCCCTTGATCTCATTTGAGATTCTAAAGATTCTCTATAAGTATCCTTAAGCGAAGCAATTTCTTTCACTAAACAGTCATTATGATTTTTCAATGACTCTAACTTAGGCTAAATTGTCTCACAATCAACACAAGGTACATTAGAAGATATATTAACAGAGTTAGAAACAGAAAAACTAACCTCATCAATTTTTTCCATATAGGCAAATGTTGTTGGATGCATTTGACATGAATCATCAGAACCAAACTCAGTGTCGTTGTCAGAAGATAGCTCAGTCCCACTTGCATCTTGAAAACTTTCATTTAACTCGGTCATAGCCAAGTTAGCTTGATTGTCGTTGCATAACAACCTTTGTGTCCAATCATTTCCATCAACAGCAGACAGCAAAGCTTGTGATCCCGAAGCAGACGGTTTACTTCCGGAAGGCTTATCAGCATCATTACTCTTTTTCATCGAAGAACTTTTATCTTGACTTCGAGGTCCAGTATATTCTTTCTTTGTTTTGTCACACTCTTTGGCAAAATGGCCAAACTCTTGATAGTTATAACACTTGACTTTGAGTTTATCAAACCCAACTCTTTTGTTCAACGAAGGTAGACCTTTTCCAGTTCTTTGCATGAACTTCTTCACTTTTCTCACTACCATTTCCATATTCCACTTAAGATCCATAAGTTCCAAATCATCAGGATCGATTTGCTCATAATCTTCATCGGTTAACTCATTCGTAGCAATTTTACTACCAACCAAGTTCTCATATGAAGTCATAAATGCACACAAAAAGGCAAAATTATGTTCAGCCTATTTCATGTTCACGTTAGGTGGTGCTGAGAATTGATTTGCAGTAGCCGAAGTTCCAGAACCTACAGAAGTTCCAGAACCTCCCAATGCCAAAAAGCATACACTTGGATCACTATAAGTTGTTGTTTAACCTTCATTTGTATTCTGAGTAAGAAATGCAGTGATTGGAGATATTGTGGTGCTCAAAGGCATACTTTCACCATAGAAGGATGGATCTCGACTTTCTTTTGATGACTTTTGACACTTCAAATCATATTCTCAAGCTTCAATCTTTTGCATAAACTCAGAAACAGTCAAATCTTCATTTTTGAAATAATTATTCTCCTTAAACACCATCAGGAATGTTGAGTATGAACTAGGTAAAGCATTTTTAACAGTATCCATCTTGTCAGATTCAGAAGGTTCCATCTTTAACTTGCTCATTTCATCAATTAAATTATTAAAATGAGTAATCATTTCCTCAACAGTTTCACCTTTGAGTATGTTAAAGTTTCGGAATTGGAACTTTAACATTACTTTCTTTCTTTTCTCAGTATTACCCGTGCTTCTCATTCTGATGTGTTGAAACTAAAAAGCATTGATCTTGATACTTCCAACTTGATGAAATATATTATCTGGTAATGTCGTGGTAAGAGTTGAATACGCTTTTGTCTCGATCTCTAATGTCTTCTTTTCCTCTTGAGAATATTGTGAAAAAGATTTAGGGGTAAAACCAGTAGTTTCATCACCAATCATTGGTACATTGTGTTGGTGCATGATGCTAGTAGTTCATTATCTCGTGTTTATTTGTGTCTGTAATCGTTTACATTGTTCGTTTTTGTGTTAAACTTTTTAAGTTTGCTTTTATGTTTTGGTGAACTTCGGTTGAGCGAAGTTAGGACAACTTCACCTAGTATGTTAGGCGAAGTCGTCGTCCATATATATATATCTAACTTTGGTTCTTTTGAGATAGAACTGGGACGGCTTGTTTAGTGGCACTCCTGTGTTACGTGTTTGGTTTCTTGGTTATTACCTTGGCAATATAACAAGTATTCTCTTATATACTTGTGTGTTTGCTTGTCATTAACGTGTACATCGTCTTAGCACTCGTATCGTATATGTAGGGGATTCCGCACCCTCGTGTTACGAGATACTCTTGTGTAGATCCGTCTGGGAACCTACAATTGGTATCAGATCATTTTGCTCGTGATTGTGTGGTTCGGGATTATCACACGAGTGTTAAAATTGCTCCGTTCGACTATTCACGGAACTGTTTTACGTTGAAATACCTATCCTTTGTCGGTTTCTCAACAATACTTATCAATTACACCTTCCCATCACTCTCGCAACCTTCGAAATCAGCCGTGTCAAACCTGCAAAACATCTTCGTTCTTCTGGAGAAGTTGCCGACACCCAAACTAGGGTTTTAGCGAACATATAGGGTTTTGGCGAAGTTGTAGGCCAACGAAGTTGTAGGTCTGCAAAGTTAAGTTCTGCGAAGTAGGTGACTAGCGAAGTTGGTGGCTAGCGAAGTTATAACAACTTTGCTGCTCACTGTTCACAGAACATTGTTTTTGAACTCTAGGTCTCGTTTCGGTCAAGTATGACTTCGATAAACATCACAGAGCTGGTAAAGATGGATGTTGATGCCGGTTCAGCAACTAAGGATCCAAAATTTCTCAAAGGTACTGATTTCGTTGCATGGAAACATATGTTTGAACAATATGTGAAGTATCAAGATGCAAAAATGTGGGTCTGCATTCAAGATGGGTACATTCCACCAACTACTGAGTTTGAAGGTCGTGAACAAATTAAGAAATACAGTAAGATGGAGGATGATGAAAAGAAAATGTATGAAGCAGAAAGTAAAGCACATGCAGCCATTACAATGGCACTTCCTTAAGAGATTCTCCATACTTTCAAGAAGTACAAAACTGCTCGAGAATTGTGGGAAGCACTAGAAAATCACTATGAAGGAAACGTTGGGATTCGTAACTCCAAAACAAAGTTGCTGAAAACTCAATTCTTTGTATTCAAGTATCTGAAATATGAATCACTCGATGACATCATAACACGATATTATCACCTGATGACCGAGTTGAATAACTACTCCATTGAATATAAGGAAGAAGAGATAGTGGAAAAGCTTCTTGATGCTCTTCCACCAAAATGGAAGGTGTACACAGTTCTGATGAGAGAAGATAAAGATTTTGAAAAGTCTGACTTGGAGAAGGTGGTTAATAAGTTACGTAATTTTGAACTTAATATGGCTCGAAAGGAGACGCCTACTGATCAGGTTCAGGATCCGGGAATGTATGGTGCTAAAGGCTCTCCAAACTCAAGTTCGAAAACAGAATCAACTGCCTACTACTCGAGGGGAGAGCCAAACTCCTCTCAAGATGGTAATGTGGTACTTAATATGGATGGTGACGTATGTTTCGTAGCAGGTGGAAGTAGTTCCTCAAAGTCTCAATCCTCAGCTGGTAATTTCTCAGCCAGTGCTTCTAGCAAGAGTTACTCACAGATGCCTATGAGCGTGAAATTAGCTGAACAACAATTTGCTCTATATGCTTCATTCATTGCCTCTTATGAGAACTACATCAAAGGGAAAATAGTCGACCCTGCAATCTTGGATGAGGACTATGATCAGATAGACGCTGATGACATGGAAAAAATTGATCTGCAGTGGCAGATGGCAATGATAGTGAGAAGGGTGAAGAGGTATATGAAGAAAACTAATAGAAAGTTTGTTGGAGAAAGACCGGGGTTCGACAAGTCAAAGGTTCGTTGTTATAACTGTCAACAAAATGGTCACTTTGCTAAAGAGTGTACAAATGAGAGAGTTGAACGAAGTCAGAACAGACCTACTCAAAAGAATGGAAGTGGAAATGATGTCAAGGCTATGGTATCTCAGCAAAACGGTGGATACAATTGGAATATACAAGTCGAGGAGGTGTTTGAACAACCAAATCTGGTGAACATAGAGATTGAAAGAGGCAACCGAGAACCAGTGGAGAACCAGGCATACATGGCAGAATTAAATGATCAGCCTGCAGTAAGTGATCAGCTCTCAGAGGTATGTTCTGAACCTCACTGTGAATAATGTGAAAAACTATATGATCAATTAAAAGCCTTAACCGATCAGTATGTTAGTTTAGATAAAGAATTAAAATTTTTAAAAGAGGAACATCACTATTCTAAAACAAAAGAAAATAGCTACTCGGTAAAAATAAAAGCTAGTGAAAAAGACATCAGAAGCCTTAAAGCCACCCTAGCTGAAAAAATACAAGTAATTGATCTTAGCTATGAAGTGTTAGAAGAAAAGACCAAACTAATAGCTGAAAAGGATAAACAGATAGCTGATTACCAGGTGAAAGTGGTGGAACTGAACAGGAAAATTGAATAATTTAGAAATTCTTCTGCGATGCTGGACCATATTCTAAGTGTTCAACGTTCCCCGGTCAACAAAGGGGGAATTGGATTCACAGAAGTTCCACCACCATATAATAATAACTATACTTATAATCCTAGTAATCAGCAATCCGTTAATGTTGAAATTAGTCAGACAGTTCCAATCAGAATCTCTACTAAAGATACTAAAGTTAATGTGAGTGAAGCGAGTCAGATAAGTTCTGATGTCACAAGTCCTATCTCATCAAATTCGGACAAATCCTCTGAATCTGGTGAGATAAATGATAAGGTAGTGTTACTAAAACGAGGGAAGGATTACACGTTTGACAAAAAGAAATCTTCCCTAAATCCGTTTGTTCCACCGTATGTGAGACAAACTGACAGTTACGCAACCTCATCATCTACAGTAAATTTTGACACAAATGTTCAAAAGAACACAAATAATTCGAACAGAAGTTGTTTTAGATGTAACAGGATATGACACTTTGTCAATGACTGTCCTTTGAAACAGAGAAAATCTAGAAATATGAGGCCATCTGAAACTGAGAACAAAACGAATACTAATTATACTGCTGGTAAGAATGCTAACCCCTCAAACTTCAATCGTTGGACTAATCCAAGAATTCAAAGAAACTAGTCTCGTTTTTTTTCAGTGAACCACCGAACCAACAATTATAATTCCATTAATGTTAGAAATTCAAGAAGGTTTGGATGGCCTCATAGCCAGTCATCTAGAAATTTTCCTTTCAGATCAAATGGAAACTTTCCTCAAAAGAACGTTGGAAAACCAAGGTACTGGATGCCTGATAACAGGTTTAATCAACCCAAGACTAGAAGGTCTTGGGGCCCTCTTTTTTAATCTATTTATTTAATTGTGCAAGAACAGTCGAGCAAGGCTGTAAACAATATATGGGTTGTTAACAGTGGCTGTTCCCGGCACATGACTGGTAACAAGAAATTGTTACGTGATTGGAAGACTGTTCAAGGAGGAAGGGTTAGTTTTGTGGGAGAAAGTGGAGGAAGAATTACTGGTATTGGTACTGTTGCTAATGGAAGAATCAAGTTGGAGAAAGTAAATTTTGTAGAAGAGCTAAAGCACAATCTTTTGAGTGTCTCTCAGATTTGTGACAAAGAATTCACCGTGCATTTTACAAATAATGAGGCACTCGTGCTTTATCCTGGTTTTCAAGATTCCTAAAACCTGGATTGTGATGAAGGCTCCAAGAGACAAGAACACATATGTAATGGACATGCGGTCAATCGAGATAGCAACGGAAGAGTCATGTCTTCTGTCAAAAGCTACAGAGTCTGAGTCAGAGCTGTGGCATCAAATAATGGGTCATATTCATCTTCGTAAGATGAACTACATTGTCAGGAATGGGATGGTACTTTGGTTCCTCTAAAGAACTTCAACCTTGAAGACCAATGATTATCATGCAAGAAAGGAAAACAACACAAGAAGCCACACCACTCCAAGAAAGTCAACTCTATTGTCAGCACTTTGGATTTGCTCCACATGGATCTTTTGGTCCCGTAAATGTCAAGAGTCTAGGAGGAACATCATATTGTTTGGTAGTAACTGACGATTACTCTAGGTACTCATGGGTTTATTTTCTGAAGGAAAAAGAAGAAACAGTTCAGTTGATAATTAACTTGATTACCAAAGTGGAAAATATTGTTGGGAGAAAAGTAAAGTTCATCAGAAGTGACAATGGAACGGAGTTCAAGAACTACCAAATGGAGATGTTTTGTTTGCAAAAAAGGATAGAACATCAGTATAGTGCACCATATACTCCGCAACAAAATGGAGTAGTTGAAAGGAAGAACAGAACTCTAATCGAAGGAGCCAGGACCATTCTGGCAGATGCTAAACTTCTCTTGGTGTTCTGGGCTGAGGCTGTTGCTACGGCCTGTTATATCCTTAATCATGTTTTAACTGTTAAAAGATTTAATAAAACCTGTTATGAACTTATGTATGGTAGGAAGCCAAATCTGAAAGGTCTTGAACCTTCCGGGTCCCCATGTTCGATATTAAAGACTAATTCTAAATTTTGTGAGAAAGCTGACAAAGGTATTTTAGTTGGCTATGTAGTTGGGACACCCAACAAAAGAGTCTTTAATTTATCAAACAGCAAGGTTTAGGTGGTCTGTAACACTGACATCATTAGTTACAAATCACCAAGGCCTAGCATGGGACCAGCAGAGGCTTTCGACTATGATAAGTTATTCAAATCTGTTAATGTGCCTTACTTGGATTTTGCAGACATAGATGAGGAGATGGACACTCAGATGTTGTTTGATGAAGAGGAGGCCATTGTGAAACGTCCCCAATATAATGAAAATCAACCTACCACGTCAAGTGCGGTTGAAACTCCAGCAGTCTCGAATGAAGATGAATTCTACAATCCATTTCACACTCAACAGTACTTAGATGAACTTTATTCAAATCTTGAGAATGATCTGGAAGTTGGTCCGGTACAAACTACCAAAATTCACAAGAATCATCCTTTAGAAAATGTGATCGGTAATCCTTCTGATGGTGTGCGTACTAGAAGAAGTTTGGACGAAAACACATGTGTGAATGCAAGCATTAAAGACACTGGTATTATAAGTGAATGCTTGTACGCCTGTTCCATCAGTCAGATAGAACCAAAGAATTATCAAATGGCACTGAAGGATAGCTCGTGGGTTGAAGCCATGCAGGAAGAACTGGCACAATTTTAAAAAATGGAAGTATGGCAGTTAGTTGAAAAACCACAAGATGTGAACGCTATCGATACAAAGTGGGTATTCAAGTGTAAGAGAGATGAGAAAGGAGTAATCATTCGCAACAAGGCAAGGTTGGTAGTTAAAGCGTTTAATCAACAGGAAGGAAATCGATTACAACGAAGTATTTGCTCCTGTGGCAAGATTGGAGGCCATCCGCCTGTTCCTAGCATTTGTTGCATATAAAGAGATGAAAGTGTTCCAGCTGGATGTTAAAAGTACATTTCTTAATGGCAAAGTCGATGAGGTGGTATATGTCGAACAACCTCCGGGTTTCCCTGACCCAGATTTTCCTGATCATGTGTAAACTCAGCGAAGCATTATATGGCCTACATCAGGCACCACGATCCTGGTATGCCACTCTGTCAGATTACCTGCTAGAGAATGGGTTTGAGAGAGGGAAGATCGACAGTACTTTGTTTGTGAAAAGAAAAAGGGGTGATTTTCTTCTCGTCCAGGTCTATGTGGAAGACATTATCTTTGCTGCCTCATGAGTTTCTACGTGTCAAGAGTTTGAAGCAGTCATGAAGAAAAGGTTTGAGATGAGCGCCATGGGCGAACTAACTTTCTTTTTGGGATTACAGGTAGATCAGAAAAAGGATGGCACGTTCATTCATCAAACTAAGTATGTCCATGATGTGCTTAAGCGCTTTAAGATGGATGATAGTACCCCGTTTGACAATCCAATCTGCGTCAACCACAAACTGGGTGCTGATTCCGACAGTGATGAGGATGTGGATCCCTTTTAGTATCGGTCAATCATAGGTTCTTTAATGTATCTAACTGCTTCTAGACCTGACATTATGTTTGCAGTTTGTTTTTGTTCGTTTTCAGGCCAACCCGAAGGAATCGCACATGAAGGGAGTGAAGAGGATCTTGTGATATCTTAAAGGAAAGCCTAAGTTGGGACTCTGGTACTTGAAATGAGGAGAACTGGATTTGGTAACATACACCGACTCTAACTATGGAGGTTGCAATCAGAACAGGAAGTCAACAATCGTTGGATGTCAGTTTCTCGGAGGAAGATTGGTGTTGTGGCAGTGCAAGAAACAGACCTCTGTATCCATATCCACCTGCGAAGAAGAATACATGGCAGCATCTAACTGCTGCTCCCAGGTTTTATGGATACAACAACAAATGCGCGATTATGGTCTGAATTTCACTCAAACTCCTATTTGCATTGATAACACTGCTGCAATCTCAGTAACTAACAATCCCGTTAAACACAGTAAAACTAAACATACTAACATTCGTCATCATTTCATACGGGATTGTGCTGAGAAGAAATTAATTATGCATGAAAAGGTTGATTCACTGGATAATTTTGCCGATCTTTTTACGAAAGCGTTTGACCAATCATGTTTTCAAAATCTTGTTGAGCTTACTGGGATGATCAATCCCGAGTAACCTTGTTTTTCTTTAATCTCTTAAAAAAACAGCACTATCGCTTAAAATTATGTCGGTTGCTTAAGTTTGATGGACATATTCCATGAATATGTTTGGTCCTTACATCTACATGTAGACTATAAGGATAGCCATTAACCAGATGACTGAAAGCGACGGGGCGGTTTATGATGGGTTTTTATTCTTTCGCTTAAAATTAGTCGTTCATATTTAGTCGGAGGGACACATATTCGTATGTGGTTCGTCTGGCTGATCCACTGGATCTTCATGTTAGCCGTTTGCCTAAAGACTTTGACTTGATCGGAGCGTCTGAATTTAAAAAAAAAAAAAATTAGGGAAATGATATAACTTTTCAGTCTATAACTTCACAAGAAGTTTCAATATTGGTGTTAAAAATAAAAATTAATCCAACCTTGGAAAGTGATAGATAAACTGATTTTATGTTCCTAACCGGTGAAGTAATTAGGCCTAAAGGACTCTAGAACAGTTTTTGTATGTTATGGTAGCTTTCTATGGTGCGTAAACGTGAAAGTGATACAAACTAAGTCTACTCGATTTACTGTGGAGAGTCATTTTGATCTGTGCATGTCTCCACATTCATCTCTCCGAATGATAGGCAGAAAAGTGATTACCCAGTCATACACGAGCCCGCGAGTGTCCTGATTCCCGCGAAGATAGTGTTATGTGTCTGCAGTGATCCAGATTCGGGGCTTGCAGTTCTATTTAAAAAAAACATCATCATTGATTATACTCGTTAAAGCCTTATGATGATTCTCTGCTTACAAATATCAAGCAAAAGGCAGGAAAGCATAATTCAAAGTATAAGAGACTTAGGAAGACGAATCGGAAAGTCAACATGTGAATATTGATTAATCAGACACTACGGGTCGAAGTCAACTCGGGATGATCTGGGGAAAGCCAAATACGCCTTGAGAATAGATAGGAGACATCACAATATCTCTTGTGATGTCCATCTAACCTAATCCGTATCACAGAAGCAATGAAAACCATACCAAGTTTCATACCTGCCTACAACCTGTTTCTTTATGTCATAATACCGCTGAACATGGATCTGTGTGACAGCCTCTTAATCAGTATCATTCATGTTCGGATCTTCTCTAAAAACATGTTGGGTTCCTACAAGACTGAAATTTGATCCCGTCCTTTTAACTTTTATTATGTATTTTGTCTTATGGTTTGACTTCATAAACACTTGGTTACTTGTTTTTGATCGTTTATTTTTAATAATAATTTTAATTTTATTTATCTTCGCTGTGGGCGAACATACCAGAAGGGAGAAGTTGACCATGGGAGAAATTGAATAAAAGGCGAAGTTAATTTAACTTCACCCCTAGGGTTTTCCAAAACTATATAAGAGGGAACGGTGGTCAAAATTGGTCAAACTTTTATACTCTAAACCCTCGGCGAACTTATCACTTGAATCAAACCTCCTTGTAATACTCTTTTCGTTATCAATCGAGGTTCGTTGGACTTTATTGAATCATAATTCATATATCTTGGTTGTTAAACTGCTCCACACTTTCTTGTTCTAATTGGTATTGTTATCAAAACTTATTAACTCTATTTCAAATTGATTACGTACTGTTTTGAGGATAAAAGATTGTTCAGTACCTAAATCGCTATATTCTTTTGAACCGATCAATGCCTGATTGTCCATTCTAACATCAAACAACTTCTGGCATTCTCTGTTTACGCGGCAAAGTTAGGCTTAGCGAAGTTAACCCTAACTTCGCCACTCACATAACTTCACTACTATGCATCCAATCCTTATGTGCTACTATTTTCCTTGGTTACCTGCATATTATGTTGTGATTGCAGATGTGCGAAGATATTTTCAGCGAAGATAGCAAACTTCGCTTGTTTCATATCTTCGCCATCATTGAAGTTGTAACCACGTTGGCATACGTATCTGATTTTTGTCATTTGTTTTGAAGATATGGCTGCTGTAGAAGGTGCTGGTGGTACTGGTGGTGATGAGGGTGGATATGATAAGAGACAGTTTTTTCCGGGTCACAACATGTATATCACCTTGGATCCGGATGGTCGTGGAGCTGATGACTTTCTTGAGATCATTACGTTTCTCATTAGATCACGCATCTTTCATGCCCTTACAACTACTCTGCCGATATCTACCAAATATAGAAGACTTCTGGAGGACAGTTGAATATGACTGTCGGGTTGAACCTCCAGTGATGCGTGCTACTATCAACAATCAAGTAGTACAGTTCTCAGCGGATCAGATAAGAGAAGCTTTACAGTTTGGGGTTGAAACGACTCAGAATCCAACTGAGTTCTCAGCTACCTTCAGAAATGGTGCGTTTCTTCGTATGGGGTATTCAGGTCCGTTGGGTGACTCTCAGAGGAGAAAGGGGTTCTTATTGGATAAGTGGCGGTTCTTAATGCACGTGATGATTGTATGCATGTCTGGTCGCAAGGCTGGTACAGATGATATGGGTGTGACGATGCAATCTGCTATGATTGCTTTGACTTACAACAATCCTTACAGTTTCAACCAGATGGTTTTTTATGAGATCGATCGTCAGCGACGCACAGTGGCACGGGAACAGTTTTTGATGTACCCTCGATTCTTACCAATGATTCTTAATCATGTTGCTCCAAATTTGCCACAACGTCGTCCTATCTCTTATGTTGAAAGTGTGAGCAAGAGAATCTTCGCATAATATAAGTCATCTAGTGCTTGTAGCAAGCCTGAACTTCGTCCAAGACACACTAAGTTGTTTGGTTATTTGTGAATCCTGATTATGTTGCTCCTCCAGAAGATGAGTTTAATGATCCACTACCGCAACAGGCTGATATCCCTCATCCACCTCCTATGGTTCAACCACCACTCATGGTACAACCAGTACCTATTGGAGATCCCGTTGCAGCTCCTGAAGAACAAGTTGATCTTGAGATTGCCTTTGGAGGGCAAGGTTTCTTTGATATGGACAGAGTTGATCCTGCAGCTGAAGTTCAAGCCTCAGTGGGTGAGGTTATTGTTATGCCTGCTTCCACAGCTGGTCCATCCATGGTTCCATCTATTGCTTCCGTGGAGGATTCAGAGGAAACCTTATCTGATTCTTCCACCGATGACGCTGTGGAAGCACACCGTGTTCTGGTTGCCCAAGAGAGAATTCAAGGAAAAAGAAAGAAGGACACTGATAATAGTGAGTCAGATTATGAGGATGAGCTGTATCGTGTTGCTCGTAGATCAAAGAGGACCAGACCTGGAGAAAGTTCAAGTGTTGTCCATTTTACTCAACCATCATTATCGGGTATGTCTATGTTACCTGCTTCTTCGATAGTTCCATTACCAGTAACCTCGAGTGTACCTTTGATGCCCGTATCTTTGTCATCTGGTATTGCTCCGTCTACTGTCCAGTTATCAACACTGGAGATTGTTTCTTTGCCATCTCCTACTCTTACTCCATCTGAGGTGGTTGCTAGATTTGTTGACTCCACACTGTTAGCGACTGCTGGGTTATCTGTTTCTATGCGACCCCCAGTTACTACTCAATCTATATCTTATATTCCAGTAAGCTTGGAAATTCCACCACTGTATGCTCAGGATACCTCTTACATGAACTTTGATTTTAATCCAAATTTGTCTGATTCTGAGAGGATTGCGGCTCTTGAAAGGGTGGTTGCTGAACAGTCACGGGTAAATGTTATTCAGACTCAGGCTATTAATCGTCTGGTGGCAGAGAATCAACTTCAGACTGCCCTGCTTGTTGAGCATGGTAAGTTGTTTGATCAGCTGAAGCAGTTCTTAGCATCTCGGGGGGGAGACTAGTTGCAAAGGTGATGAGTTGAGAACAAAGAATAGACAAGACAAAGACGATGATCCCAATGCATCGAAAGATGCAGGTGGCGAGCTGCCAAGAACTGAACAAACTCTTGGAGCCTCCACATCTCAGGGGGAGTCTGCTGGTCCGTCGGGCAGTGCAGGTGATGAGACAGTGGTTGTATTGTAAATGAAGACAATGAGTTGGGTGATGATGAGTTGACTTTTAGTGAGATTGAGAAAATTGGGGAACAGATAGAGATTGACAGTGGGTTAGAGAAAGGAGAGATAGTTGATGATAGTGTTGAGCACGATATTCCAGGTGTTGATCAAGAAAAGGTATTTCAAGATGAAAATGTGTCAGGTGATTCTGAATGGGAAGAACAGCCAAGATGGAAAGAAGGCTGTGCTTAGTGGTTCTTCAAGACAAAGAAGCTAGTGGTACCCACAATGTTCAAGAAAAGCTACAATATCAAAGGTTATGTTGAGTCAAAGAAAGGTATCATTTGCTGGTTATATGATGAACAGTTGAAGTTGTTTGTGATAAAGTGTTATGATGGGGGTTCAATATTTTAAGAAGGCATTGAGATCGCTCAACACCTTGCCTGAGTGTGAGGTAAAAGATTTGTCTCGGTTGAGGTTGATAAACAGATTTGATGATAATTTTGTAAGGTGGGTAGGGAAGATTGTGTGGAAGGAGAGTATTAAAGAGAAAAAGTTTAAGTTACTAAAGCCTCAGAAAGGGAAGCTGGTTGAAGATAAGGAACGTGGTATGCGGGCTGATGGTAAGCCCTGGATGGTGATGAAATACAAGCCAATTCGGTGTTTGAAAGAGGTTCCGATGAAGCTTATGCCCAAGGATGTATTGAAGGATCTCAAGTGGTGGTATGTTTATTGTCAGACTACTGAAGCCGTGATGGAAGATGAAGATGAACAGGAGATTCTGAGAGTGTATGATCCAATGCACTTGGTGTACTTGTCTCAAGCTGATTTGCAGGTACTTAATGATAAGAAGATTTTCTATATTCCTGCGTGGAAAGACGAAGCAAAGAAGTACCAGAGGGTGGTCTCTGTCTGTGTAAGACAGGGAGTTCATGCTTGAAGACGGATGGTGCATGCTTTTTGGGTTACAAGACACGTGAAAGATGATAGAGATATGAAGCTACTGCCAAGGGGGAGTCTGTTGGTGCATGATGACAATAGTTCATTATCTCGTGTTTATTTGTGTCTGTAATCGTTTACAATATTCGTTTTTGTGTTAAACTTGTTAAGTTTGCTTTTATGTTTTGGCGAACTTGGTTGAGCGAAGTTAGGACAACTTCGCCTAGTATGTTAGGCGAAGTTGTCGTCCATATATATATATATCTAACTTCGGCTCTTTTGAGATGGAACTGGGACGGCTTGTTTAGTGGCACTCCTGTGTTACGTATTTGGTTTCTTGGTTATTACCTTGGCAATATAACAAGTATTCTCTTATATACTCGTGTGTTTTCTTGTTATTAACGTGTACATCGTCTTAGCACTCGTATCATATACGTAGGGGATTCCGCACCCTCGTGTTACGAGAAACTCTTGTGTAGATCCGGCTGGGAACCTACACAGTGTAAACATCATCAAGACATCTGGAACAATCGGGATGCACAGACACAAGATGTGCTCGAAATCGGGGTTCCCATTTTGCAAAATCACTGAATTTCATCAGTCGATAACATTTGGAATAAGATCCAATTTAAGCATCCAAGTGTAACATCTATTGCATAAGCACATTCTGCGATGACAAGGCATAAAAACCAACCATTGTAAATAACAAGTTCAAATTTGACCAAAAAGTCAAACTTAAGGGTCAATATGGAAACTTTTGTAACGAATAAGATTAGGTAAAAAATCAGGATTTATGACGAACTGGTAACGAATTAGGTTATAACGAATTAGAGAC
This sequence comes from Bidens hawaiensis, assembly GCF_021521415.1. Taxonomy (NCBI): domain Eukaryota; kingdom Viridiplantae; phylum Streptophyta; class Magnoliopsida; order Asterales; family Asteraceae; genus Bidens; species Bidens hawaiensis. The sequence goes on from NW_027491034.1 coordinate 5,851,987, forward strand.
GAATAAAATACATGCCACTAACAAATCAGTAACAGATTGTTGATGAATTGTTGACTAATTGAAATGACGAATCAAGTTGACGAATCAAGATGACGAATCAGAATGACTATTCACATTGACGAATCAAGTTGACGAATCAGTAACGAATTCAAGAGCACGAATTAATTACTGTTGATAAAGAATCAACTATAGTAAATAACGAATCAGTAACGAATTCAAGAAAACGAATTAATTACTGTTGATAACGAATCAACTATAGTAAATAACGAATCAGTAACGAATTCAAGAACACGAATTAATTACTGTTGATAAAGAATCAACTATAGTAAATAACGAATCAGGATGGTAGACGGTTATAACAAACTCTGACACGTGGCACGAATCTGTTCAGAAAAGGTAACGAATCTGTTCGACAGAGGACTCGTGTTTAACGAATCAACCATAACGAATTAACACCATTGTTGAATCTTCAAATCTTCAAGTTGTTTTTCCAGAAATCTGGGAAATTTCTAGAATCAAGAACAATCAAAACCCAACCCAAATTTGTAATACCAATTCAATACTCAACCAAATTGGTCAAAACCTAGCTTAAAATACTCGTAAACAAATCACGATTACGATTATCACAATCCAGTATACATTAACCAGTAATACAAACATCAATTGTCACCAATTCATCCCCAGTGTCCGTACATAAACTCATCCAAACCAAAACCAATCCAAATTCACAATCCAGTCCACTCAAACCTTCCTTAATCTTTACTGAACACAATCCAAATCAAACTCAATCCATAATTAAGAGATTCAACTGTTAATTTGATCAAATTCAAGTTAAACTTAATAATATCAAAAACTAATTGAATACACTCCAGTTAACGAGTCAATTGCACTAAATCAAGAGCAATCGAACAACCGAAAGCTCTGATACCACTTGTGAACACCTTAGATCTATCAATGCGATATCGATTACCTTAATAGATCTAATACCTTAAACATATCTACTTCATGATTATACTATTAATTAGGTTATATATGTGTATTAATTATTAGATATGTGTATTAGTAATAGGTTAAGTGAAGTATTGATCGAGAGAGAATTTTTGCCAGAGGTTCGTTACTCAATAATCAAAGCTTTTAAATTTATAGGGTATGAAACACCCTATATATAGAAGATGGAACCAATTCGTTACAAATCTCGTAACGTATTGGATCCAGTTCGTTTACTTACAGACTCAAAAAGGAAAGCATAACGAATCTTCTGCCCCCATTCGTCAACATTTCATGACGAATGGGAACATACATAACGAACTAGCAGTCTATTCGTTAAACATCCTTTACGAATGAACTTTACATTAAACGAACTGGCTAGTTCTTTAAACATCCTTAACGAATTAGGCTTACATTAACGAACTAATACAAATTACATAAATGCCCTTAATATTAAAATATTAATAAATTACAAACGATAATTACAAATACTCAGGACGACAAAACCGTGCACTAACATTCACCTACACATATCACATAACTAGATACTTAGATCAATCGTTATGAATTAATTAAACATATTGAAGCTCGATTAGACGTTCTCACTTGCTCAAAGTGCATGGTTTGCTCGAATTCCATACTTAGCCTATTTCTAAGGAGGTTGAGAATATTCCAATCTTCCTTGATAATCTTTTAGGCCCAACAAAATTAGTTTCATTTATTATTCCAAAAGTATTATTTTACCAAGCCGAAAACCAACCCGACATAAAAAGTTGAGTTCGAGTTTGACCAAATACAAACCACTCGCTTAAACTCATTTTTTGTCCCGTTTGGACATTTTCTTGAAACGAGCCTGACTTAATAACACGACAAAGAAATATTATAACCCAACATTTATCAATAATTAAAATTAACCAACTTATAAACTTTACAACGGAAACTCTAAAAATATACAATTATAGAGTAAATATATATTTTTGCTTTCAAAGGTTTAAAACACTTATCCATTAACCAAATCTTTTAAGTCTTCCATTTCCATTTATTTTCGTAAAATTTAGTAGTAATAAGGGCAATAGGTCTTTCTTGGAAAAGATCCTTCTCTCCCAAGCGGAAGTAAGGATTTTTAATGGAGGGGCCCGTAGGTTTTCGGGAAGTTAAAATAATAGTGGAAATGATGTCACTAGAACGGACTACACAAATAAGAGTGATCTATGCATAGTCTTTCCAGGTCAATGCATGTTAGATTCCATATTTCTAGTATTTCATGTCTTTCTTCCTTCAACTCTAATTCATTCCATGAATTGTTAAGTCCTTCTACAATAGCCTTTGGCTCTATTCTCACCTCTCTTAGAGCTATTGAGTCGCTCGTCGAACCGAACTCGTCTGGTTTAGCTCGCTAAAACGCATAGTTCCCTTTCATTCCCTTACTTTAAAATGTGAGTTTCTCACACCCCATTTTTAACACTTTTACACTTTTGGGATAACATATATATCTTATTCCAAATCAATTGCGTGCTATTATTATCAAACTACAATTAGCATCATGGACTTGTGTGTTACTTGCTCAAAAGTACTTGCGCGTGGTTTCCTTAATAAGTATGATCATATGCCCCTTTTGCACTCATGACCATTTTGTTATGAGTGGAAAAAAGACCCCCAATCCGAGTACGCTGGTTGTTAATAACTGGAAAGGACCCTTACTTGCGCTACTATTTTAAAAGTTAAATGAAATTGTATGGTTTTTACGTACTTATCAAAACTTGTGGGTACTCACTAAGTATTCATTTAGTTAACTTTATTTTATATATATATGCTGCAGGTACCATTATTAGAGGATGATACTTGGAGAAGAAATTAGAACTTATGGTATTTTAATAAATGGACAAGTTGTTAAATTTTTCTTTTTTTTTTCCTTTTTTTTTTTTACTTTCAAACTTGTGTATTTGATGCATAAATTAATTAATGATAATATTGTCACTTAATAGTGTCACATGTGTTTTGAGCAATCTGTATGCCACACTCAGTCATTTCCGCTTAAGCCAGAGTGTTAGATTGGATCTAATCCATCTCTCATTGTTCAATTAATGTCTTATAAAGAAATGATAGATTTCAACGATTACCATAAGCTCATTATCTTGCAATAGTGTATTCCAAGATGTTTTGGTTATTGACTTTATAATTTCATAACTTGTTGGGGGGGCCATGTGTAGCTAGAGCACCGCTGACTATCAGTGTTGAGGAATTTAACCAGAAGCTGTCCAAGTGGAAGACTATTGGATTTATAGATCGATTCGGTTAAGTCAATGCGGCTGACCGAGTTATAACTCGTGAGAGTTACACATTGGGTAACGAACATAAAGCCCGCTTAAACTAGTTGTACTGGTATGGACTATTATTAATGAGATTGTTAATTTATCTGATAAATAAACATGGACTGGGCTAAAAGGATAAGACAGGACTTTTGGACTTTTGGGCCCGGTTAAACTAACTTGTATATTATTAACTAGTTAGTTAAGGTAAACTAATCATATGATATTAAGCAAAACCCTAGCCACTAACTTTCTCCCTCTTGTCTCACTCTCACCACCGGCCAACCATTTCACCGAAGAGCCGCCATCGCTACCACAGCCTCAGGTGGCAGCTGCTGCTACAGTCTAGCGCCGCCGCCATTGCTGCACCATCGTCGTTGCCATTGCCATAGTGCATCGCCACCACCGGGTATCGTTTAGTCACCTAGAGAAGTTCATTATCCCTCGGTGTCTCAACTAGTTATTTATTAACCATGGTAAAATTAAATATATTGTTGGTTTATAAATATATTTAATTTGGTTTTTTTGGTTTGTACTCGTATTGTTTGTAACAGGATCCTGTATGGTTCCATAAAGTGATTTAACTCGTTTATTTATTCCGTTGTGGTCATGATCATTTTAATTAGATTAATAATTATGAAACTATAACTAAAACCGAGTTTAAATGTTAAACCGTTGACTGATCACCATTGGAACCCAACATGTGTATTACTAGAACATAATTAAGTCGAGTCTGGATTAACATATATCGACATTCAAAGGGAATGGAATATTCAAGTTTATGTGAAAATAAATAAGTGCTGCTAATAAAAATATAGACTAATTATCTTTTTTTATCAAATGTCAAGCAAGGAAAAACATGTTACCATGCTAGATTAAAAGTATATAAACCATTCTAACATGCCATAATACAAGACATTATCCTAATATTTCCCCATTCCGGACAATTACAACTATAGTATCAATATTTAACGCCAGATTTGTGAGTGTATGTAATTATTTAAAAAATATGTGTATCCAAAACTCCACGTTTCATTATTTATATCTTCGATATCATTTCTATGATTGAATATATACTAATATTTGATAAAAGAAAACACTAACACTACATGCATATATGTCTAATTTTATCTACACATTTATATAATCCATGAACTATGAAGTCTTATTATAACTCCTAAAGGTTTTGTGGCATTTGAAATTTATACAAACAAGTTGAAACCTATAATTACACCACCAACACAATTCACAAGACTCGCGAACTATGATAATTGTAGTTGATATTAGTATGAGTTTGTTCCCTTTGTTGGCTACAAAAAGAACAAAAACAAAGTAAAAACATGTTAAAAACTTGGGATATTTGTTTTTAATACTCCCAATTTTCTCCTGTTGGTAGATAACACTCCCAACTTTCACTTTGTCTCCCACCACTCCCGACTTTCACCATATTTTTTATTACTCCCACGTTAACTTAAGAAACGTTATTAGTGGAGACGCTGACGTGGATTTCTTTATTATATTTTTTTAGTTAATTCAGCTAATGTGTCATGCCTACATGGAAATTACTTTATTTTTTATCAGACATCAATTAAAATATTTATTTCAAGCCCTAAAACATATTGAAACTTCAATCAATCCCTAAAACAAGTCAACTGAACCACGAGCTCTGTAACACACATCGATTGAAGTTGGATTCAAGCCGTAATTCATCTACCCCAAACATCGATCTTAAATCCCTAAAATCCTAAACACCTTCAATTGGCTGAATGAGTTCATCTTCGTATTCTGCGTACAGTGGGAATAAAAAGCCCAAAATCTTGAACGTGGATATGGAAGGAGATGTATATTGTAACCACGATTTGCCTGCAATCTGTCGCGTTGTTGTACGCCAAAGTGCATGAACTAGGCAGGAATTCTATGGATGCTCTCTATGGCTTGAAAGTTCCCATTTTGATTCTTCATTTCATTATTTCAAGTTTGAAGATTGATTTTTCTTATGTGGGTTCTTAAATAGAGGCTGGATTGCAAGTTTTTTTATGTAGAATGAAGATGCAGGTAAGTTGTTCAAACAACATGGAAATTGCAATTTCAGTGGTATGCCACAAAGTCCAACCAGTTATGAAGATATGAAGATACATAATTTGGAGTTACAAAATTTTATTTTGTGAGAAGAGAACAATAAGTTGAAAGAAATTTTAAAAACCTACAACAGTTCTAAGTGGAAGATAACAAATGTTTTAGGTGTAGTCATTGTCGTCATTTCCATATGATGGCTTTCTAATGTCTAATGGTCCTTAATTCAATAAAGTGAAGTCATTGTAAAAAGTGAAGTCACTGTAAACCTTTGGATTTCATTGTAATCATTTGTTAATGAAGTCATTGCAAACCTTTGGATGGTTTGTTAATGAAATTTTTGGTTGTTAATGGCACTCTTGCAGGATTTTTTCAGCATTTTGACCTTTTATGTTTATACTCATTGACTAATTGAAAATCATTATCAAACAACCAACCAAATTATAAATTATTAATTGGCTATTGGTGTTGGCTATATGAACCAGCATCAACCTATACATATTAGCAAATACCAAAACACAAGTAAAAGATCAAGATATAACAAACATAAATATTAAAATTTAAAACATTTAATGAAGTGCATAACTGCAGATGCATAATATTAATAAGTAGATGTCAGGTCCCCGATTTCAGCTGGATCTTACTCAAATCATATCATAACTCACACAAATAAATGTGTCGACAAGGGTGTTAATGACGGGTTGCTATATTTAGAAAAATTACTGTTTATTAAAGGCGGAATCAATAATAAACAAGGTAGTTGCTATCAATATTCATATGTAAATAACACACACAAGATTTACTCAAAAGATTTCCATTCATACGAAGATCATCATACAAAAAGGATAATCGATTTAGGGTTTCTTGTAGGAAAATGGCAGTGGCTCAATAAATATTCCACTAGTATCGTATTCTGCCACCAAATTTTCCGTGTCTGCCGTATCCTTAAGGTGTGACCTAATTATTCCTTTTATAGGCCTGACACCCTTGGACAGCTGTCATTCCTTCTAGAAATCCTAAATGCTAAAACATATTCAAATTACGTATTCAGAAATAATCCTAAGTGTAAAATAAGTCTTCCGGGTAGGCTTTGTATCAATTTTGTCTTTCCGAGTATGCTCTGCCATCCTTCATAACTTGGTAACATAGAAGTGTGCTCGGAATCAGTTTCCGGGTAGACTTTTCTTGAAGAGTATTTTACCAAGTAAAATACTCACCGGGTAGACTTCAATCTTCTTGACTTTGCCAGACTTTGTCCAACAAACCCTTACGAGCAACCTTGTTCTTCAATAGTCCCTTCAACCCTTTGCTAGTGAATAGCTTATTAGCAAAGTGTGCTTGGTAGCACTATTCCTTACTTGAGTTGAACCTTGTCCGATGATTCTTAAGATATTCCATCAAGACATCAAGCATACTTGGACCATACTTATTATTGAATACCATGCCCGGTCTTCCAATCACTTGGCTTCATGAGCTTGGTTAGCCAAAGGCTTACTCGGAAGTAAACTTTACTTGGATATGAAGAACAGACTTGCTTGATAAAGTGATCCTTGCTCGGGTAAGCATAAACTAATGAACCATGCCCGGTAATACACTAATTTGCAAACCCTGCCCGGATATCCACTAAAGAAGACTTAAAGAAGATAACCTTGCCCGATAGATAAAATATCGTACCCGGCTAAGTAAAACTTTCTCGGAAGTCTAAGGTGTACCTGGTTCCATACTTAGTCATTTCTGAGGAGGTTGAGAAGATTCCAATCTTCCATCTGATCAATTTAGGGTCAACTCTTGACTCAACAGTAGAGTAGCAATCAACTTTTAAAACATAAACACAAAAGCAACATAAATTTAACAAAACACAAAACAACATACGCATTGCATTAAGTACTTCAATAGCATAATATTAAGAACTAGTGCAACACTATCAGACATGCCTCACTCTAGCCCCCTCCATGTGGTACCCCACTGTGGCCCTCCCCCTTGACCTTCCTCTTCCCCTTTGACTAGACTACTGAGTTGACTGCGGAGTTGATTGATTGGTACTCTTCTTTGTCTCCCTTTTGCCTTCTAGGAGCTGGTTCTTCATGAACTTTTATTTATTGTTTACTAGTTGTGGTAATTTACAATTATTGCACGGAATTGTCCTTTTATTATTATATATACTAAAAAACTGTGGTTTACTTGCTCAACTTTATGTTGACAAAAATATGTATTTTCATGCATGACGCAGATAGCTTTATCGGGTCAATCAAGTATTGGATGTTAGATGATACCTTAGGTTGCTTGATGAATGAAGAACACTTTTGTCTTAAGTTATTTATGTTTTGAATATTTCATTGTAACCGTATTCTTTTAAGATAATGATTGTGCTTTTGAAATTTGATATATGAATGAATAATTTAGATATTGACACGTGTATTTTACTTAGTGTCTTCTGAGCTATGATACAATCAATGTCGCGCCCCGGCATGTTCCGTTGTAGGTTGGGGTGTGACAGGTTGGTATCAAAGCCAAAGGCTATAAGATAGGTGGTTAGACGTAACGACCTAGTAGCATTCTTAGGTTCCCCATACGTGTTCCTATACGTGCACCCTATTTGTTTTAATTTTTGTACATAGGTTAGCATATTTATATTGTCCATCATATACAATTGTACACAAAATCACACACACACTTAATCCGAGCCTATGCCTCACTCTCAAAAATTATTTTTAAAAAAACTCTAGGACGATTTTTAATCGGGAAATTCCTTATGAAAATCCATGTTTTACTCCCCTCTCCTTCAGGATGATTCGTGGGAGGAATATGTACTAACTGTTAGAGGGACACACTTGTTTGCCGAACCCTTGACACCAAGTCTTGCGAGCCTAAGGAACTCCAATGCGCATAAATCTCAATCAATCGCGAGACCTGGTTGCTTTCCTGGAGTGTTCGGTAAGGGTGTGGAACTTATTAGGCCAAATCATAGCACACCAATCGTACCCGAATCTACTACCCGCATTATATAAAACGTGGTCATGTGACGATCACATCCTTAAATTTATAACCGAATTCACGGTGATCCGTGGCTAAACTCGGTTTTTCCGTATTGTGTTTTGTTGAACGGATGGATGAAGTATGTATAATGGTATGGTTCCCGAACTACTGCAACCATCTACCTTAACACCCCCTCAAATCCGATTTTCGATTGATTCTATTTAATTGGTGTTTGATATTTTCATTTGTTGGAAGGACCCATGGTGGTTCATGAAGCCCTAACCGACAAATAAACCCATGTATTTTAATTCAAGTTATGTTGTTATATATATTTATTTTTCTCAAAATGTTAAATATGATAAAATGTTATATAATCAAGTCTCGTAAGTAATGAAATTCTCAACCTCAAACACTATCCCAACCTCAATGCACGATTACTATATTTCATCAATTATTTATACTTGCAACATTCACCCGAGTCTTACGAACTTTACACCTTTTACCCTTGCAATATGTCTTCTCGCCTCCTCAAGCGTAACCGTTGCACTGACAACTCTAGCCGTAGCATGTCAACCTGCATTGCTAAGGGCATCATAGAAGCCCTCCCAACTATCATCTCTCAATTGAAAACTGTGAATGCTTCTACATCATCAACAACTCAGAACCCAATTTCTTGCTCCCTCAAACAATTCAAGAGTACCAACACGCCCGAATACTTCGGTATCTACGGTCCTACCATTATCCTCCAATGGTTAGAAGAAATGGAGAGTGTGTTCCTCCATTGTGAATGTCCTGAGGACAAGAAAACCACTTAGGCCTCGAGCGTATTCAAGAAGAATGCCCTCAATTGGTGGAACGGTGAGAAGCGCACGCTTGGCGCTGAGGTTGCCATGGCCTTGCCATGGGATGACCTCAAGAAACTCATCCTCAAGAAGTTTTGCCCGAAACATGAGCTTCGGATGTTGGAAGAGAAGTTTTGGAATTTGAAACAAGAAGTGGTAATGACGCCATCTACAACGATCGTTTCCATGAACTGAGCCTTCTCATTCCCCACATGGTCACTCCCCTTAAACGTGCAATCGACAAGTACATCTCGGGTTTTCCTATGCAAATCCAAGATTCCATTCTAAGTCGTGACCCTCAAACCCTCCATGGTTCCATCACCTTGGCCGGTACCCTCACCGAGAACAATGTTAAGGCCGGAACCTTAATGCGGAAGAGTTCTAAGAAACCCAATGATTAGCCCACACCTGAGCCCACTAAGGAATCTAAGCCCGAATCCTCCAAGAATAAAAACCATAACAACTCATCCCACTACCGCAACAACAATAGAAATCCCAACTCCGAAAATTATATCTTAGCCCAATCACAAGCCCAACAAGCACCTCCAAAGAAGAAGCCATACACTGGCCCACACCCGTATTGCAACACTTACCAACGCCACCACCCGGCCCAAGCCACTTGTCGGGTGTGCACCAATTGCCACCGATTCGGCCACCTTACCGAATATTGTTGAGAAGCACCTCGTGTGCAAGCCGCTCCACCGCGGTTCGCACCATCAAACCAACCCAACCTATCCATCCCTCGTGCTCCAATCATTAACCCCGTTAGGGCTTGCTATAATTGTGGTGACCCAAATCACCTTCGTAACGCGTGTCCTCGACTTGCTCAAGTCCACCAAGCCTATGTTTTCACCACAACCTTACTACACCTCCCAAGCCTATCAAGTGCAAACTTATCAACCCCAAGTACCCCAACTCATGGCTCCTAGAACTCTTCAAGATCAAGCCATGGTCATGCAAGCCTATGAAGCTCCAACCCCCCAAGCTTCGACTTCTCAAACCCAATCACCTCAAGGAACTCAAGGACTAGCTTTCGCCATCAATTCACATCAAGCCCGAAACTCGAATGATGTGGTGAACGGTACGTGCCTAGTTAAAAAGCACCATGCTTTGGTACTATTTGATTCGGGAGCCGATAGAGTTTTATTTCCTTTGATTTTGAATACATACTTGATGTGCCACGTAGTAAATTATCTAAGCCCTTCACGGTAGAGATAGAAAATGGTAGTCAGATCACTATTGACTCCGTCATTCGAAATTGCACGATTACTCTCAAGGGGAAAAAGTTCTCTATCGACCTTATTCATATGCAAATGGGTAGCTTCGACGTTATCATTGGTATGGATTAGCTATCTCTCAACCATGCCAAAAATTTTATGTTTCGAGAAACTCATTTGAATCCCTATCAATGGGGGCGTGATTCTAACTGTACTTGGAGAAAGAGCCTTCTCAAAGCTAAACCTCATGTCGTGCCTCGAAGCCCAACGTTACTTACGCAAGAAGTATGTCGCCTTCTTAGCCCACGTCACCACAAAATCCGATGAAGAAAAGAAACTTTCTGACATCCCGACTGTCCACGACTTCCCTGAAGTCTTTCCCGATGAGGTTTTCGGACTCCCTCCCATTCGTCAAGTGGCGTTACGTATTGATATTATACCCGGGGCAAACCCCATAGCCAAAGAACCTTACCGCGTTGCACCTTCTAAGATGCAAGAACTCCCTAACCATATCCAAGAACTCTCGGAAAAGGGTTTCATTCACCCAAGTTCATCTCCTTAGGGCGCACCCGTCTTGTTTCTTAAGAAGAAAGACGGTACTCTTCGCTTGTGAATCGATTATTGTGAGCTCAACAAGCTTACTATCAAGAATCGTTATCCCCTTCCGCGTATTGATGATCTTTTCGATCAACTCCTAGGAGCCGCATGTTTCTCTAAGATTGATCTCCATTCAGGTTATCACCAACTCCGTGTCCACGAAGATGACATACTTAAACCCGCCTTCTGTACTCGTTATGGCCACTTTGAGTTCCGAGTTATGCCTTTTGGGTTGACTAATGCTCCTGCCATTTTAATGGACCTTAGGATTCATGTTTGTAAACCCTACATCGACAAGTTCGTGATTGTTTTCATCGACGATATCTTGATATTCTCTAAATCCGAGACCGAGCACAAGACCATTTGCTCGCCATTCTCGACTTGTTACGAAATGAACAGCTTTACGCCAAGTTCTCCAAATGTGACTTTTGGCTAATAAAAGTTTAATTCTTAGGCCACATCGTTAACGACAAGGGTATTCACGTTGATCCCGCCAAAATTGAGGCAGTTAAAAATTGGATGACCGCAACCTCTCCAACGGAGGTTCGTTCATTTCTTGGGTTAGCGGGGTATTACCGTCGTTTTATCCGCAACTTTTCGAAGATTGCTTCACCCCTTACCGTACTAACCACAAGGGGAAAGTTTACGAATGGGGTTCCGATCAAGAGGAAGCATTTCAAACTCTTAAGGATATGCTTTGTAATGCTCCAATCCTTTCTCTTCCTAAGGAAAACGACGATTTTGTTGTCTTTTGTGATGCTTCCATTCAAGGTCTCGGTTGTGTTCTTATACAACGAGACAAGGTCATTGCTTACACTTCGCGTCAACTCAAGGTGCACGAGAAAAATTACATGACTCACGACCTAGAACTTGGTTCGGTCGTGTTCGCCTTGAAAATTTATAGACAATACCTTTACGGCATGAAATTTGTGGTCTTCACCGACCATAAAAGTTTACAACACAAATTCAACCAAAAGGACCTCAATATGAGACAAAGACGATGGGCCAAATTGTTAAGCGATTATGATTGTGATATTCGCAACCACCCCTGGGAAAGCGAATGTCGTGGCCGATGCTCTTAGTCGTAAGAGTCATGTTAAATCCGTCTTGCTCCATTGTGTCACCATCCAATTTGACCTCCAATACCGCATCTTCGACACGCAACACATCTCCGTCTCAGAGGGTAACTTACAAGTCGAGATGTCGTGTGGCGCCGAACACCAACTTGAAACCAAACTTAATGGCTTGCTCTATTATTTGGACCATTTATGGGTTCCTGATCGTGACGGTCTGCGCATGTTCATCCTCGATGAAGCTCATAAGTCACGATACTCTATTCATCCTGGTACGGATAAAATGCATGCCGATCTTCGTACCATGTTTTGGTGGCCGTGAATGAAGAAAGATATCACGGTGTATGTATATAAATACCTCACTTTCTCTAAGGTTAAAGCCGAGCATCAAAAGCTGTTTGGTTTGCTCAAGCAACCTTTGATCCTCGTTTGGAAATGGGAAGATATAGCCATGGATTTCGTTACCAAACTCCCCACTACTAAAAGGCGCAATGATAGTATTTGGGTGATTTTTGATTGTTTGACCAAGTCGGCTCACTTAATACCGTTCGGTGAAAAGTCCCCCGTAAGCGAACTAGCCCGACTTTATGTCAAAAACATCATTTGCCGCCATGGAACGCCGTTGACCATTATCTCCGATAGTGATGGTCGGTTTACTTCTCATTTTTGGAAATCTTTGCAAACAGCCTTGGTATCCGCATTGATTTAAGCACCGCTTATCACCCGAAAATCAATGGTCAATCCTAGCGAACACTTTAAACTCTCGAAGATATGCTCCGCTCTTAGATACTAGATTTTGGTGGAAATTGGGATACTCACTTACTACTTGTAGAGTTTTCCTACAATATTAGTTTTCACACTAGTATTGGCATGGCACCTTTTGAAGCTCTGTATGGCCGAAAATTTCGTTACCCGATTTTTTGGAACGAGGTTGGTGAATCGAAAATCACCTTTCACGAGCTTGTTCAAGAAACTTCCGATCGAATCGCTCTTATTCGTTAAAATCTTCTTGCCGCTCGTAGCCGTCAAAAGAGCTACTCCGATAGGCACCATAAATCCCTCGAGTTCAATGTTGGTGATCAAGTTCTACATAAAGTATCTCCTAAGAAAGGGATGGTTCGTTTTGGCAAAAGGAATAAACTATCTCCTCGTTTTGATGGCCAGTTCGAGAATGTTGAAGGGTTTGTAAAGTTGCGTATCGTCTAAATCTCCCCAAAGAGCTCTCCAATGTTCATCCAAATTTTCATGTTTCTAATATCAAGAAGTGCTTAGCCGAGGGGAATCTCCACATACCCCTCGAAGAAGTCCGAATTGATGAATCTATGCGCGTTGTCGAGAAACCTGTTGAAATCGTGGATCATATGGATAAAGAAATCAAGCGCAGTCGTATTCCGCTCGTCAAAGTTCGTTGGGAATCTAAACATAAAGACCAAATGGAGTCCAAGTACCCGCACCTCTTCGTTACGGCTCAATTTCTAATTTCGGGACGAAATTTCCTAAATAGTGAATGCTGTAACATTTCGGGTTTTTCTTTTTTCTTGTAAACATTACCCTACCCGTTTAAGGGTTAGGGTCACTCGTTTAATAAAAAAACGTCGCATTTATTGAGTATTTAATTTGTTATAGGTTTATTATTTATTAAATTTAAATAATATTTTATTAAAGACAAAACCCTAACCCACCCTCTTGTCCGACCGGCTGACCCAAACCCCAAAACCCGACCCGGCGCACCCCAAACCATTCATAATATTCAATTCCCGCTCGTTTATGATCAACTAATTTGGGCATTTGGCATATTCCACCAAAAACGCGTTTAACCGACACTCTAATCTTGGTAAACAATATGTAATTGACAGCAAATCCCGTAATCCTTGAGCCACGACCTAATCATCTTCATACCACAATAAATGTGTCACCATTTTTCAATTAAATTTGCACACATATCCCTCACTACATCTAGAATCAAAACCCCAACCTAATTATAACAAACAAGCTCGTTAATATCAGTTTTGATCTCAAGCTTGAGACACTAACCCTAGTTAGCCGTTCTCCTTTAAATCGTTAGTATACAGGGTAATTTTGTTATGCATTTTGTTCGCTTGTATGAGATTAACAGAAACCCCAATTCAATTTCAACAAACGAACACCAATTGAACCAATTAAAAATCTAGGGTTTGTAAGGGAGAGAACGTAAATTAGATCCAGTATATAACATATGGGTTTCATGTTATTAACGTATTAGACACCTGCTCCAGTGGCAGGTGCATATGCTTTAACACCTTGAACCGGCCTGGGATGCGGGGTCGAGTCTCCCCAGGCCGGGTTTTGCTTTTGTTGTTATCTTTTGTTTATTTTGGCCATTTTTGTTATTATTTTGGTGTTCAAATCAATAAATAAACATTATTTTGATAAACTTGTTTAAATTTTATAATAGAGTCTATATATATATATAAAACTATATACCTTATACAAATAATCGTAAATAAATAAGATGTATATATCCTTTTTACGACTCTCATTAACGAACCCAATTGTATTAAGTATGCAATATATTCCATTTAACTTTTCTGTTAATATATAATATTTATTTTACTTATCAAACTCAAACGCAAATCATAATGGATATTTAAATACTAATAATAATAATAATAATAGTAATAATAATAACACAACAACCACATGATAATAAGACTAATTACATATTAATAATCTCATCGAAATCTAAGATCCGTCGTAAGACTTGTAATACAATATGTTTGTAACATTTTATATATTATTGTTAACAAATAGGGCACCTTCTTCGACATATCTCGAGGAGTTAAATCATTGGTTATTTAAATTTTCTATCGCCGTCACACCTTCACTAATCCACTTGTTAAGATAAGTAAATTCACATCCCCCTTTTTACCGTTTTACATTTTTGGGGGCGTTATGAGTTCACAATCAAACTTATTATAGATTTTCACTACGATTCCAATATATGCATTTATTGAAATTGCTCGATTAGTTGATAAGTGTGAATGTGACTATGTGTTTACTTTTGTTGTGGTGGTTGGTATCTCATTCTCATCCTCATCCTCATCCTCATCCTCAATAGTATGATCATACGCTGTCGAAGTAAACCGTTATCATTGCGATTCGGTTGAAAAGACAACTTTTATTTATTGTTTACTAGTTGTGGTAATTTACAATTATTGCATGGAATTGTTCTTTTATTATTATATATACTCAAAAACTGTGGTTTACTTGCTCAACTTTATGTTGACAAAAATTTGTATTTTCTCGGATGACACATGTAGCTTTATCGGGTGAATCAAGTATTGGAAGTTATTTATGTTTTGAATATTTCATCGTAACTGCATTCTTTTAAGACATTGTTTGTGCTTTTGAAATTTGATATATGAATGAATAATTAGATATTGACACATGTATTTTACTTAGTGTGTTATGAGCTATGATACAATCAATGTCACACCCCAACATGTTCCGCCGTAGATTGAGGTGTGACAAATAACTTCTTAAGTAAGAAATTCACGAAAACTCGGGCATCGTTGGTGGCCAAAGCTTGGGCTTAGACCCACTTGGAAACATAATCAATTGCCACAAGTAGGTACTTATTACCACTGGAGGTAGGGAACCATCCCAGGAAATCAATGCCCCAAACATGAAAAAAAAATCAAGAGTTTGGATGGGTTTTAGGACATCTCATTTTTTAAAGGATATATTATCGGTACGCTGGCAAGCATCGAACTCCTTCAAAAACTCCAGAGCATCCTTCACATCCGTAGGCCAATAGAAACCATAATAAAATACATTATGTGTCATAGCATTCGCACCATGTGACCTCCTTTTAAACCTTCATGAACATGCCTAAGGATTGTCAACCCTTCCTCTTTCTTCACACACCTTCTAAGGATCCTACACCCCAATCTTAAATAGAAAAGGATCATCCCACTTATACCTATAAACATCCCGGAAAAACTTCTTCTTTTGTTGAGTAGTAATTAACTTCCAAACAACTCCATTAGTCAAATAATTAGCCAAATCAGTGAACCATGGCATACATTGCTTTTATGCATCAACAAAATCAATCGACTCATGAGGGAATGTATCTCCTATCGACTCCTCACGAAACTCCTCCCTCTTCGGATCTTCTAAACGAGAGAGATGATCTGCGGATACATTTTCCACTCCTCTCTAATCTTTAATCTCTATGTCAAACTCGGAAAGGAGAAGAATCCACCGTATGATATGGTACGCAACACGGAATGATCGGTGAACACGGTGGTCTTCAAAAGCACGAGATAGAAACATAACTTATCAAATGCAAAAACAACGGCTAGGAGTACCTTCTCGGTAGTGGTGTAGTTCTCTTAAGCGTCATTCAGTGTCTTACTAGCATTATAAATTGGGTGAAAATGTTTGTCTCGCCTTTGCCCTAAAACCGTTCCAACTGCGTAGTCGCTAGTGTCGCACAAGAGCTCAAAGGTAAGATCCAAACGGATTAGACAAATATGGGAACACTTACGATTTTATCTTTCAAATACTTGAACAATTTTAGACAGTCTTCATAAAAAAACAAACCGAACGTCTTTCTCAAGGAGTTGGATCATGCGGCGGGTAATCTTGGAAAAATCTTTTATGAACCGCCTATAAAAAACCTGCATGACCAAGGAAACTTCGAATAGCTTTAACACTCGTTGGTGGTGGAAGTCTACTAATGGTATCAATATTCACCAGATCCACCTCTATACCCTCTGTTGATATCTTATGATCCAAAACAATCCCTTCTGTCACCATAAAATGACAATTCTTCCAATTCAACATCAACTTCGTCTCAACACAACTCTTCAGCATTCTCTTAATATTAGCCAAACAATGACCAAAAGAATTACCACAAACCGAAAAATCGTCCATAAAAACCTCCATAGCCATTTCTATCATATCCTGAAATATGGCCACCATACAAAGTTAGAAGGTGGTCAGAGCGTTACATTACCCAAACTGCATGTGGCGGTACGCATAAGTGCCATAAGGACATGTCAAAGTTGTCTTCCCTTGATCCTCCGGTGCGATGGGAATCTGAAAGTAACACGAATATCATCAAGAAAAGAATAAAACTGCTGACCTTCTAGACGCTCCAATATCTTATCATAAACGGTAGAGGAAAATGGTCTTTCCGGGTGGCTCACCCAAAGAGAATCTGAAATCGGATATATCATCCCAGCATTCATCAGCTTCAAAACCTCTTTCTTTACAACTTCTAACGTGTTCGGATTATGATGCCCTTGGGGTTGCACCACCGGTTTATATTCATATTCCATCAATATCCGGTGAGTACAATAGGCTAGGCTAATGCCCTGAATATCTGAAAGTCTCCATGAAATTACCCCTTTATGCAATTTCAAAACTTCCTACAACTTTGACTTCTCCTCTTCCGTCAATTTAGAAGACACAATAAATGGCATACTAGAACCCTCTCCAGGATAAGCATACTCTAAATGTGAAGGAATGACTTTTATCTCTAACGAAGTGGGTGTCTCTACGGGAAGTGCATCATTCTCACAACTAACTTCACTTACCTCTATGACCTTGGGTAAACCTAAAATCTCTTCCAACTCAGCTTCTTTCAACTCTTCAACAACTATGCCTCCAACAAGATCGGCTCTACATATATAAGCAAAACATGTGCCCATACTTGCAATAATCGAGTTATGAAAATAAACAAAATGACATGGACAACTAAAATCGCCCTGATCACCCGGATGCCTCATGGATCTTGCAACGCCATATGTGACGTTCTCGTATCCAACACGAAGTTTAATTTTTATGCCATACTATAACGCCCCATTCCCGGTAACCTTACTTTAGCGTCGGATTTACACATAAACACAGTTCTACATATCAGAGTTAATTAAAACTTTCACGGAATATAAAACTTCAATGTTTGAACTTGGTGGTCAATCCTAACACACACAGATCACATATTTGATATGTATATAAATAACTAACCTAAGTATCTAGTTCATTGTTACTCTTGATTATATGTTATATATGTATATGTTAGTTGTATGTATGTGAACGATAATATTAATATGAAGATGAAGATTGAGAGAGAATTGGATAGCAATTCGTTAATGTAATCTCAAAACTTAAATTAATAGTGGACTGAAGCCACTATATATAGAAGATGGATCTAGTTCGTTAACATTCCATAACGAACTAGAGTCCACTTCGTTACATACATTTAAAGGAAAAAGAACTTAACGAATCACCCCCTGATTCGTTAAACATCCTTAACGAATCAGGAGGTATAATAGCTTCGATCTAGTTCACTAAACATCCTTAGCGAACTAGACATTACTTTACCGAACTACAAAGATAACTTAGTTGTTTATTACATAGATCAAACGACAAATACGTTAACGATAAATACAAAGACTCGAGACGCAAAACCGTCCACAAACAGAAACCCCCTCGTCTTGAGCTCTTTGTCTTTACTTTACTTGAAGCGCTTGGACCGCCAATCTCTGCAACTATGAATCCCGTTCTCATAACATACACGCACAACGCATTGGAACTGCATAGCCAGATCATAGTCTTCATTGCGCTCGATCAATATCTTATTCTTGTGTAGCACATCATTGTCGGTCTCAGTTAAGTTAACAAGCCACATCGGATCGATGATTTGATTAGCTCGGTCTTTAACCCTTTACCCAGGACAATGACGGCCTCGCCAGTTCGATTGTCGTAGTACCAGCGGTTGAAGGATAAATACATATGTTGGTTCATCGCCTTCACCGGCACACGCTTCATCGTCTTCGGCGGCTTTACCTTAAGGACCCGCTTTTTCCATCCTATTTTTGGATCGATCTCATTAATACGCTTGCGGATGGGAATTTGTGGTTTAAAATACTTAAACCCGTTGTTCACCTCAATTAACAAGTGTTGGTGAAAACGTTTTGCATGGTAGTCCTCGCCACGATTAATAAATGGACGATACGCCAGAGTGCGTACATCCCATTTCCGTTATGAGAGAAGATCAGACATTCGTTCATAGTACTGAACGCCCTTCTCCCATTTAACAATACATACTTTCAGTTTAGAATCATAAAGCCAAGAAATAATATCACGTTGCACTTTTGACACGGCTTTGAATGTAGTCTTCTGATTGGCTTTGGCACGTGCAACAGCTTCTTCTTTCTGTTCTTGATCCACATACCGAAATGCCTCGATGATCTTACTAGCTTTCTTATGTCTGAACCATCTAAGAATGTCATAATCAGTTGGGTTTTCAAGTGAATCAAATTTTGTATCAACGACATTCTTTCCTTTGGACATCTTCTCAAGATGATCTTCTGCTTCTTTGACGGTTTCTTCATTAAATACAGGAGCACCCTTATCAACATTGAAATGTTGAAACAGATCAGGATATTCCTCAGCAGTCACATCCTCTACCTCAACCTCCTTATTCTCATAAATAAATCCCATACTCATCTCAACATTTGGATCATTTATGAGCTCATCATCATTAATTACCTCAATATCATGCTCAACTTCTAACACAGGCAATTCTTCTTCATTCACACCAAGCAATATAGCAATCTGCTCTCGTGTTAGCGATTTCTCAACAAACTGCCCCACTGCTATCTCATCGGCGTTAACCATGCTTCTAATCACCCCCTCACCATCAATAAAAATAACCGTATCGGCCTCGATCATCTCAATAGGTTTGACGGCCGAATGATCATGATAAATAATGATCTGCTTGCCTGAATCATCAACAGAACTCGTACCTGCACCAGAGGTTGGGTCTTGAATTTGTTTAGACTCACCACCTGCACCAGAGGCTGGGTCTTGAGTTTGCTTTTTCAGCGCGTCACCTTTGCACGTAAGTTGCAAAATAAGCTCATCTTGTTCTTTAATTTTCACCCCTTGAGACTGAACAATCTCACGAAGGGCCTTTGTTTCTTTTTGGCAAAAGGATACATAAGTTAACAACCTCTTTTGATTTTCCATCATGCGTTCTTGATTCAAACGATCAGCAGACATTTGATTTTCATATAAATGTAGAAGACTCACCACCATACCCATCTGCTGATCTTGAGACAAAATAGTAAAAGAAGGAGGAACAGGCTGAACAAGACCCATAGGACGACTGAGCCTCATAAATGACATATCTAGTGGAGGCATCATAATTAGTGTAGGAGAAGCCACTGATGTAGCAGTCGTAGGCCTTGGTATAGGAGATAAAACTGATTGAGAATCATACCAACCCTTGGGTCTGAAGTGAGTGTACTCGTCAATGTAAGCTCCGGAGTGCTTGTAGTAAGCGGCACCGTCGGGCATTGAGGAGTGGCCGACCTTGGAGGTTGAACTCCAAACGAGATGCCAGCCCCAGCCGAAACTCGACGCTTAGAAGAGCCTTCTGTCACCAACACCTTCCCTTTTCGTTTGTGATGAGCGACAATAGCACCAGCTAAAGCAGCAACAACGTCAGTAGGTTGTAAAGCAGGAACATCACCTATAACATTACCATCACCACCATTTCCACCATTATTACCATCATCACCATCATCAGCTCCATCGTTCCCACCTGGTCCCTCCTCACGCTCAGAATCCGAATCGTCATGGATCCAGCGATCATTGTCAGGACATTCATATTCTGGATTCACCAAATGACCAATCAAGCGTTTGGTCTTAGGTGTCTCCTTACGATAAATCTTCATTCTTCGAATAGTATCTGCCGACATGTGATCTAATTCCAACACGTCATCTACCAATGTTTGATCGATGACAAAATTTGGCCAAGTCTTGAATAATCAACTGGAGGAAACGTGGATACATTAAGAACTTCTTATTTTGTACTGATTGAAGACATTGTTTTTTAAGATGATAAAAGATCATCTCTGAGAAGTTAAACGAATTGTTAAGAACAAGTGCCACGAAAGCCGACTGCAACATGATACGACATTCATCAAATCCTCCTTTACGTCCTCCCATACAATGGATCCACACATGCAATAGATACTTGTAAGTTGGACAAAGGCCATTCTTGTTGTACATAGAATCACCAAGATCACGACCGTAGAATACATGACAAAATAAACCTTTGATCAATACCTTGTCAAATTCACAAGGATGATCAACAGTATATTCAAAATGAAGCACACATCGTATTACATCAGTATCAACGGTGATCGGCATTTGGTTGATTGTGGCTTCAATATGGTTCTACAGTTCAATGTATCTTGCTGAACTCCAGAATTGACGAACAATACAGATACAAACGTCAGGATTAGCAGTGATTGCATAGTGAATACGTGAACGACGAAGAAACTCCAATAACCCTCCAAAAATGTTTTCGTCTGCAAAATTTATACCAACAAAGGCACAAACGTTATGCCGAGTATCATTTGGAAGTACAGGCAGATTCTGCTGTTACTATTGTTTTTGGTCAGAAACTGGTGGATCTTGTTCCATGTTCTCAGCCATAAGTCTTATAATCACAATGGTACACTCAAAACACTAAAAATCGAAGATCAAATATTCTGGAAAAATCGGCCAGAGTAACAGTGCTTAGGAGGAAGAAGAAGAATAGTGAAACGAACCGCCTTTCACAGTCCCCTATATAATATGCCCCAGCACGTTTTCCAATGTAACGAATCAGATGATTCGTTTGAATTTTGACCTAACGAATCACTGGATTCGTTAAGTTCATTAAATACGTGTCTTAACGAAGTAGATTTAATTCATGGCTAGTTCGTTAAATATGCATAACGAATTGGGTGTTTTCCGTTACAGAGTGCGGAAGCGAATTAAGGTAACGAACTAGGATGTAGTTCGTTAGACTAACCTAATTCGTTATTCATAATTAACGAATTAAAATAAATAAAATAAATGAATTAAAATAAAATTAATAAATAGATAATTTAATAAGAATACCCCGATAATCAAATACCTTAAACCGTTTCACGTTTTGAAACCGATAACTTAAAGAAACATAAATATAATAATCATAAATATTAACATAATAGGAGCTGCTCCCGTTACATCGATTAAGATAAATAATTAAATATATAAATAATATGTAAAAATAATAACAAAATCTTTTTGATATTTTGAAATTTTCGACATAAAACTAAATATTTACCAGAAAATTATCCGAAAAATTTAAAACAAGAAAAATATTTTTATGTTTTTGTATGTTTAATCAAAAGCAGGACATATTTGTTTTTTTTTTAATTTTTGTTGAGTTTGAGCAGAGAATCATATTGACAAATTTCCCTTCCATCACAGCTTTATATTTCAGCGATATTGCGACTGGTGTTAAGTCGGTCATTGGTATTGTTGTCCACTTAAATCTATTAACAAAATTTCAAGCATTTTTGTGATATGATTAATGGTTCAATTAAAGCACAGAATATCAGAAACTATCAGCCTCTAATCGCGGTTCAAGCTTAATTTAATTTTTGCCATATCACCCCAACTTGACTTAAACCATTATATTGTTGATCAAAATTTGATTTTTATAGAAGTTTATGAGCAATGCATTGATTTTCTTTTACTATGTGTGAATATGCACGAGTCCATCTGTCGGCTTACATAAATTGTATCCCCGAGGTCCGTTTCTTAATGATATTAAGACGCGCGCAAGGGAGGAACAATGTATGACTAACAGCGGATTTTGATCAAGTCAGTAATTTAGATTTGTACGAAGTACAACAGTGGTCAAGTTTAATGACTTTGGGTTTGCTCTAAAAGCGAATAAAATATTCATGCATATGAATACCCAGATGATTAAACCGCATAAAGACTCACAATGTCCAGAACCTCAAAGCTTGTTATATGCTTTATTTTATTTTTGGGTGATCAAACAAGTATAAGGCTTGAGTATGACAGGTTATTACATTTCTATCATCCTCATCGAGACTTTTGCTAGAGACTAACACCTCTTTGAATTTGGCATTTCTTTATGTTTATATCACATACTTTACTCTACTTGTTTGTTTTAAGACCTACAAATGCACCAATGCAATTAAGCACACAGTCTTTTAAGATTATTTCTTGCTGGATTTGGGGTCAAGATAGTCAATGTACTATCATTTTCTCTTTTTGCTTCAAAAACCCAAAATTTTGAGGAGCATAAAACAAAATAAAGATAAATTTAATCACCCCAGTTAACTTAAGTCTATAAATAAATGGTTGTTCTATCAATTCAACAAGTTAATAATAGGACCAAGACATGCAAGCATGCTTCACAAATTTAGATAACCGACATGATTTTCAGCGAGAAAATAATCTAAAACGCATAACAAACGCCCCAGCTACTTTCCATTATCAGGTGAATGGCTAACCCGAGCATTTACAAGTAAATGTCAGGACCAAGCATATACAAGTACATGTCCTTCAAATTTGGATAATTGACATATTTTTTAGCGAACATATACAAAAAATCTTTTTGGTTTTTCTCTATACATACTTTAAAAACACAATCTTTTTCACTTTTCTTATAAACAAAATAAACTTCACAATCTTTTTGGATTTTTGGATTTTTCTGTACAAACAGAAAACACAATCTTTTTGACTTTTCATATTTTAAAATGTTTTTGGATTTTCAAAATATTTTAAGAGAAACAGTAAAGAAAAGAAATCATAATATTTTTGATTTTTCAAAATTTTCTAATGTTTTTGGATTTTAAAATTTTAATGTTTTTGGGTTTTCTCTATACAAACTAAAAACACAATATTTTTATATTATCTAATTTTTCACCTCTTAAAACCTAAAACCAAAATAAATTTTAAAATAACATTAACAGAAAAGAAAGATAATCATCCTTGTTTCAGGAAATCAGCGAGGGTCTTCAATCCATTTAAACCAAGCAAAAATTGAAAACGCGTTTTATCAAAGGCTTTGTTAATAGATCGGCTTTCTGAAAGTCAGTATGTACTTTCTCAAGATCAATTAATTTCTTCTCAAAGCAATCCCGTATAAATTGATATCGAATTTCGATATGTTTTGTTTTAGAATGTTGTACGGGATTCTTTGTGATAGAAATTGCAGCGAATTATCAATCAAAATAGGAGTAGTAAGAAACATCAAACCGTAGTCGCGAAGATGTTGTTGTATCCACAGAACCTGGGAACAGCAACTCGAGGCTGCAACATACTCAGCTTCGACGGTTGAAGTGGAGACCGTTGTCTGCTTCTTACACTGCTAGGAAACAAGCCGGTTTCCTAAAAATTGACATCCTGCCATCGTTGATTTGAAGTTGATATTGCAACCTCCATAGTCCGATTCTGAGAAGGCAGTAAGCTCAAAGTTATCGTCCTTGGGGTACCAAAACCCGATGTCTGGATTTCCCCTCAAATACTGAAGTATTCGCTTAACCACAGCTAGGTGAGTCACTCGTGGACTTGCTTGAAACCTAGCACAAAGACAAACAACAAACATAATGTCGGGGCGAGAAGCCGTTAGATACATTAAAGAACCGATCATGGCACGATAGAGGGTAGGATCAATGGTATCCTCCAATTCATCCGGTGATAAATTGTGACCCACGGGGAGAGGAGTTGAAGGGATTTTTCCGGCCGATATCTTGAATCAGCTCAAGACATCGTTCACATACATGGTCTGATGAATAAAGATTCCTTTTGCAAACTGGTGAACTTGCAACCCTAAAAAGAAATTCATCTCTCCCATCGAGCTCGTCTCGAACTTCGTTTGCATGGAATTCTCGAACTCCTTACATAACGTGTCGTTTGTAGACCCAAAGATAATGTCGTCGACCTAAATCTGAACTAGGAGAAGATCATCACCAACAGTCTTATGAAATAAACTTCAGTCAACAGTCCCTCGTTTGAAGCCATTATCAGTCAGATGGTCGGCGAACGTGCCATACCAAGCTCCCGGGGCTTGATGTAAACCATACAGGGCCTTGTTTAATCGGTTAACTCGGTCCGGATAATCAGGATCTTCAAAACCAGGAGGTTGTAGGACAAACACTTCCTCGTGTAGTTCACCATTGAGAAAAGAACTTTTAACATCCATTTGATAGACCTTGATATTCTTATAAGCAGCATATGCCAGAAAGATTCGAATCGCCTCTAATCTTGCAACTGGAGCATATACTTCTGTGTAATCAACACCCTCTTGCTGATGAAAACCTTGCGCCAATAATCGTGCCTGTTTCTAACGATCACCCCACGATCGTCTTTCTTACACTTAAATACCCACTTAGTGAGAATAGCTTTCTTGACTCTAGCAGGTTTGTCGATTAAATCCCAAACACCCAAACGTGCAAATTGCTGCAATTCTTCTTGCATAGCTTCTACCCAAGAAGGATCTTCAAGTGCCTTACGAGCTGTTGCCGGTTCTACTTGAGATAGAAAGCAAGTGAATTTTGCAAGATGTACAATCCCCGATGAATGTAAATCAGTATATGCACACAATACGTTATTCTCACTTAACGGAGCAACTTAATGACGTGTTTGTACGCCCACATCAAGTTCTCCAATGATGTTTTCCTGTGGATGATATCATGAATCCGAAGAGTGGTATTCTCAGGAAAAACAACATTATAAAATAAGTTAGTGTAATGTTCACTAAGTTGAGGAGATGAAACATTATCACTGTCAAGTTCAATAACAGTATCATCAGCTTGATTGTCATCAGAAGAAGTAGATACTTTATCAACCTGATTATCATCACATGGATCTTCAGTTGGAGCAAGAGTTTGAGCTTCAACATCATTAGAACTTGAAAATCTTGGAATGGCCAAATGATCTTCAATGTATGCTCGAACCAGATCTTCGTCTATGTTTTCAATCGATGGAGTAAATGAATTAAATAAGCCATCATAGTCAAACATCCAATCGGGACCTTTCCCTTAAGGAGGAGTGGTGTACTTTTGACAGTCCACATGATACCATTCCTCAACACAACCAGAAGTAAAATTAAATACTCGTTTCTTTGGAGACGCATATCCCAAGAAATACCCTTCGATAGCTTTTTCTTCAAATTTAGCCGTATCCTTCTTCAACATTGTACAAGGACACCCAAAAGGTCCAGGTACCTTAATTTAGGCTTTCGATTGTTTAAAAGCTCGTCCTCTTGAGTCTTTTAACAATTAAAACCTGATTAAGCGTATAGCAAGCTGTATTCACCGCCTCATTTCAGAATTGGATGAGAAGCATAGAATCAGCAAGCATTGTTCTTGCAGCTTCAACCAAGGTTCTATTCTTCCTTTCAGCAACATCGTTTTGTTGTGGTACATAGGGTGCATTGTATTCTCGATGAATTCCTTTTTGAATGCAAAAGAAATCCAATACAGTGTTTTTGAATTCAGTACCATTATCACTTCGAATTCTCCTCACCTTGTGTTTGTATAGTGATTCGATCTTAGTGATAAGGTTTTGTTCCAAAACGGGTGTTTGATCTTTCGAACTCATAAATAACACCCGTGAGTATCTTGAATAATAATCAGTGACAACAAGACAATACCAATCCCCATAGATACTCGCACGATTCACCGGACCAAACAAATCCATATGAAGTTGTTCAAGAGGAGTATCAATGGAATTCAATAATTTAAAAGGATGAGACTTTTTCTTCTGCTTGCCCTTCTTGCATGCAATGCATTAATCAGATAACTTAAAGTTCTTCAACGAGAAACCCTCAACTAAGTCATTAGCCATTAAATAATTCATCTTTCGAACATGAATGTGACCCATTCTACGATGCCATAGAATAGAGTCCTTCTCGGTTGCTTTGGAGACAAAACATGTTTCGATAGACGTTGATACTTTAGAACTCATATTTAAGACATAAATATCATTTGATCGTGATGATCGCATGACAACCATATCCTCAGGTATCACATATCCCGGTTTCAAAATAAGACACTTTTTATCAGTAAATACCGTGGTGTATTTTTCATCGCAGATTTACGACACACTCAATAAATTATGTTCCATCTTGTCACAGTAATTGACCTTTTCGAAAGTAATGTGACCATTTGAAACTTCACCTTCTTGTGTGATCATGCCCCCAGAATATCCAGCAAACGCTACATAACCCCCCTTGAATATTTCTCACATTGGTTAATAGGTTGAGATTTCCAGTGATATGACGAGAACATCCACTATCCATTATCCAGTTTTCACCAGACACAGTCTTGGATGTACCCTACACACAAAGTAAAAGTGATTAGTTCAAAAAGGCAGCCCAGGCCTAAGTCTTGGGCACCTTTTGAGTTTCTCTTTGATCATTAACTTGAACAGATTTCAATTGTTGTTCAGCGACTTGAGAATATGTTGCTAGCTTCCTAGACTTTCGTCTTAGATAAGCAGCTTGAACAATGTTTGAATTTGTGTTCCTACATATAGGCTCAGTTGGAACGAATTTTGGTTTCACTTGACAACGTGTTTCATTTAAATGAATTACCTTACGAGGATTCACGTGTGAAAACATGATATGTATATCATCCTCACACGACACAGGTCGCTTCAAGATCTCTGTTATCATAGGAACCGGTTTTGAATGGTCCTTTATAAAAGGATGGATATTTTGAGATTTCTAATGACCATAGTTTCTCACCACATGACCTTGTTGACCACACAAAAAGCAACTTCGCATGTCAACATAACCATGTTGAGGTTTGGCAGAAACATTTGCAACCGAAGGTTGATAACTTACATTTTCAGTGAAACGTTTGGCCAAATCATCAGAAGTGACAGACTTCTTTTTCATATAAAAGTCAAGGTTAGAACAATTGGAAAAACTTTTCAATGTATCTGTTCCAGTTGATTTGACAAACTGAACCTTTTTAGCATGTTTTAGCAATTTTTTTTCTTTAATTATCGGGTCTGATGAGTTTGATGTTTTGGCACAAACATATTGACGTTCCAAATCTTTCAACTTGTCAGTTTCATTGTAAAAGACGCTCTCAATTAGTTCAGGTTTAATGATACAAATCGGGATAT
The DNA here is from genome assembly GCF_021521415.1 of Bidens hawaiensis. Taxonomy (NCBI): domain Eukaryota; kingdom Viridiplantae; phylum Streptophyta; class Magnoliopsida; order Asterales; family Asteraceae; genus Bidens; species Bidens hawaiensis. The sequence continues at coordinate 5,880,045 of NW_027491034.1, forward strand.
ATTTTTCAGTGAACATCGTGTCCAAACCCTTCAACTTAAAAACTCTAGCAGATGATGGCTTAGAACTAGGAGGATTAATGAAACGAATCAAGTCCTCATCAGAAATTTTCGGTTTTTCTGACTTCTTTGCCTTCACAGGTTTGACTTTCACCTAATTTTCTTTTTTCACATGAGGCTTGTGTGAACCATACACAACTTCCTCAAATTCATGAGGCTCGCAAAGAATATGATTAGAACTAGGGATGTTCGTGTTCTTGTGTATAACCTCGAGTTCAAACACATTCTCAATAATTACTTTGTCAACATTCTCAACAAACACTTTTTTGCTTTCAACATGAGGTTTTTGAGGTGCAAGTTGGGTTTTAACAGTTTCAGATTTAACAGGTTAAGCAATTTCTGAAATCACAGGTTCTTTCACAATTACATCTTCTTCTCTTTTAGCAAAAGGATTAATTTTATAGCCATTGTGAAAAGGTGGTGGAATTTCAACAAAACCTATACCTTTTTTTGAATCTTTTTGCTTTCCAGACACTTCAATTATTTTGTTTAACAGAAAAGAAGAATTTAGAAATTTTCCCAATTTGTTCTTCAAATCAAGAACCTCATTCTCAAGCTCGGTTATCTTTGAACGATGCTTCAAGATTTCTTGAAACTTTTGGTTATTAATTGTCATTTTCACAGATAACTCAGCCTTGAGATCATGGTTATTTGTCGACAATGCTTCAGTCTTTTCTCGAGATCTCATTTGAGATTCAAGAGATTGTCGATAAGTATCCTTTAGTGAAGAAATTTCTCTAACTAAATTATCATTATGATTCTTTAAAGACTCTAATTAGGTTTTTAGTCTCACATTTAACACAAGTTACTTTAACAGATGAAGTAGCAGAGATAGAATGACTAACCTCATTGATCTTAGCCATGCAAGCAAAAATAGTTGGAGACTTGTCACATGAGTCGTCAGAATCAGATTCAGAATCATTGTCAGAGGACAACTCACTTCCACTTGCATCTTGAAAGTCTTTAGTTAACCCAAACATAGCTAAATTAGATTGATTATCATTACACAGCAGTCGTTGTGACCAATCATTTCCATCAGCTAACATTGCTTGTGACCCAGAAGTAAACAGTTTCTTTTCAGCATCATTACCTTGTGGTGTAGAAGAATTTTGATTTTGACCACGAGGACCAGTATACTCCTTTTTCGTCTTGTAAAATGCCCGAAATTCCCGAACTCTTGACAATTGTAACATTTCACTTTTAACTTGTCAAATCCCAATTTCTTGTTCAAGGCAGGAAGATATTTGCCAGTCCTTTGCATGAATCTCTTAACCTTACGAACAATCATAGCCATGTTCCACTTCAAGTCCATGATCTTTAAATCATCCGGATCAATTTGATCATAATCTTCATCAGTTAGATCACTTGTGGCTATCTTACTACTCACCAAATTCTCATATGAAGACAAGAAGGCTGTCAGAAAAGAAAAATTTTGTTCAGCTTCCTTCATGGTTACACTAGGTGGTGAAGCAAATGGATTTGCAGTATATGAATTTCCAGATCCAACAGAGACACCAGGTGATCCAGAATTACCAGCAATGTAAAAACATGCTCTTGGATCATTATAAACGGTTGTTTCATTTTCACTTGCATGTTGTGTGAGAAAAGCAGTGATTGGAGAAATAGTTGAACTTAGAGGCGTACTACCACCATAGAGAGCAGGATCTTGACTTTCCTTGGAGGATTTCTAACACTTAAGATCATATTGTCTTGCTTCAATATTTTGCAAGAATTCAGTTGTAGTCAAGTCTTCATTCGTGAAATAGTTATTCTCTTTTAGAACCATTAAAAACGTAGAATAAGAACTTGGTAGTGCACTCTTGATAGTGTCAATCTTGTCAACCTCAGAATTTTCCAATCTCATTTGGTCCATCTCAGCAATCAAGTGATTAAACCTAGTAGTCATCTCCTCAACTGTTTCTCATTTCAATAAGTTAAAGTTTCAAAATTGAAACTTAAGCATTACCTTCTTACTCTCAGCTGTATTCCCCATACTCCTCATACAAATATGTTGAAATAAGGAAGCAAAGATCTTTATGAGACCCACTTGATGAAAGATGTTTTCGAGTAAAGCCATAGTAAGAGTAGAATAAGCCTTTGTCTCAATCTCCAATGCTTTCTTCTATTCTTGTGAATATTGAGAAATAGCTTTAGGAGTGTAACCAATAGTGTCATCACCAATCATTGGAACAACATATACCTCATCTAGGCAATATGAGCAGTCAGGATGAACAGAACCCAAATGAGCACAAAAACGGGGTTCCCATTTTGCAAAGTCGCTAAATTTCATCAACCTTGGACATTTCAAATGTGAGCCTATTTCAGTATCAAGTTGCAACATTTGTTGCATTAACATGTTCTGTGAAGCAAGTGAATACATACCAGCCATGTTTGTCAAATAATAAATCTCAAACTCTAAGGGTTAAATTGAAAATAAGATTAACGACCTGTGAACAGTTGTAGCGAACTGTGAACAGGACTGATGTCAACGAATCAGAGAACAATAACTTTGACGAATTAGAAATAGTTTATAACGAACTGGTTCACAAATTAAGTCAAATAACTAATCAAGTTGTCAACGAATCAGGTGATTCTCTATAACGAATCACGAAATGTAGCCTTAGCGAATTAAGTAACGAATTGGCTACAGTTGATAACGAATCAGGTTGCTACAACGGTTGTAACAACCTTCTGACAACAAATGCCACCTGGCAAAAGTTGTTAAAACAGTTAACGAGGTGAGACACGTGTCACACAGATCAGTGGACACGAATCAGAACTTGTAACGAATTGATTAAGGAATCAATCAATACCCATAACGAATGAGCATAATATATTAACGAATTAAGCTGAATGATTAACAAAGCAGACTTAAATGTCAATGAATCAAACTTAAAGGTTAATGAATTGATATGAATCTTCAAATCTTCAAACCTTCAAACGTATTTTTCCAGATTTCTGGAAATCTCAAGAACACAAACCCAGAAAACAAATCCATAATACTTAACCAATACTCAACCAAATCGCACACTTAACCTACCAAATTACTCGTAACCACATCACGAATACACTACAATTCATCTCCTAATCAATAAATATTCAATTCATATCCGATTTGACCAAAACCAAACCTTTGTTTTCGGCTAACCAGATCTAATCCAATAAACACTCCAATTCACACCAACATTCAATTCCAGTACAGAACAACTTCCCAATACCTTACCGTACTCAAATCTAATCCAAACCATCCATAATTCATCCAATTAAACCTCAATTTGATCCAAAATCAAACTGAACCAAAACTTAACACCAAAACTATCAATTATGAATCTAATAACCTCAATTAACAATCAAATCAAGCGTAAACGAGAGCACCGAAAGCTCTGATACCACTTGTTTGAACAAAGTGGTCAATCCTAACATACACAGATCAAAGATCTGATATGTATATAAATAATTAACCTAAGTATCTAGTTCATTGTTACTCTTGATTATATGTTATATATGTATATATTAGTTGTATGTATGTGAACGATTATATTAATATGAATATGAAGATTGAGAGATAATTGGACAGCAATTCGTTAATGTAATCTAAACTTAAATTAACAGTGGACTGAAGCCACTATATATAGAAGATGGATTTAGTTCGTTAACATTCCATAATGAACTAGAGTCCACTTCGTTACATACATTTGAAGGAAAAATAACTTAACGAATCACCCCCTGATTCGTTAAACATTCTTAACGAATCAGGAGGGATAATAGCTTCGATCTAGTTCACTAAACATCCTTAGCGAACTAGACAGTACTTTAACGAACTACAAAGATAACTTAGTTGTTTATTACATAGATCAAACGACACGTACGTTAACGATAAATACAAAGACTCAAGACACAAAACCGTGCACTAACATTCAACCATATATATTACATAACATTCAAATCTTGTCTTAAATAAACATCCTTTATCTTTTTAAAATAAAACATAAATCTTTAAAACATCATAACATTTTTCCTTGAGATGCCAGTGTCTTGAATACCATGCCCTGTGTCCACGTCAAGCGAACTACCTCAACCTACTCACCTGCATGCATACTAAAATTCAGCTACGCTGAGTGAGTTCTAGTTAATCAGGCAACATACAATACACTCATACATTACATACTTTCGTTCATACTTTATACTTTCTTTATTTCATAATCATACCTTACATTTTAAAAAGCATTACGCCATACTTTCCTCGAGTATTATAAGGGCCCGGTTCACTCTTGCCTTGAGTATTGTTAGGGCCATGTTCCCTCTTGCCTCGAGTATTATTAGGGCCCGGTTCCCTCTTGCCTCGAATATTATTAGGGTTCGGTTCCCTTTCTTCCATACACCTTAACTTACCTTTCTTTGTCTTTATAATTATTACAATCATACATACTTTCAATATTTTCATTGGCATACGTACATTATACATACATACATACTTTCTTTTACATACTCATTCCATACTTACTACACATTACCTTCCTTGACAATACGTGAAATATCCGAAGATCGTTCACGTACCGTCAAGCATGCAGGTATAACACAAATATAACTATCACGTCTATCATTATGACTTGCACTTACCACTTAAGGTAAGTGTATTATCATTCACATTGAGTATGCACACAGCCCCGAAAACATAACAAGGAAATGAGGCTAGAAACTCACCTGAATCCTGTGACGTTCGTCGTTAACGGTTATTCATTACTTTAACGAGTTCGGCTAACTGTGTATCGTTAATTAACTAACCATAAACTTATTATTTAAGTTTTAGCATAAATGGTTAAGTCTGGTCTATTCTAATGGCTTTGTATTCATAGGATCTTCCTCATTTGAACACTTCATGTATTTGAATACCCATGTATTCGAATGGGCTTATGTTAGAATACAACTTTGAATTCGAATACCCATGTATTCGAATGGGTCTAGGTTATAATACAACTTTGTATTAGAATACCCATGTATTAGAATGGGTCTAGGTTAGAATACAACTTTGTATTCGAATACCCATGTATTCGAATGGATCTAGGTTAGAATACAACTTTGTATTCGAATACCCATGTATTCGAATGTGTCTAGGTTAATATACAATTTGGTATTCGAATACCCATGTATTCGAATGGACAACACTTGTATAATCTTTCTTTCTTTCTGTACTCGAATTGGCTTGTACATGAAATCTTGTATTCGAATGACCTATGTTCGAATAGATTTGTATATGCAAATCTTGTATTCAAATGACATAATATCCATGAGGCATTGTATTCTAAGGCAAAGTATTCGGATAGGATTGATTTAGAATGCATCATATGTTCGAATGGGTATTTATTTGAATATATATGTATTCAAGTAACTTTGTATTCAAATACCCCACTGTTAGGTATTAACCCCCTTTACTTTCATTTTCTCTCCATCTACCAACATCCATTCACGTAGTTTAGTTTTACTTAACCTCCTAACGGTTTTCCTTTCCATACTAGACCAAGATCTAGCTTTATTAGTAATAAATTCAAACCTTTATCGATTCCAACACCGTTTTAGGCTAGATCTAGGATTTTACGTGAACCGTATATACTAACAAGTTTGTTAAGTCCAATTTTAAGATTAAGTTTGTATTTTATTGTATAACTACACCCGATTTGCCTTTGAACTAAGTTTTTGGGCAAACCGTTAATAAAAAACATAATCTTTATGTATAAAGAACATGCCTTTTTATGTTTCTAGGCTATGGTTAGCTTCGATGTGCAACAATAAGCTCGTATCTTGCTTGTATAGTAAAGATCTATCAAGATCCAAGCTTGGTTCTTGGTCTTGAACCTTGGCCGATTATTAAAGAGGGTTTTTGTGTGTTTTAGATTGTGTAGGGAGGCTAGGAGATATAATGAGGGTTTTTAGGGTTTTAGGGAGGTTTAAGGAGTATTTATACTCCCTTAAGGCCATGGACCTAAGGCCCATAACCATCCCTTATTCCATCTTTCATTAACCAAGTCCATACTCTTTTATAATATTTAACTTAGTTAAATATTAACACACCGTTAAACAAAAAAAAATTTCCTTATTTGTTATTATCAAAGGTAGGATGTTACAAGTCTTCCCTCCTTAAAGAGGTTTCGTCCCCGAAACCTAACTATTACTTAAACAAAGTTGGGTAAAATTTGCGCATCTCTTCCTCCACTTCCCAAGTGGCATCTGATCCCTTACAATGTTTCCATAATACTTTTACCAACAGAATAACTTTTTGACGAAGTTGCTTCTCCTTGCAGTCAACCACCTCTATAGGTTGCTCGATGTATTTTAACAGTTCATCAACCTCTATGTCTACCAATGGCACATGAGACGTGTCATCATCTAGACATTTCCTTATGTGAGAAACATGGAAAGTGGAATGAATTCCTTCCAACTCTTCAAGTAATTCTAGCTTGTAAGCCACCTCACCCACACGATCTGTAATCTTAAACGGTCTGATGTTCCTCGGACTCAACTTTCCTCTCTTTCTAAAACGGATAATTCCCTTCCAAGGCGAGACCTTGAGCATCACATTGTCTCCAACATTAAACTCGATTGGTCGTCGCCGCTTATCACTTATCAGCATATGACTTCTATCTGTCTTGAGCAGCTTTCATTATTTCCTTGATGTGATCAAACTTGGAAGAGGTTTCTTGCACAATTTCTATACTTCCAATCTCTTTCTGACCAATCTCTCCCCAACATACAGGAGTTCTACATCGTCTTCCATATAGCATCTCAAACGGTGGCATACCAATACTAGAATGTTAGTTGTTGTTATAAGAGAACTCCGTCAGATCCAGATGGTCATCCCAACATCCTCCAAAATCTAACACACAAGCACGTAGCATATCCTCAAGGGTTTAGATAGTCCTTTCAGACTGCCTGTCGATTTAAGGATGATACGCCGTACTGATGTTCAATCTTGTTCCCATTGCTTCATGGAACTTCTTTCAAAATATTGAAGTGAAACGGGTATCTCTATCAGACACGATCGACAATGGCACTCCATGCTTAGTCACAAGTTCTTTTATGAACAAATCTGCTAACGTTTCTGACGAGATGGATTCCTGTATAGGCAGAAAGTGAGCACTTTTCATCAAACGGTCCACAATCACCCAAATGGTATCATGATATTTAGCTGTACGAGGTAACTTAGTTATGAAATCCATGGTGATGTGTTCCCATTTCCATTCTGGTATCTCCAACAGCTGCATTTTCCCATAAGGCTTCTGATGCTCTGCTATGACTTGTAAGCAAGTTAAATACTTACTGACGTATTCTACCACATCATTCTTCATCCCCGGCCACCTATAGTTTCTCTTCAAATCCTTATACATCTTAGTGGATCCCGGATGAATCGAGTATCTCGACTTGTGAGCTTCATCTAAGATTCGACTTCTGAGATTCCCATGGCGTGGAATCCACATACGGTCAAACCTAATCTTAACACCATGAGTGTTTGCCATTAGCTCATCTTGTTGTTCGACAATTCTTTCTTTCTTCATTAGTCCTTCATCTGCAAGCACCTCAGACTTCACCTTGATGATTCCTTCCAAGAGATCTGAGTTAACAATCAACTTATACGACTTCACTGTTGCAATAACTTCTTCATTCTTACGGCTTAGTGTGTCGACGACCACGTTGGCTTTACCAGGATGGTATTTGATATCACAGTCATAGTCCTTTATCAACTCTAACCATCTTCTCTGCCTCATGTTCAGCTCTTTCTGTTCAAAGAAATATTTTAAGCTCTTATTATCTATGTAGATAATACACTTAGTACCATACAGATAATGTCTCCATATCTATAGAGAATGCACTACTGCTGCTAGCTCTAAGTCATGTGTCGGATAAGTACTTTCATGAACTTTCAACCGTCTGGACACATAAGCTATCACATTCCCTCGTTGCATTAACACGCAACCTAACCCACGATGCGAGGCATCAGTACAAACAACCAAATCCTTATCACCATCGGGTAGAGCATGGAATGGAGCTTGTGTGAGTCTTTTCTTCATTCCTCAAAAGCTTCTTCTTGAAATTTACCCCAACTAAATACTACAGTCTTTCGGGTCATTCTGGTCAACGGTGCGGCTATCTTAGGGAAGCCTTCAATGAATCTCCTGTAATAGCCAGCCAACCCTAAGAAACTACATATATTAGTCGGGTTTTGCGGAGTCTTCCAGTTTGTTATCACCTCAATCTTAGTTGGGTCCACGGTAATCCTTTCGGGATTGATCACGTGACCAAGAAACTGCACTTCTCGCAACCAAAATGCACATTTTGAAAAATTGGCATACAGCTTTTCTTTTTTCAAGATCTCCAACACTTCTCTTAGATGCTCTGCATGGTCAGACTCGCTCTTTTAATAAATCAATATATTGTCAATGAAGACGATGACGGACTTATCTAACATCGGCCGACATACCCTATTCATGATACCCATAAATGTTGCAGGAGCATTCGTTAGGCCGAAAGACATCACGAGGAACTCGTAGTGCCCATACAGTGTTCGAAATGTTGTCTTAGGGATGTCTGCTTCCTTCACTTTCAGCTGATGATAGCCTGATCTAAGGTCTATTCGTGAGAACCAACTCGAACCTTGTAGTTGATCAAACAAATCATCAATTCATGGAAATGGATACCTATTTTTCACCATAAGCTGATCTAAGGCCTTTCCACACTTGTAGCAAACATTTGATCCAACTCTCCATTCCCCCGGCATGGATTTTCCCGCACTTGTGACATGTATCAGAACCAATCCCCCACCTACACTCACCATCGTGCATATTACCACAAACCTTGCATGACTTTTTCTCCCACCCTTTTTGTCTCTTATCCCTAGAGTTCCATAACTGAGTACCGGATCGTTTAGCATGATTGACTCACTTCTTATCTTTCTTTTCTTCCACCATCACAAAATCCTCCACAACCAAGTCATCATAAACCATCTTTGTTAGTTCCACAACATAGTCAAATGTAGCCGGTTTATTAGCCCTGACTAATGTGCGGACATTCTGTGGTAGCCCTCTTATGTAGTACTTCAGTATCACCATATCAGGAACCAACCTAGACATGCGGTTGAAATCGGTAGTGTACTCACGGTGTGTCATCTTACCCGCCTTCAAGTTAAGAAATTTCATCTCAACCCTTTCTACCTCAGCATCAGCACAAAAATGCTTCATGACCATCTCCTTCAAGTCATCCCACCTAAAAGCTTTGATCTCTTCTTGATTCTTCCTCTGCTCTGCAGACTCCCACTTGTACATGGCCTCGTCACAGAACGACTGGGTAGCATAACCCACATCTTGATCAGGGCGGCACTCACTAATTCGGATAACCTTGTCCATGGTGGTTATCCATTGAAGAGCAGTTATCGCGTCCCCCAAACCGGTCAGCTTCGGTGGGTCGCATCCTTTGAACGACTTGTAGTTACATCCATGGTGGCCTCTCTTTCTCTCATCAACTTTTACCGATCGAAATTCACTTGAATCACCTTCCCCATCATCTGCTTTCTTACCTTCATCACCTACCCTCTCAGCGGTCCTTACATGGCTTGCAGCAGACCCTTCAGGTTGCAAGTTCTTCACTGCGGCTGCTACAGCTTGAACAATAGGGCCAAGTTGATATCCTTCATTGTTGCTAGGATTTCGTCTAGCTACACTTCCTTCTTCTCTTGTGTTAGTGGTTGATTCTACATAAGGTTCTCGGACAATGTGTGGCCTTCCATGACGTCCAGTTCGACCTCCTTGTCCCGCAACTTTCCTAGCTCCAAGCATCAGTATTCTATAAGGAAACACAAAGGTCATCACTCAAGGAACTATTTAGTACAAGGATAGTAAGGCTAACAGGTAATCACAGTGGCCAGCTGTGATTTGCTGGTCACGTTACTCTCCGTGTCCTATACACTTCCCTTTGTGAGTCCACTTGTGCTATTTCCAGTTCTAACAGTTAAACAATCAAACAGTTCATGTAATACCCCTATCCCTTGCATTTAAGCTAACTTCCTCACACGTTCTTACATTACATGTGAAATTAATCACGTAGTTTATCTTTACTTAGCTTGCTTAAGCGACACATGGCTTTCTTGAATTGGCATCTTCTTTCTTTTCTTACTTATGTCCCATTCTCTGTTCGAGTCTAAGCATGTAGGATGCTTGTTTTTCTCGAACTTATTCTCTAATACAAACTTGTAAGGCCCTGTTCCCGGTAACCTTACTTTAGCGTCGGCTTTACTCATGAACACAGTTCTACAAATCAGAGTTAATTAAAACTTTCGTGGAATATAAAACTTCAACCATATATATTACATAACATTCAAATCTTGTCTTAAATAAACATCCTTTGTCTTTTTAAAATAAAACATAAATCTTTAAAACATCATAACATTTTTCCTTGAGATGCCAGTGTCTTCAATACCATGCCATGTGTCCACGTCAAGCGAACTGCCTCAACCTACTCACATGCGGCATACTAAAAGTCAGCTATGCTGAGTGAGTTCTAGTTAATCAGCAACATACAATACATTCATACATTACATACTTTTGTTCATACTTTATACTTTCTTTCTTTCATAATCATACCTTACTTTTTAAAGAGCATTACGCCCTACTTTCCTTGAGTATTATTAGGGCCCGGTTCTCTCTTGCCTCGAGTATGTAACTTACCGAAATTTCTAAGAATAATATTTAATATATTATTTATTTATGGTGGAAAAGTTTACTTGAGTTAGTAGAGAAATAATAAAATAATAAAGATGGAAGGATAAGTAGGCTAATTAGATGGAATTAATTATGTGCCAAAAAAACACACACTTCTCCAATTCACACATCTCTACACCATAAAAGACACACACTTCTCCAATTCCCGTTTTTGAGAAAACCTCCCACAAAGACACAAAGATTCCTGGATATCTAACCGTCGGATCGGTCTCAAATTTTAACTGAGTGTTCATGGTATATAAATAAAAGATTTACATTGATTAGATCTTCGATCAGAGGTCAGTAAGTCCAGTTTTTATCAGCAAAACCGTAGCAGCTCAAAAGTGCAGATTCTGGCGGCTGTTCAACTGTTCCAGCGATTGTAGCGGCGGTTTCCGATTAAGAAGAACTGATGGGTTAGTAGATCTGGGTGAGACGGTTCCATGGCCGCTTGAATCACTCAAATCGGAGTTCATTTGATATGGTTTTGGGATTCTCGAGTGATTTTAGACAAAAACCTCAAAGGTACGTTTTTGTTAAAAAAGCTTACTTTTCGTGCATGGATTATCAAGAAACTTGGTAGGATGATAGATCGGGTCGTGATTATTGATAAAGTAATGAACTTGATAGTAAACGGTTATTTGGTTCGTTTTGGGTAAAACGAGTAGTGTTCGGTTTGTGAAAAGAACGGGTCAACGAAGTCGGTTTTGCATGAAACTTAGTCAGATAGTAAATCGGACCTTATTGTGTGAGAAAAATGTAAACTTGATGATTAAAGTGGATTTAATGAACTCGTTAGTAAACACGGTTCACTTAGAAACCCTAGATCTAGCTAAAATGGGCTTGGAATCGATAAAGGTTGGAACTTTATTACTAAAAAAGCTAGATCTTGGTCTAGTATGGAAGGGAAAATTTTTAGGAGGTTGAGTAACACCGAACTATGTGAATTGATGTTAAAGTATAAAGAGAAAATGAGAATAAAGGAAAGGATGACCCAACAGTGGCCATACGCGAATGAGGTGGACATTCAAATAGAAGTATTCTATTCGAATGGATGGAATGTATACGAATGAAAGAAAGGAAGAAAAGAAAGAAAGGAACACAATGTGTTCGAATACAAGGTATTCAAATACAATATATTCGAATACAAAAGTATTCGAATACCTTGTATTCGAATACATTGGTTTTGAGGGTAAACTTGTATCCCAACAAGGATCATTCGAATACATCGATGTTAAAAGTAAATTGTATTCTAGATTAAGCCATTCGAATACATAGGATATCGAATACAAAGTGTATTCTAAATACATGCTATTTTAATACAATCCTCTTGTGTAGAAAGTGTCCTACTCGAATACAATGAAGTAAGGATGGACCATTAGAATACAATTGACTACTCGAATACAATTATAATCAAATGCAGGTGTATTAGAATACAAATGTATTCGAATACAAATGTATTCGAATATAATGATATTCACATACAATGGCATTCAAGTACAATAGTATTCGAATACAATGCTTTACAATGCCAAATCAAACACAAAGCCTTACAAGGCCATTAGAATAGACCTGACTTTGCCATTTCTGGTGAAACATGAATAATGTGTTTAGGCCAAGTATTGATACACGTAATTAATGTACAGTTAGCCGAGCTCAGTTAAAGAAAGGAATAACCGTTAACGAAGAACGCCACAGGATTCAGGTGAGTTTCTAGCCCCATTTCCTTGTTATGTTTTCGGGGCTGTGTGCATACAAAACATGAATGTTAAATACACTTACCTTAAGTGGTAAGTCTATGTCATAATGATGAATGCGATAGTTATGTTTATATTATAAATGCATGCTTGACAGTAAGTGAACGATCTTCAGATATTGCACGTACTGTTAAAGAGGGTATTGTGTAGTAAATATGAAATGAGTATATGAAAGAAAGTATGTATGAATAATGCATGTATCATATTATTGAACGTATGTATGAATGTTATAGAGATAATCATAAAGAAAGGTAAGGTATGGTTGTATTGTAGCAAGAGGGAACCAGGCCCTAATAATACTCGAGGCAAGAGGGAACCGAACCCTAATAATATTCGAGGCAAGAGGGAACCGGGCCCTAATAATACTCAAGGCAAGAGGGAACTAAACCCTAATAGTATTTGAGGGAAGAGGGAAATGAACCCTAATTATATTCGAGACAAGAGGGAACCGGGCACTAATAATACTCGAGGAAAGTAGGGCGTAATGACCTATAAAAAGTATAAGTATGCATGTAATGTAAGATAAAATATGAAATGTAAGAAAGTAGGAAAACATGAAAAAATGAAGGTATGAAAGTATAAAGTATAAATCAAAGTAAGTATACGCGTATGAACGATGTATAAAGAAAGTAATATGTGTCTTCGGATATATATATATATATATATATATATATAAGTAAGGTAATGAATGTATGATTAACAAGAACTCACTCAACGTAGCTGACTTTTAGTATGCACGCAGGTGAGTAGAATGAGACAGTTAGTTTGAGGAGAGCACATGGCTAGGGAATAAAGAAGCTGGCATCCGAAGAAACATGACATATTTATGAGCGATGTTTTATTATGAGGACAAAGATATTATTTAAGACAAGTTTAGTAATGTTATGAAATCTTTAATGAAAGTTTTAATAATCCGTGAAAGTTTTATTTAACTTTGAAATTTAGAACTGTGTTTATTGGTAAATCCAACGTCTAATGTAGGGCACCGGTAACGGGGCCTTACAGAGTATTATTAGGGCCCGGTTCCCTCTTTCCTCGAATATTAATAGGGTTCAGTTCCCTTTCTTCCATACACCTTACCTTACCTTTCTTTGTCTTTATAATTATAACAATCATACATACTTTCAATATTTGCATTGGCATACGTACATTATACATACATACATACATACATACATACATACATTTACATACTCATTCCATACTTACTACCCATTACCATCCTTGACAATACGTGCAATATCCGAATATCGTTCATGTACCGTCATACATGCAGGTATTACACAAAAGTAACTATCACGTCTATCATTATGACTTACACTTACCACTTAAGGTAAGTGTATTATCATTCAAATTGTGTATGCACACAGCCCCGAAAACATTACAAGGAAATGGGGCTAGAAACTTACCTGAATCCTGTAACATTCGTCATTAACGGTTATTCCTTTCTTTAACTGAGCTCGGCTAATTGTATATCAGTTATATGTGTTAATTAACTAACCTTAAAGTTATTATTTAAGTTTTAGCAAAAATGGTTAAGTCTGGTCTATTCTAATGGCGTTGTATTCATATGATCTTCCTCATTTGAACACTTCATGTATTCGAATACCCATGTTTTCGAATGGGCTTATGTTAGAATACAACTTTGTATTAGAATACCCATGTATTCGAGTGGGTCTAGGTTAGAATACAAATTTGTATTCGAATACCTATGTAACATCCCAATTTTTCGTTCGGATAGTAATAATAATAATAAAATATGATAGGATAAATAGGCTTTTAGATGGACTTAATTATAGACCAAAAGGGAAAGATGGGCCTTAGGTCCATGGGCTTAAGGGAGTATAAATACCCCTTAAACCCTAATCCTTTCCATTTTTATCCTAATCTACACACTAGCCTATACCTTAGAAAACACACAACACCATCTTATAACCCGAACCAAGATCCGAAGGCGAAAACCCGAGCTTGTTGGTGCTGTAACGTCGTGACGGACCAAAACAACATCAAGGGTTAACCGTGTTCGTAGTTCGACTCGTTCAAGGTACGTTTATAGTTAGAAATCGTTCGTATAGGTTCGGTTTGATTTGGGAAATCATAGATCTGTGTTAGTTTGTTATAAACGAACCCAAAACAACAAATATTACTGGAATTGATTAGCATTTGATAGGTTAATTGTTAACCTAAAAGAACCCGTAACCTATATGCCTAAATCGCATCCCTTAAACATCGATGTTAGGCCGATTTGATGTATGGGGTTTGTAGGCGCTGCTTAGACGATTCCGTTGATACCTAAATCGAGTTATTTGGTTAAGAAATGGAGATGATTATGGGGATTAAGAACGAACAGTAGCTGCAGCTGGACAACTTCGCTGCAGCTAAGTTCGCCTGATGATAACTTCCTTGGTTGTCAAGTTCGCCAGCTGACTAAGTTCACCTAAGGTTAACTTTGCCTAAGGTTAACTTCACCTAAGGTTAACTTCGCCTAAGGTTAACTTCGCCTAAGGTTAACTTCACCTAAGGTTAACTTCACCTGTTGATAACTTCACCTAAGGTTAACTTCACCTGTTGATAACTTCACCTAAGGTTAACTTCGCCTGAGATTAATTTCACCTGAGGTTAACTTCACCTAAGCTTAACTTCACCTGAGGTTAACTTCACCTGAGTTTAACTTAGCACTAAGTTGAAATAATCTGATACGATAGGACGAGTATTGATACGTGTAATCTATATACAGTTAGCAGAGCACAGTTAAAGAGAGGAACCACGATAAACGGAGAAAGGAACCGCATTCAGGTGAGTTTCTAGCCCCATTCCTTGTTATGTTTTCGGGGATGTGTGCATACTCGTTGTGTTGTTAATACACTCGTCCTAAGTGATAAGTGTATGCCATATGTGATATATGTTATAGATATGAATGATTGCTTTTCAGTACGCGAACGATCTTCGGATATTGCGCGTACTGTCAGGTTAAAAATAAAGGTACGAATATTATATATCGAAGATGTATGAACATTACAAATGAACACTTGTCGGGGCGTGAACGATCTTTGGATATTGCACGTATCGACAAGGGGTATGGTTGTTAAATGAATGATGTAAAGAATGCCTAGAGTGTTCTTATGTTGTAATGTAATTATTGTATATGAGAAGTATGTGTATACAGGTACACTAATGGTATGTGAGTCCTACGTTCGACATAGTAAGTTAGGATGGTGAATCCCTCTAACTTCTGTTGGACATAGACTTGGCAGGTGATGGCGTAGTTAAGGACTGCGGGCCGTATACGTGATGTAGATGATAGATGTAAACGTAGATAGGGACGGTGGGCCTTATACGTGTTATAGGAGATAGACACAATCGTAGATAAGTACTGCGGACCTTATACGTAATGTAGATAGGCGTCAGCACAGGAAATGACTATGGACCTTATATGTGCTATATTTGTGTTGTGGTAGCTTAGAGGCAGACAGCGGACTTCATACGTGCTATGGTTATAGGTGATAGACGCCAACGTAGATAAGGACTGCGGACCTTATACGTATTGTAGATAGGCGTCAGCACAGGAAAGGACTGTGAACCTTATACGTGCTATATTTGTGTTAGCATAGGGGAGGACTGCGGACTTCGTACGTGCTATGGTTTAGGTTGCAACATAGGGAAGGACTGAGGACCTTGTACGTGTTGTCAATATAGGATGGTACAGGGAAGGACTGCGGACCATGCACGTACCATAACTGGTGAACATAAGGACTGCGGACCTTTTACGTGTTCACGATCTTGAGTACAGGTATAGACGACGGACTATGAACGTACTCATGGTAGACTGAGGTTAGTGATTGTAGATATGTATGTATATATGGTAGTAGGGTAACGGATTAAGTATGGATATGTATCTTCGGATATGTATGTATGTGTATGTATTGTATGGCGTCCGATTAACTAGAACTCACTCAGCGTAGCTGACTTTTAGTATGCACGCAGGTGAGTAGAATGAGACAGCTAGCTTGAGCGGGCACATGGTGGGCGAATAGGAGACTGGCATCTGAAGACTCAAGATGTTTTAATGTTAATTGACGTTTATTTTGAAAGACAAGAATGTTTAATTAGGCAAGTTTTGGATTGCTGTAATGTTTTATGAAAGTTTTTGTATTCCGGAAAGTTTTAATTAACTCTGATTTGTAAGAACTGTGTTTATGAGTAAATTCGATGTTAAAGTAGGGCTACCGGGTTCGGGGCCTTACAAGTTGGTATCAGAGCAATGTTCGAGAGATTTAAGCATCCTACATGCTTAGACTCGAACATAAAATGGGATTTTAGTAATAAAAGAAAAGAATATGCTAGTTCAAGATAGCCATGTGTCACTCAAGCAAGCTCAGTAATGGTAAGGTATATAGTTAATGAACGATAATGTTAGGGATAGGATTAATTGATTGATTGTTTGATGGATTAACTGTTTAAAGTAGAAACTAGCACAAGCATAATCATAAAGGGAAGTATATAGAACCTGAGGAGTAATGCAAATTGTTAATTACACTTGATCGATGTCATTAGCTACTTACCTTACAAATCATGTGCTAAATAATTCCTAGAGTGATGATGTTTGTGTTTTCCCCTTTTAGAATACTAATGGCTGGAGCTGGAGAAATTGTTTGGACTGGAGGTCGCACTGGACGTCGTGGAAGGCCTCGTCTTGTCCGGCAACCCTCGGTAGAAGAAGCTTCCAACACCGGAGACGAAGGAGGCGCAGCTGGAGGAAAACCGAGCAACAACGAAGGACATCAACTTGACCCTGCTGTTCTAGCTGCCATTGCCCAAGTTGTGGCAACTGCCATGAAGACTGGGAATCCCGAAGGATCTGCTGGAAGAACTGCTGAAGGATCAGGAGAGAGTGGTAGGAAGGATGGTGAGGGAGGGAAGGGTGACTCGAGTGAAACTGGATCTGTCAAGGTTGGTGATGGAAAGAGAGGTCGAGGTGGGTGTAACTACAAGTCCTTCAAAGGATGCGACCCGCCGAAGCTGACTGGTTTGGGAGACGCAATCGCTACTTGTAACACCCCGAAACCGCAGCGGAAACGTAAACGGGATGCAACAGACACATCTGATGTCAACAGCATTGCTTATAAAGAAAACACCACTACATTAATTCACATCATATTACATCGTTCCGAGTTTAGTTATCGTCTAGGCGACAGCACATAATTTTTACCAATAGTACATTAACATATTTAATACAAAATGATCACTAAGCTTCCACAAAAGCACGCATCATCAAGCATGTAGCACTTATTCCAGTTTGGGAGTACCTAGAAAGCATGTAAAGAAAACGGGTCAACTACGAATAGTTGGTGAGTTTCACAATTTGAATAAACCATGATAAATCCATATCATAATATAATAGTATCGATGTAATTATGCTGAGCCCACAAGCGAAACCTCTGTCTGGGGACAATGTTAACCCAGTACAGTACTCATTCCGGGGACAACGTTAACCCAGAAACACTTCCAAAGACATCTGGGGACACAGTTAACCCAGTAATACTTCCAAAGACATCTGGGGACACAGTTAACCCAGTACTGTACCCATTCCGTACGATTCCCGTACAATCAAATATTTATAAATACACGCAAATCCATGCGTTCAGTATGTATTTAAACATTTCAATAGTAACATGCTTCCGCCCCGGGAAAATATTTGAAAACAATTCAGAAAAAGGGGCTCGTGAAACTCACCTTATCGTAGGTAGTTAGGTATCACAGTACACCAGCTACTAGTCTGGATTTGTAATACGATCCCTAAGTTCGTTACTAAACAATCACTATTAACATAACTTTAACCGTGTTAACCGGTACATCTGGGGACACCGTTAACCCAGTACTGTAACCGTTCCGGGGGCAATGTTAACCCAGAAACACTTCTCAAGACTCAGATTGTGATTCGTTTAGAATTTAACAGTCAAAATTACTATTATTTTGTTTTCCCCCTTTTGCGTGCCTAGCACGGTTATCCGTTTTTACGTTTCCAAAAATTAGTTTGGTCACACAAGACCCGAAAATAGTGGTTGACTGATATTTTATTTAAAGTTGTGAAATTAGAGCTCGGTTTAGGCGCCCCGATTGGCCGTGGGACCCGTTTCCGTCTTTAGCGCACCGGAAACTGTTAAATCGGGTAAAAATTACTCAAATCATCCGAATTATTTTCGGATGATTCATTTTTACTTATTTAACTCATTTATATGAAAATAGTTCATTTTTAGGGTTTTTATACACCAGTCAGCTCGCTCATGCGAACTTTACCGGTTTACGCGTTTTAAGCTTTAAAAGTTTGTTTTTGCACCAATAATTATCCGTTTAATCCCGGATCTTGAAATTTTGCAAAAATCACTTTTTGACAGTGGGAAATTTTATAAAAATATTTCCAGAATTAATTTTTATATTTAAAATTTATTTATCTATTTTTAAACACCATTTAAACACTAAATATGTCGTAAATACCAAACGATCTTAGAAAAATCCCAAATTTTTCCTGGATGACCCCTGCCATCTCCATAGTCCCCTGTAATTTTTCCAGAACCAAAATCTCTTTCTAAATGTCATATTCACTAAAACCGAGCTAGAAAACCCTAGAACTCGTTTAACCGAAAAGCCTACTTAGACTTCTCCAACTGACCTCAAATTTTGTGTGTGACTTATACATGTTATAAAAAGCTTATCTGAAATTTTACAGAATTTTTCATGATATTTAACTATTTTTCACCATTTTTGGCCAAAACGGAGCATTAAATTCACCAAATATTCATCTTTTGTCCAAAAATTACCAAAAATTCATAGAACTCATATTTTCATATATCTAACACCACTGTAAAATTTCATGACCCATCTCTAAACGAGTCACAATCTGTCCAAAATACATAAATCATACAAAAACCGAACTACCTTGTGTTTCTAGCTTCAAATCGCAAGAATCTCGCTTTCTAGCCTTTGCTAACAACTAGATACAACACCTACAAGCACAATAACACCACACCAAGCAAGTTACACTAACAATCAAGCCATTTCTTTCATGGTTTCGGTTATGGTTTAAAAACAAAGATTTAACCGTAAATATTCGTTTTTGGTTCGTTTAACTCCTTTCTTGGACCAAGATCCCTTGTATAACCCGTATACATCACTTGATCATGCAAGAATCGGTTTCATCTCGGGTTTTCATCCTTTTTCACTTGAAACCTCATTTTCTTGCAATTAGATTCGAGAAACGAAGATAAACACGTACATAACACGTCCTTTACCTCGTTGTTCTTGCAAGAATTCTCGGTTTTTGGATTATGAACTTGAGAGAAATGAAGATTGTTGAGTTGGGTTTGTAAAAAAAAGAATAAGGAAAAGGGGTTTTACCCCCTTTTTCCGATCGGAACAACAAAGGAGGGTGGGGTGGGACCCACTCCTCAAATCTTAGCCACATATTCAGATTCCCGTAATCTGGATAATGTTTTGGATAATCTGGTTCAGTTCGTTTTTCGGTTAAACGTTTAATTTGGCTTAAAACGAGGCTAAAACGGTCGTTTTTTCGGCTTAAAAATGAAATTTATATAAAACCGATTTAAAAACTTCAAAAACTTAAACCATGACTTTCATTAACTTAAAACATCATATTATTAATAATTGCGCATCTTTTTCGGCTTGATCGATCGTCTCTTGCTTGGTTTGGTATTAAAGGTTTCGTTTAATGTACCGACGTACCATTAAATCGAAAATCCTTTTTCTGTGCTTTGATTCACTTATCCCGAAGCTTTAATACTTCGTAAACATCACTAGTTATTATATATTTCATCTATAATGAAATCCCCGATCGTTCGGGCTTCAATAACCGTTAATCGGCTAATCGTATTTCCAATACGATTAACTATATAATCGAGTATAATCCGTAAAGTGAATCTTACATACTCGTATAAACGTATTATAATTCATATATTCATTGTTAAATAACACATAAATAGTATATACCGGCTAGGGTATACCTGATTTTGCCGGAATCGTTACATTCTCCCCCCGTAAAACAAATTTCGTCCTCGAAATTTTACGCTTCGACTACTTCCTTTTGAGGAAATAGATAGGGGTATTTCTTCCGGAATTCGTCCTTTCGTTCCCATGTATATTCTGGGCCTCGTTGTGAATTCCATCTAACTTTGACCAACGAAATCTTATTGTGTCTAAGTTGCTTGATTTTCCGTCTACTATTTCTATGGGTTTCTCTACGAAATTGAGCTTATCACTTATTTGGACACCCTCTAAAGGTAACACCGATGTCTCCTCCGCCAGACATCTTTTCAAGTTTGATACGTGAAACACGTTGTGAACTGCACTCAGTTCATCGGGTAGCTCTAATCGGTATGCTACGGGACCGATTTTTGCAGTAATATTAAATGGTCCAATATATCTCGGGGCTAACTTCCCTGCCTTCCCAAATCTGACTACACCCTTCCAAGGCGATACCTTTAAATACACCTTATCACCTTTCTCAAACGACAACGGTTTTCTACGGGTATCGGCATAACTCTTCTGCCGATCCCGCGCGGCCTTCAGATTGTTCCTAATTTCAAGGATTTTGCTGGTCGTTTCCTGGACCAGGTCTGATCTAATAACCTGAGTGTCGCCCACTTCAGTCCAGCAGAGTGGTGATCGACACTTCCGACCATAGAATGCTTCGTAAGGCGCTGCCTTTATACTGCTATGGTAACTGTTATTATTAGAAAATTCAACAAGTGGGAGATGTTGATCCCAATTTCCCTTAAAATCCAGTACGCATGCACGAAGCATATCCTCCAGGGTTTGGATGGTACTTTCAGACTGACCATCGGTCTGTGGGTGATAAGCTGTGCTTAGATCAATGCGCGTTCCTAGCGCTTCTTGCACAGCTTGCCAAAGATTGGAGGTGAAGTGGCTATCCCGATCGGAGATGATTGAGATGGGTATCCCATGACGAGACACAATTTCATTTATATAAATCTGCGCAAGTCTCTCAGTGTTATAATTATTTCTAATCGGAATAAAATGTGCCGATTTGGTTAATCGATCCACGATTACCCAAATTGCATCATGTCCTCGGGATGTCTTAGGAAGATGTGTCACAAAATCCATCGTGATTTGCTCCCACTTCCATTCGGGAATTTCTGGTTGTTGTAACATCCCCGAGGGTTTCTGGTGCTCTGCCTTAACTCTCGCGCAAGTCGTACACTTACCGACATACGTTGCTATGTCCTTTTTCATACCCGGCCACCAGTAGAACTCCTTCACATCCTTGTACATCTTATCCGATCCCGAATGTATGGAATATTTCGATCTATGCGCTTCGTCCATGATTAATTCACGAAGGTCATGGAGGGTCGGGATCCAAATCCGATTTTTGAAATAGAGAATTTCGTCCACGCGCTGTTCGAAATTCTTCTCATTGCCGTAAAGTCCCTCCTTCTCCACTTGTTCCTCTTTCAACGCCTCACGTTGAGCGACTCGGATCAGGTCCGAAAGGTTCGACTGGACTATCATCCCCAGTGCTCGCACTCGCAATGGCTTAATTCGATCTTTCCTACTCAAGGCATCGGCTACGACGTTAGCCTTGCCGTGGTGATAACGGATGTCACAGTCATAATCGCTTAACAACTCGACCCATCTTCGTTGCCTCATATTCAGGTCTTTCTGATCGAATATGTGCTGCAAACTTTTATGATCGGTGAAGATGGTGCACTTCGTACCGTAGAGATAATGTCTCCAGATTTTAAGTGCGAAGATAACCGCTCCCAGTTCTAAGTCGTGAGTAGTGTAATTTTTCTCGTGTACTTTTAACTGTCGGGAAGCATAGGCTATAACCTTATTATTCTGCATCAACACGCATCCTAACCCTCTACGCGATGCGTCGCAATACGCGACAAAACCATCGTTTCCATCGGGGAGACTTAAAATCGGCGCTTGCCACAATTTTTGCTTTAACGTTTGAAACGCCATCTCCTGCTCTTCTCCCCATTCATACTTTCGATCCTTTTGAGTCAGGAGAGTTAATGGTTGGGCGATGCTAGAGAAGTTCTCTATGAATCGACGATAATATCCAGCTAAGCCTAAGAATTGGCGGATTTCCTTTGGCGTTTTAGGCGCTTGCCAATTCTTAATTGCTTCAATCTTACTCGGATCAACGTGTATTCCTTGATGGTTTACAACGTGTAACGATTCCGACGAAATCAGGTATACCCTAACCTATAGACGTTAGTTACGTCATATGTAATGTCGGGTAAATGAGTTACCATGGTAATCATACGAGAATACATGGTTCATTGTATTGATTGTACGTGAATATATAATTCACCGTATTGAATATGCGATCAAACGATCGATAGTTATTGAAACCCGAATGAATCGAGGGTTCAATTATAGATGAGATATATGATATTTAGTGATGTTACGAAGTATTAAAGCTTCGGGATAAGTGGATTAAAGCACAGAAAAAGGATTTCGATTTAATAGTACGTCGGTACGTTAAACGAAATCTTTAATACCAAACCGAGCAAGAGACGATCGATCAAGCCGAAAAAGATGCACGATAATTAATGATATGATGTTTTAAGTTAATAAACATCATGGTTTAAGTTTTTAAAGTTTTTATATCGGTTTTATATAAATTTCTTCTTTTAAAGCCGAAAAAACGACCGTTTTAAGCCGAATTAGACGTTTAACTGAAAAACGAACTGAACCAGATTATCCAAAACATTATCCAGATCACGGAAATCCAAATGAGTGGACTAGATTGAACAAGTGAGTCCCACCCCACCCATCCTTTAGTTCGATCGGACTTCCCACACACAAACCATTTTCATTTACTTTTTTTCACACACCCAACTCAACAAACCTTCAACTCTCTCAAACCTTTGATCAAAAACCCGAGTTTTCAAGCAAGAACACAAGGTAAAAACCGAGTTGTAATCGTGTTTATCTTCCTTTCTTAGGTTTTCTTTCAAGAAAATGAGGTTTCAAATGAAAAATAGGTGAAAACCCGAGATGAAACCGATTCTTGCATGATCAAGTGATGTATACGTGTTATACAAAGGATCTTGGTCCAAGAAATGAGTTAAACGAGTCAAAAACGAATTTTTACGGTTAAATCTTTGTTTTAGTATCATAACCGTAACCATGAATGAAATGGCTTGATCGTGAGTGTAACTTGCTTGGTATTGTGGTATGTTGTTTGTAGGCTCTGTATTTAGTGGTAGATAAGGCGGAAAGATGAGTTTGTAGCTTGTAGTGGCGGAAAACGAAAGGTATATTCGGTTTTTGTCGGTGAATGTGTTTTTGGACAGATTGTTGGTCGTTTAGAGTTAGCTCACGAAATTTTACAGAGGTGTTAAACACATGGAAATATGAGTTCTGTAAATTTTTGGTAATTTTTGGATGAAGGATGAATATTTGGTGAATTTAGTGCTCGGTTTTGGCCAAAAATGGTGAAAAATAGTTAAATATCATGAAAAATTCTGGAAAATTGTGGATAATCTTTTCATATCATGTATAAGTCACACACAAAATTTGAGGTCCGTTGGAGAAGTCTAAGTAGGCTTTTCGGTTAAACGAGTTCTAGGGATTTCTAGCTCGGTTTTAGTAAAAATGGCATTTAAAAGAAGATTTTGGTTTTGGAAAAATTACAGGGGACTATGTGGATGGTAGGGGACATCCAGGAGAAATTTGGGATTTTTCTAAGATCTTTTGGTATTTACGACATATTTAGTGTTTAAATGGTGTTTAAAAATAGATAAGTAAATTTTAAATATAAGAATTAATTCTGGAAATATTTTTATAAAATTCCCCACTGTTAAAAAGTGATTTGTGCAAAATTTCAAGATCCGAGAGTAAACGGATAATTATTTGTGCTAATTATCAAACTTTTAAAGTAAAACGCGTAAACCGGTGAAGTTCGCTTAAGCGAGCTGACTGGTGTATAAAAACCTTAAAAATGGACCATTTTCATATAATTGAGTTAAACAAGTAAAAATGAATCATCCGAAAATAATTCGGATGATTTGGGTATTTTTAACCGATTTTAACGGTTTCCGGTACGCCAAAGACGGAAACGAGTCCCGCGGCCAATCGGGACGTCTAAACCGAGCTATAATTTCACATTTTAAATTAAATTTTCAGACAACCACTATTTTCGGGTCGTGTGTGACCAAACTCATTTTTGAAACATAAAACGGATATTCGTGCTAGGCACGCAAAACGAGAAAACGACTAATAGAAATTGTGACCATGGAACTCTAAACGACATCACAATCTGAGTCCGGAGAAGTATTTCTGGGTTAGCATTGCCCCCGGAACAGGTACAGTACTGGGTTAACAGTGTCCCCAGATGTACCGATTGATAAGGTAAAAGATTATATAAACAATAATTGTATAATAACGATCGTAGTGATCATATTACAGATTGGACGTGTTAATTGATAATGATTGTTGTTACCTGCTTGCATGTGCTAAGGTGAGTTTCACGAGCCCCTTTTTACTGAAATGTTTTAATTATTTTCCCTGGGCGGAAAGCATGTTTTTTTATCAAAATGATTAAGTACATGCTGAACGCATGGAAATGAATGTATTTATATAATGTTTATTGTACGGGAATCGTACGGTAATGTATTAAAATGGTAATTGTTTGAGTTGTTAATATTGTAAGGTCCCGCAACAGTGTTCTGGGTTAACAGTGTCCCCAGAGGTTATTGGAAGTTTCTGGGTTAACAGTGTCCCCAGAGGTTAGTGAAGTGTTCTGGGTTAACAGTGTCCCCAGAGGTTATTAAATGTATTTATGGGTTAACAGTGTCCCCAGATAATACTATATTATGATATGGATTTATCATGGTTTACTAAAATTGTGAAACTCACCAACTATTCGTAGTTGACCCGTTTTCTCACATGCTTTTCAGGTACAACTAAGATAAAGTGATTGATTACGTGCTAAGTGCTTGATGTGTGTAAGGTTTACGTGCTGGACGTTAGGATACATTATAACAGATAGAATTATGAACCGTATTGTATGATGTGTGTATCACCTAGACGGTAATGAAAGATGAGATAATGTAATTTTGAAGTATATTAATGCATTCGGTTTTCTTTATAAACAATGTGGTTGATATCAGAGGTGTCTGTCGCATCCCGTTTACGTTTCCGCTGCGGTCACGGGGTGTTACACAACGTGACCGAGGAATTGCACTTCTTGTAACAAGAAGTTACACTTGGAGAATTTTGCATACAACTTCTCCTGATTCAGCAACTCTAAAATTATTCTTAAGTGTTGCTCGTGCTCTTCTTTACTTTTCGAGTAAATCAGAATATCGTCAATAAACACGATTACGAATTTGTCAAGATAGGGTTTACAGACTCGATTCATGAGGTCCATGAACACTGCTGGCGCATTTGTTAGCCCGAAAGGCATAACTAAGAACTCGTAATGGCCGTAGCGAGTCCAAAATGCGGTTTTTGGAATATCTTCTTCCTGAATTCTAACCTGATGGTAACCCGATCTAAGATCGATCTTTGAGAAATAGCTCGCACCTTGCAGCTGGTCAAACAGGTCATCAACTCGGGGAAGAGGGTACCTATTTTTGATTGTTAACTTGTTCAACTCCCTGTAATCAATGCACATTCTAAGGCTCCCGTCCTTCTTTTTCACGAATAATACAGGCGCACCCCATGGGGAATGACTAGGACGTATAAATCCTTTATCCAACAATTCTTGCAACTGATTGGATAATTCTTGCATCTCGGACGGTGCAAGTCTGTAGGGCGCTTTAGCAACAGGGCCAGCTTGAGGTAATAAATCGATTCTGAATTCGACCTGTCGGGTTGGCGGTAATCCAGGAAGTTCTTCTGGGAAAACTTGTGGAAACTCGCGTACCACCGGGATATCATCCACCCGTTTCTTATCAGAATCTGTGGCCGTCAAGCTTGCTAGATACGCCACGCACCCCTGGCGTATATATTTTAACACCTTGAGGTGGGATATAAATGGTATCATTGTGCCCGACATCTCCCCTTGCACTAACACCTCTTCGTCATCCGACACCCGGATCTTGACGATTTTCTTTTCACAGTTTATTTCCACTTTGTTACGTGCTAACCAATCCATTCCCACTATTACGTCAAAACTACCTAGTTCTACCGGTAATAAGTCAATCAAGAAGGATTGATTGTTCAGAATAAAAGGGCAATTCCGAACTATCTGATTAACTATCATGGTTTTACCGTTAGCGACTTCTACGGTATAAGGTTCTATGGTTTCACTAATTGGAAGGTTTGCTATCGATAGGAACTTAACGGAGACAAAACTTCTATCGGCGCCCGTATCAAATAATACAGAAGCGTAATGATCAGAGACGAGGAATGTACCTGTCACTACGTTGGGGTCCTGGCGTCCTTCGTTCGCCCCCATCACGAATGCTCGGCCTATCGCCGGATTGGACGACGATGCCTGACCCACAGTTTGCCTCCCGTTTCCTCCCTGGTTCAGTTTCGGGCAGTATCTCCTGAAGTGATCTGTGCCGCCGCATTCAAAGCAAGCACGGCTGGTGGTCATCATTTGGTTTCCTTGTGGGTTTTGTGGTCGGGCTGGTTGGGTCCTAAATGGCTGCGCACGGATAGGTTGCGGTTGTCGGTTCAGATTGTTCAGGTTTGCCCTACATCTCGGTGCGTAGTGCCCCTCCCTGCCACACCGATGGCACACTACCCCCCTGCACTCGCCACCATGCTGGTAACCGCATTTTCCACACCTAGGAAACGTCCTTGTCTGCGGTTCCTGCCTTCCGCCTAAACTAGTCATGGCGTAGTTCTGGGCAGCGGGCCGAGCACGTTTATTTTGTTGCTTCTCCTGGATCCTATTGTCATACGTACCTCGCTTTCCCCCAGCAAACTCTCCTGCCACCTTCAGTGACCCACTCCTCACGAAATCGTATGTGACGTTACCAGTTTGCGTCACCGCACCCTCAAACGTCTGGTGTCCCCCAGCGTTGACTATACTCCTTACTACTGGAGTTAGTCCCCATATATAACGCTCAACCCTCTTTGACTCTGGGGTGACTAACCATGGCACCAATCGCGATAATTCATTAAATCGGTTGGTATAACCCAAGTGGTCTGCCCCCTGCATCTCCAGGTTCCACAATTCGTTTTCTAACTTCTGCAGTTCTTTTTTCGGGCAGAAATGTTCCAGCACAAGGGCCTTGAGTTCTGCCTAGGTCATGCGGTTTGTCGCTGCTTGACCGCGAGTGTGCACTATTGTGTTCCACCATGTCAAGGCATGGTCCGTGAACGTGCAGGTAGCATACTTAACAACATAATCCTTAGGGCAGTTACTGATGTTCACAACCGACTCTATTTTCTCAATCCACTTAACCAACCCATTTGGTCCCTCAGACCCGCTAAAATCTAGGGGCTTGCACAACATAAAATCTTTAATTGAACATCCCCTTGTTGCAGGAGTCGGTTCAGCGCGGTTCGTTTCTACACTGGGTATAGGGCCATTACTGTCTGTAACGACCACCCTAGGCGGTGCGTCATTACTCGGAATCGGGTTACCGTTCGGTGGAGGGTTCACATTTTGTTCCCCATCATTATTGGTGGTCGTTTGATTGCTCGCAGGGGCTGGATTGGTCGTATTATTAATACTGGCGGCGATGCGCGATACTATATCCGGTATCGCTGCCTCTAACTGACGAGCAATCAGACGGCTCACATCCACTTCTGACATTTGAGCTGATCGTTTTGGTGCCATTCTACACAACATTAAGAAAAATACATATATTTAATACAAATTCCAATCTCGATACACAACACATATTCCATTCATTAATAAACATCAGTACATATTACATAAACATCAGCCCATAGATTAAGTTTTCATACATCAGTCTTACATCGGCATCATTTCGACATAACCCTCTATGGGTCAGTGCTTGAATGATAAACCAAAAGTATCTACAATGGTATTCCCAAAAAGAGACCCCCTATGGGCTAGTGGCTGTACTATAACTACCCAAGATTCACTCTATGTTAGCATCGCCACTAACTGCTTACACAGAGTATCAAAAAGTGGACCTTGACTACTACCACCCTAACATGACTAAACATGGTGGTATACCAACCACACCAACACTGCCACCATCACCACTAACACCGCCATCAAACCCCGGATCCGTGTCTCCATCCGGTCAATCATCCACTGGGAGTATGCACCCTCCCTCCTCAGCTGACCAATCGCGTACTGGCTGTCCAGTACGCAGTCCGCCAAGTGATTCCTCCTCTGAATACCCACCGTCAAAGCGACGGTGTGATCAACCACCTGCTCATGGAGCACTCGAAGCCATGCAGCCTCGGAGGAGGGACGCTCATCCCTCTCCGGCCTAGGGGTACCCCACACGGGTGGAGGCATAGGCTCAGGCTGGAGGCGGGAGGACTCGCCCCTGTGGTAAGTGGGTCTGGGTGGGGTAAAGGTAGGTGGGACATAAGGGGCACTGATCCGCGCCGTGAGGCGGGGACCGGGTCTGGGAGGGGTAAGGGTGACTTGTGGTGCGGGTGGGGTGGGGGATCTGGCAACCCTAGCAGGGGAGGACAAGCTAGCACTCCTATGGCTAGTCTCAGTAGGCTCAGTGCTGGAAGCTAAGCGTAAACTCCTAGAGTTCCCGGAACTGGCCTCCTCCGGGTCCTCTTCCATGGACAAACTTCGAGACCTCGACATCCTTACCTGTACACAAGTTAGCAAACATATAGCTCCTTCCATAATGTAAATCATCATTAAATTAATATACACACACTTATACAACCTTGTCACATAAAAATATTATCATATACTTACACATATGTTGCCGATTTTACCTAATAATGTTCCCCGTGACTTCCCTTGAATTCCCTCGTGCGGACAAGTCTGTTATTATGTTCCGGACCATAATAACTCACTTGTCCATCCAAGTTCATCCAGATCTCGTCACTATATATTATTAGTTGATATTCAGATCCTATAATACTTGAGCTACTGGTTATATTTTAGGTATCTTTTAAAGACATCCTAATTCATTTATAACCAATGGCTCTGATACCAAGTTCTGTAACACCCCGAAACCGCAGCGGAAACGTAAACGGGATGCAACAGACACATCTGATATCAACAGCATTGCTTATAAAGAAAACACCACTACATTAATTCACATCATATTACATCGTTCCGAGTTTAGTTATCGTCTAGGCGACAGCACATAAGTTTTACCAATAGTACATTAACATATTTAATACAAAATGATCACTAAGCTTCCACAAAAGCACGCATCATCAAGCATGTAGCACTTATTCCAGTTTGGGAGTACCTAGAAAGCATGTAAAGAAAACGGGTCAACTACGAATAGTTGGTGAGTTTCACAATTTGAATAAACCATGATAAATCCATATCATAATATAATAGTATCGATGTAATTATGCTGGGCCCACAAGCGAAACCTCTGTCTGGGGACAATGTTAACCCAGTACAGTACTCATTCTGGTGACAACGTTAACCCAGAAACACTTCCAAAGACATCTGGGGACACAGTTAACCCAGTACCACTTCCAAAGACATCTGGGGACACAGTTAACCCAGTACTGTACCCATTCCGTACGATTCCCGTACAATCAAATATTTATAAATACACGCAAATCCATGCGTTCAGTATGTATTTAAACATTTCAATAATAACATGCTTCCGCCCCGGGAAAATATTTGAAAACAATTCAGAAAAAGGGGCTCGTGAAACTCACCTTATCGTAGGCAGTTAGGTATCACAGTACACCAGCTACTAGTCCGGATCTGTAATACGATCCCTAAGTTCGTTACTACACAATCACTATTAACATAACTTTAACCGTGTTAACCGGTACATCTGGGGACACCGTTAACCCAGTACTGTAACCGTTCCGGGGGCAATGATAACCCAGAAACACTTCTCAGGACTCAGATTGTGATTCGTTTAGAGTTTAACAGTCAAAATTACTATTATTTTGTTTCCCCCCTTTTGCGTGCCTAGCACGGTTATCCGTTTTTACGTTTCCAAAAATGAGTTTGGTCACACACGACCCGAAAATAGTGGTTGACTGATATTTTATTTAAAGTTGTGAAATTAGAGATCGGTTTAGGCGCCCCGATTGGCCGTGGACTCGTTTCCGTCTTTAGCGCACCGGAAACTGTTAAATCGGGTAAAAATTACTCAAATCATCCGAATTATTTTCGGATGATTCATTTTTACTTATTTAACTCATTTATATGAAAATAGTTCATATTTAGGTTTTTTATACACCAGTCAGCTCGCTCATGCGAACTTTACCGGTTTACGCGTTTTAAGCTTTAAAAGTTTGTTTTTGCACCAATAATTATCCGTTTAATCCCGGATCTTGAAAGTTTGTACAAATCACTTTTTGACAGTGGGGAATTTTATAAAAATATTTCCAGAATTAATTTTTATATTTAAAATTTATTTATCTATTTTTAAACACCATTTAAACACTAAATATGTCGTAAATACCAAACGATCTTAGAAAAATCCCAAATTTTTCCTGGATGACCCCTGCCATCTCCATAGTCCCCTGTAATGTTTCTAGAATCAAAATGTTTTTCTAAATGCTATTTTCTCTAAAACCGAGCTAGAAAACCCTAGAACTCGTTTAACCGAAAAGCCTACTTAGACTTCTCCAACTGATCTCAAATTTTGTGTGTGACTTATACATGTTATAAAAAGATTATCTGAAATTTTCCAGAATTTTTCATGATATTTAACTATTTTTCACCATTTTTGGCCAAAACCTAGCATTAAATTCACCAAATATTCATCCTTTGTCCAAAAATAACCAAAAATTCACAGATCTCATATTTTCATATATCTAACACCTCTGTAAAATTTCATGACCCATCTCTAAACGAGTACAATCTCTCCAAAATACATAAATCATACAAAAACAGAACTACCTTGTGTTTCTAGCTTCAAATCGCAAGAATCTCGCTTTCTAGCCTTTGCTAACAACTAGATACAACACCTACAAGCATAATAACACCACACCAAGCAAGTTACACTAACAATCAAGCCATTTCTTTCATGGTTTCGGTTATGGTTTAAAAACAAAGATTTAACCGTAAAAATTCGTTTTTGGTTCGTTTAACTCCTTTCTTGGACCAAGATCCCTTGTATAACCCGTATACATCACTTGATCATGCAAGAATCGGTTTCATCTCGGGTTTTCACCATTTTTCACTTGAAACCTCATTTTCTTGCAATTAGATTCGAGAAACGAAGATAAACACGTACATAACACGTCCTTTACCTCGTTGTTCTTGCTAGAATTCTCGGTTTTTGGATTATGAACTTGAGAGAAATGAAGATTGTTGAGTTGAGTTTGTAAAAAAAAGAATAAGGAAAAGGGGTTTTACACCCTTTTTCCGATCGGAACAACAAAGGAGGGTGGGGTGGGACCCACTCCTCAAATCTTAGCCACATATTCAGATTCCCATAATCTGGATAATGTTTTGGATAATCTGGTTCAGTTCGTTTTTCGGTTAAACGTTTAATTTGGCTTAAAACGAGGCTAAAACGGTCGTTTTTCGGCTTAAAAATGAAATTTATATAAAACCGATTTAAAAATTTAAAAACTTAAACCATGACTTTCATTAACTTAAAATATCATATTATTAATAATTGCGCATCATTTTCGGCTTGATCGATCGTCTCTTGCTTGGTTTGGTATTAAAGGTTTCGTTTAATGTACCGATGTACCATTAAATCAAAAATCCTTTTTCTGTGCTTTGATTCACTTATCCCGAAGCTTTAATACTTCGTAACCATCACTAATTAATATATATTTCATCTATAATGAAATCCCCGATCGTTCGGGCTTCAATAACCGTTAATCGGCTAATCGTATTTCCAATACGATTAACTGTGTAATCGAGTATAATCCGTAAAGTGAATCTTACATACTCTTATAAACGTATTATAATTCATATATTCATTGTTAAATAACACATAAATAGTATATACCGGCTAGGGTATACCTGATTTTGCCGGAATCGTTACACTACTCTCCAATGGATAACCACTATGGACAAGATTATCCGCATTAGCGAATGCCGTCCCGATCAAGCTGTGGGTTATGCTACTCAGTCATTTGAAGAAGAAGCTATGTATTGGTGGGAAAGTGTGGAGCAGAGAAAGACTAGGGATGAGATCAAGGCGTTGAGATGGGACGACCTGAAAGAGTTGGTGATGAAGAAGTTTTGTGCAGATGCCGAGGTTGAAAGAACGGAGATGAAGTTCCTGAATTTAAAGGCCGGTATGATGCCGCATCGTGAGTATACTATTGAATTCAACCGACTATCTAGGTTGGTGCCTGATATGGTTGACACTGAGGTCAAGAGAATCAAATGTTATGTGAGGGGATTGTCACAAAAGGTCCGCATGTTAGTCAGGGCAAATAAACCTGCTACTTTTGACTCTGCTGTTGAGCTTGCAGAAGTGGTTTATGCTGACCTGGCTGAGGACGATGTGGTGGTGGAAGAAAAGAAGGAGAAGAAATGGGCTACCTCTGCTAAGCGGTCTGGCGAGATGGTGACAAAAACTGATGAGAAGAAGGCCAAGGTTGGGAACAAGGATGCATGTAAGACGTGTGGGCAAGTGCACCAGGGAGAATGCAAGACTGGGACAGACAGATGCTATCGGTGTGGAAAGAGTGGGCATTACTCTCGAGAATGCCCTGATCGTCCAAAGTGCTTCAAATGCGGAAAAGCTGACCACATGGCTTGGGATTGCAAGGAATCAGGGGCAGGAGGTGCGAAAGGATAAAGACTAGGGGAAACTACAGAGAGGAACACTTGATGAAGGAATAATTGCTCATGCAATGGTTTTATTTGTTTAAATTACATTTGCTTAAGAACTTATTTTGTGTTAAGGTTTAAAACTTATGTTTATCAATGACGTGTAATATATTGAGTTTGGTTATGAATGATTATTATGTTATGATAAAATGTTGTTTTAGACAATAGTGTTAAAAGTACTAAACGAAGCCCTTGGAAGGATGAGATGAGTCTTGGAACATCGAGGTTCTCATGGACAAGCTAACTTAAATAGCTAAAACACATGGCCACCATTCGATGGCTGCAAAGTCGGGAGTAAGAAGGATAACTCAGAAAGCGAAGGTGATTCAATAAAGTGTGCGATCATAAAGAAAAAGGTATTCCTTTTGGAATAAGCTAGGTTTCGGGGACGAAACCTCTTTAAGGAGGGAAGACTTGTAACATCCCAATTTTTCGTTCGGATATTAATAATAATAATAAAATATGATAGGATAAATAGGCTTTTAGATGGACTTAATTATGGACCAAAAGGGAAAGATGGGCCTTAGGTCCATGGGCTTAATGGAGTATAAATACCCCTTAAACCCTAATCCTTTCCATTTTTATCCTAATCTACACACTAGCCTATACCTTAGAAAACACACAACACCATCTTATAACCCGAACCAAGATCCGAAGGCGAAAACCCGAGCTTGTTGGTGCTGGAACGTCATGACGGAACAAAACAACATCAAGGCTTAACCGTGTTCGTAGTTCGACTCGTTCAAGGTACGTTTATAGTTAGAAATCGTTCGTATAGGTTCGGTTTGATTTGGGAAATCATAGATCTGTGTTAGTTTGTTATAAACGAACCCAAAACAACAAATATTACTGGAATTGATTAGCATTTGATAGGTTAATTGTTAACCTAAAAGAACCCATAACCTATATGCCTAAATCGCATCCCTTAAACATCGATGTTGGGCCGATTTGATGTATGGGGTTTGTAGGCGCTGCTTAGACGATTCCGTTGATACCTAAATCGAGTTATTTGGTTAAGAAACGGAGATGATTATGGGGATTAAGAACGAACAGTAGCTGCAGCTGGACAACTTTGCTGCAGCTAAGTTCGCCTGATGATAACTTCCCTGGTTGTCAAGTTCGCCAGCTGACTAAGTTCACCTAAGGTTAACTTTGCCTAAGGTTAACTTCACCTAAGGTTAACTTTGCCTAAGGTTAACTTCGCCTAAGGTTAACTTCACCTAAGGTTAACTTCACCTGTTGATAACTTCACCTAAGGTTAACTTCGCCTAAGGTTAACTTCACCTGTTGATAACTTCACCTAAGGTTAACATCGCCTGAGATTAACTTCACCTGAGGTTAACTTCACCTAAGCTTAACTTCACCTGAGGTTAACTTCACCTGAGTTTAACTTAGCACTAAGTTGAAATAATCTGATACGATAGGACGAGTATTGATACGTGTAATCTATATACAGTTAGCAGAGCACACTTAAAGAGAGGAACCACGATAAACGGAGAAAGGAAGCGCATTCAGGTGAGTTTCTAGCCCCATTCCTTGTTATGTTTTCGGGGATGTGTGCATACTCGATGTGTTGTTAATACACTCATCCTAAGTGATAAGTGTATGCCATATATGATATATGTTATAGATATGAATGATTGCTTTTCGGTACGCGAACGATCTTCGGATATTGCGCGTACTGTCAGGTTAAAAATAAAGGTACGAATATTATATATCGAAGATGTATGAACATTACAAATGAACACTTGTCGGGGGGTGAACGATCTTTGGATATTGCACGTATCGACAAGGGGTATGGTTGTTAAATGAATGATGTAAAGAATCCCTAGAGTGTTCTTATGCTGTAATGTAATTATTGTATATGTGAAGTATGTGTATACAGGTACACTAATGGTATGTGAGTCCTACGTTCGACATAGTAAGTTAGGATGGTGAATCCCTCTAACTTCTGTTGCACATAGACTTGGCAGATGATGGCGTAGTTAAGGACTGCGGGCCTTATACGTGATGTAGATGATAGATGTAAACGTAGATAGGGACGGTGGGCCTTATACGTGTTATAGGAGATAGACACAAACGTAGATAAGGACTGCGGACCTTATACGTAATGTAGATAGGCGTCAGCACAAGAAATGACTATGGACCTTATACGTGCTATATTTGTGTTGTGGTAGCTTAGAGGAAGACTGCGAACTTCGTACGTGCTATGGTTATAGGTGATAGACGCCAACGTAGATAAGGACTGCGGACCTTATACGTATTGTAGATAGGCGTCAGCACAAGAAAGGACTGTGGACCTTATACGTGCTATATTTGTGTTAGCATACGGGAGGACTGCGGACTTCGTACGTGCTATGGTTTAGGTTGCAACATAGGGAAGGACTGAGGACCTTGTACGTGTTGTCAATATAGGATGGTACAGGGAAGGACTGCGGACCATGCACGTACCATAACTGGTGAACATAGGTAAGGACTGCGGACCTTTTATGTGTTCACGATCTTGAGTACAGGTATAGACGACGGACTATGAACGTACTCATGGTAGACTGAGGTTAGTGATTGTAGATATGTATGTATATATGGCAGTAGGGTAACGAATTAAGTATGGATATGTATCTTCGGATATGTATGTATGTGTATGTATTGTATGGCGTCCGATTAACTAGAACTCACTCAGCGTAGCTGACTTTTAGTATGCATGCAGGTGAGTAGAATGAGACAGCTAGCTTGAGCGGGCACATGGTGAGCGAATAGGAGACTGGCATCTGAAGACTCAAGATGTTTTAATGTTAATTGACGTTTATTTTGAAAGACAAGAATGTTTAATTAAGGCAAGTTTTGGATTGCTGTAATGTTTTATGAAAGTTTTTGTATTCCGCGAAAGTTTTAATTAACTCTGATTTGTAAGAACTGTGTTTATGAGTAAATCCTATGCTAAAGTAGGGCTACCGGGTTCGAGGCCTTACAAGTTGGTATCAGAGCAATGTTCGAGAGATTTAAGCATCCTACATGCTTAGACTCGAACATAAAATGGGATTTTAGTAATAAAAGAAAAGAAGATGTCAGTTCAAGATAGCCATGTTTCACTCAAGCAAGCTCAGTAATGGTAAGGTATATAGTTAATGAACTATATTGTTAGGGATAGGATTAATTGATTGATTGTTTGATGGATTAACTGTTTAAAAGTAGAAACTAGCACAAGTGAAATCAAAAAGGGAAGTATATAGAACCTGAGGAATAATGCAAATTGTTAATTACACTTGATCGATGTCATTAGCTACTTACCTTACAAATCATGTGCTAAATAATTCCTAGAGTGATGACGTTTGTGTTTTCCCCTTTTAGAATACTAATGGCTGGAGCTGGAGAAATTGTTGGGACTGGAGGTCGCACTTGACGTCGTGGCAGGCCTCGTCTTGTCCGGCAACCCTCGGTAGAAGAAGCTTCCAACACCGGAGACGAAGGAGGCGCAGCTGGAGAAAACCCGAGCAACAACGAAGGACATCAACTTGACCATGCTGTTCTAGCTGCCATTGCCCAAGCCGTGGCAACTGCCATGAAGACTGGGAATCCCGAAGGATCTGCTGGAAGAACTGCTGAAGGATCAGGATAGAGTGGTAGGAAGGATGGTGAGGGAGGGAAGGGTGACTCGAGTGAAACTGGATCTGTCAAGGTTGGTGATGGAAAGAGAGGTCGAGGTGGGTGTAACTACAAGTCCTTCAAAGGATGCGACCCGCCGAAGCTAACTGGTTTGGGAGACGCAATCGCTACTCTCCAATGGATAACCACTATGGACAAGATTATCCGCATTAGCGAATGCCGTCGCGACCAAGCTGTGGGTTATGCTACTCAATCATTTGAAGAAGAAGCTATGTATTGGTGGGAAAGTGTGGAGCAGAGAAAGACTAGGGATGAGATCAAGGCATTGAGATGGGACGACCTGAAAGAGTTAGTGATGAAGAAGTTTTGTGCAGATGCCGAGGTTGAAAGAACGGAGATGAAGTTCCTGAATTTAAAGGCCGGTATGATGACGCATCGTGAGTATACTACTGAATTCAACCAACTATCTAGGTTGGTGCCTGATATGGTTGACACTGAGGTCAAGAGAATCAAATGTTATGTGAGGGGATTGTCACAAAAGGTCCGCATGTTAGTCAGGGCAAATAAACCTGCTACTTTTGACTCTGCTGTTGAGCTTGCAGAAGTGGTTTATGCTGACCTGGCTGAGGACGATGTGGTGGTGGAGGAAAAGAAGGAGAAGAAATGGGCTACCTCTGCTAAGCGGTCTGGCGAGATGGTGACAAAAACTGATGAGAAGAAGGCCAAGGTTGGGAACAAGGATGCATGTAAGACGTGTGGGCAAGCGCACCAGGGACAATGAAAGACTAGGACAGACATTGCTATCAGTGTGGAAAGAGTGGGCATTACTCTCGAGAATGCCCTGATCGTCCAAAGTGCTTCAAATGCGGAAAAGCTGACCACATGGCTAGGGATTGCAAAGGAATCAAGGGCAAGAGGTGCGAAAGGATAAAGACTAGGGGAAACTGCAGAGAGGAACACTTGATGACGGAATAATTGCTCATGCAATGGTTTTATTTGTTTAAATTACATTTTCTTAAGAACTTGTTTTGTGTTAAGGTTTAAAACTTATGTTTATCAGTGACGTGTAATATATTGAGTTTGGTTATGAATGATTATTATGTTATGATAAAATGTTGTTTTAGACAATAGTGTTAAAAGTACTAAACGAAGCCCTTGGAAGGATGAGATGAGTCTTGGTACATCGAGGGTCTCATGGACAAGCTACCTTAAATAGCTAAAACACATGGCCACCATTGATGGCTGCAAAGTCGGGAGTAAGAAGGATAACTCAGAAAGCGAAGGTGATTCAATAAAGTGTGCGATTATAAAGAAAAAGGTATTCCTTTTACAAGGAATAAGCTAGGTTTCGGGGATGAAACCTCTTTAAGGAGGGAAGACTTGTAACATCCCAATTTTTCGTTCGGATAGTAATAATAATAATAAAATATGATAGGATAAATAGGCTTTTAGGTGGACTTAATTATGGACCAAAAGGGAAAGATGGGCCTTAGGTCCATGGGCTTAAGGGAGTATAAATACCCCTTAAACCCTAATCCTTTCCATTTTTATCCTAATCTACACACTAGCCTATACCTTAGAAAACACACAACACCATCTTATAACCCGAACCAATATCCCAAGGCGAAAACCCGAGCTTGTTGGTGCTGGAACGTCGTGACGGACCAAAACAACATCAAGGCTTAACCGTGTTCGTAGTTCGACTCGTTCAAGGTACGTTTATAGTTAGAAATCGTTCGTATAGGTTCGGTTTGATTTGGGAAATCATAGATCTGTGTTAGTTTGTTATAAACGAACCCAAAACAACAAATATTACTGGAATTGATTAGCATTTGATAGGTTAAATGTTACCCTAAAAGAACCCGTAACCTATATGCCTAAATCGCATCCCTTAAACATCGATGTTAGGCCGATTTGATGTATGGGGTTTGTAGGCGCTGCTTAGACGATTCCGTTGATACCTAAATCGAGTTATTTGGTTAAAAACGGAAATGATTATGGGGATTAAGAACGAACAGTAGCTGCAGCTGGACAACTTTGCTGCAGCTAAGTTCGCCTGATGATAACTTCGCTGGTTGTCAAGTTCGCCAGCTGACTAAGTTCACCTAAGGTTAACTTCGCCTAAGGTTAACTTCACCTAAGGTTAACTTCTCCTAAGGTTAACTTCGCCTAAGGTTAACTTCACCTAAGGTTAACTTCACCTGTTGATAACTTCACCTAAGGTTAACT
The DNA here is from genome assembly GCF_021521415.1 of Bidens hawaiensis. NCBI lineage: Eukaryota > Viridiplantae > Streptophyta > Magnoliopsida > Asterales > Asteraceae > Bidens > Bidens hawaiensis. The sequence goes on from NW_027491034.1 coordinate 5,919,338, forward strand.
TCGCCTAAGGTTAACTTCACCTAAGGTTAACTTCACCTGTTGATAACTTCACCTAAGGTTAACTTCGCCTGAGGTTAACTTCACCTGAGGTTAACTTCACCTAAGCTTTACTTCACCTGAGGTTAACTTCACCTGAGTTTAACTTAGCACTAAGTTGAAATAATCTGATACGATAGGACGAGTATTGATACGTGTAATCTATATACAGTTAGCCGAGCACAGTTAAAGAGAGGAACCACGATAAACGGAGAAAGGGACCGCATTCAGGTGAGTTTCTAGCCCCATGCCTTGTTATGTTTTCGGGGCTGTGTGCATACTCGATGTGTTGTTAATACACTCATCCTAAGTGATAAGTGTATGCCATATGTGATATATCTTATAGATATGAATGATTGCTTTTCGGTACACGAACGATCTTCGGATATTGAGCGTACTATCAGGTTAAAAATAAAGGTACGAATATTATATATCGAAGATGTATGAACATTACAAATGAACACTTGTCGGGGCGTGAACGATCTTCGGATATTGCACGTATCGACAAGGGGTATGGTTGTTAAATGAATGATGTAAAGAACGCCTAGAGTGTTCTTATGATATAATGTAATTATTGTATATGTGAAGTATGTGTATACAGGTACACTAATGGTATGTGAGTCCTACGTTCGACATAGTAAGTTAGGATGGCAAATCCCTCTAACTTCTGTTGGACATAGACTTGGCAGGTGATGGCGTATTTAAGGACTGCGGGCCTTATACGTGATGTAGATGATAGATGTAAACGTAGATAGGGACGGTGGGCCTTATAAGTGTTATAGGAGATAGACACAAACGTAGATAAGGACTGCGGACCTTATACGTAATGTAGATAGGCGTCAGCACAGGAAATGACTGTGGAGCTTATACGTGCTATATTTGTGTTGTGGTAGCATAGAGGAATACTGCGGACTTCGTACGTGCTGTGGTTATAGGTGATAGACGCCAACGTAGATAAGGACTGCGGACCTTATACGTATTGTAGATAGGAGTCAGCACAGGAAAGGACTGTGGACCTTATACGTGCTATATTTGTGTTAGCATAGGGGAGGATTGCGGACTTCGTACGTGCTATGGTTTAGGTTGCAACATAGGGAAGGACTGAGGACCTTGTACGTGTTGTCAATATAGGATGGTACAGGGAAGGACTGCGGACCTTGCACGTACCATAACTGGTTAACATAGGTAAGGACTGCGGACCTTTTACGTGTTCACGATCTTGAGTACAGGTATAGACGGCGGACTATGAACGTACTCTTGGAAGACTGAGGTTAGTGATTGTAGATATGTATGTATGTATGGTAGTAGGGTAACGGATTAAGTATGGATATGTATCTTCGGATATGTATGTATGTGTATGTATTGTATGGCGTCCGATTAACTAGAACTTACTCAGCGTAGCTGACTTTTATTATGCACACAGGTGAGTAGAATGAGACAGCTAGCTTGAGCAGGCACATGGTGGGCGAATAGGAGACTGGCATCTGAAGACTCAAGATGTTTTAATGTTAATTGACGTTTATTTTGAAAGACAAGAATGTTTAATTAAGGCAAGTTTTGGATTTCTGTAATGTTTTATGAAAGTTTTTATATTCCGCGAAAGTTTTAATTAACTCTGATTTGTAAGAACTGTGTTTATGAGTAAATCCGATGTTAAAGTAGGGCTACCGGGTTCGGGGCCTTACAACCTAGGTTAGAATTCAACTTTGTATTCGAATACCCATGTATTCTAATGGGTCTATGTTAGAATACAACTTTGTATTCGAATACCTACGTTACAAATCAACTTTGTATTCGAATACCCATGTATTCGAATGGATCTAGGTTAGAATACAACTTTGTATTCGAATACCCATGTATTCGAATTGTCTAGGTAAATATACAATTTGGTATTCGAATACCCATGTATTCGAATGGACAACACTTGTATAATCTTTCTTTCTTTCTGTATTCGAATTGGCTTGTACATGAAATCTTGTATTCGAATGACCTATGTTCGAATAGGTTTGTATATGCAAATCTTGTATTCGAATGACCTGTTATCCATGAGGCATTGTATTCTAAGGAAAAGTATTCAGATAGGATTGAGTTAGAATGCTTCATATTTTCGAATGGGTATTTATTCGAATACTATATGTATTCGAGTAACCTTGTATTCAAATACACCACTGTTGGGTATTATCTCCCTTTACTTTCATTTTCTCGCCATCTACCAACATCCATTCACGTAGTTTAGTGTTACTTAACCTCCTAACGGTTATCATTTTCATGCAAGACCAATATCTAGCTTTCTTAGTAATAAAGTTCTAGCCTTTATCGATTACAAACCCGTTTTAGGCAAAATCTAGGGTTTTACGTGAACCGTATATACTAACAAATTTGGTAAGTCCAATTTTAACATCAAATTTGTATTTTTATGGCAAAACTACGCCCGATTTGCCTTTGTACTAAGTTTTAGGGCAAGCCGTTCTTAAAAAACATAATCTTTATGTATAAAGAGCATACATTTTTATGTTTCAAGGCTATGGTTAGCTTCGATGTGGAACAATAAACTCGTATCTTGCTTGTATAGTAAAGATCTATCAAGATCCAAGCTTGGTTCTTGTTCTTAAACCTTGGCCGATTATTAGAGAGGGTTTGTGTGTGTTTTAGAATGTGTAAGGAGGCTAGGAGATATAATGAGGGTTTTAGGGAGGTTTAAGGAGTATTTATACTCCTTTATGCCCATGGACCTAAGGCCCATAACCATCCCTTATTCCATATTTCATTAACCAAGTCCATACTCTTATATAATATTTTAACTTAGTTAAATATTAACACATTGTTAAACAAACAAAATTTCCTTATTTATTATTACCAAAGATAGGATGTTACACATAAACATCAATAAGTGACTTCGCTGTAAGTAATAGCGGATGACCTAAAATAATGGGGACCCTCTCGTCGGCCTCCATATCGAGAACCACAAAATCTACCAGAATAATGAAGTTATCAACCTTGATGAGCAAATTCTCTATGATCCCCCGTGGGTACTTAACCGATCGATCGGGCAATGACAAAGACATGCGAGTGGGCTTGAGTTCACCCAATTCCAACTTCTCGTACAAATAAAATAGCATGAGATTAATACTTTCCCCCAAATCCGCCAACGCTTGGCTCATGTTGTTGCTATTGAATAAACATGGAATGGTAAAAACACCTGGGTGTGACAAATTTTTGGTAATTGATTAAAAACTACCGCCAAATAATCATCGTTAAGTGGAACGGAGGAAAACTCCCCTAATCGATCTTTTCTTTTCAACAAATCTTTTAGAAATGGCATATGTTGGAGAGCCTCAATGAACGGAAGATTAAACTTGAGTTGTCTGAACATATCGAGAAAATTCTTGTATTCCTTAGTGAACTTTTGATGTTTAAGGCGGGCGATATATGAAACACGAGAATGATCAATAATTAGTGACGGTCGAACTTCCACCGGTTTCTTCTCGATGCTTCTTTCCACTTCAAGCTCACTGGTTGGTGTGGTTGTTTGCACCCTCCCAGGAGTCTCCATCTCTATTTCCTCACTCACCAACTCTTCTTCCTCTTCAACCTCAACCTCTTCTTTTCTCAACTCAGGACCCAAAACTTCCTTGTTAGGAGTGGTGATTGTTTTTAACTGAGTGACCGGATTCTGCTGAGTAGAACTTGAAAACAGAAACAAAAGTCTTTTGTGTAAAAGCCAAGCTATATCACCAATGAGTCTCTGAAGGTCAAGGAGCGATGACTGATGATTTTTCAAAAGCAGATCATGATTGGCTAAAGTTTTCTATTTGGCCTGATCTTTAACAAGTATTTGTTGCATAATCTCTTCTAGTCTTCCTATCCCAACACTCATATCTTTCCTATTACTCACACCATGCTGACTACTTTGAATCATACCATCCTGACCCCATTATAAAACTGACCTTGCCCCTAGTTATAATTAGATTGGAAACTAGGAGGTGCACCGAAAGGGCGCCCAATTTGTGTTATTCTTTGTAGTTGTTCTGAATTAAATTGTTATTACTGTTGAAAGCACTTGGGAAGCTACAAAATCCACATCTTCTTAATTCATCAAAGGATGCTCCAAAGTACCATGTCCACCTCTACACAACTCACATGTATCCACCTTAGATTTAAGCTTCTTCATCTCTCGGGTTAAGTTTTCTAAAGCAGCCGTCACACTAGTATCTAGAGTGTCACATCCCCAACCTAAGGTGGAAATGTCGGGGCGAGAATTGATTGCTCACAGCTCATAAGGTACTATAATGCAATTGTAAAGTGACAATATCTAATTTATTTATTTTAAATAACAAGTTATAAACAAGTGCATCAAGTATAAAGAAATTAAAAAATAATATCAAATAGTTCTGGAATAAGTTTGTATCCTAAAAGGCATCCCTACGTGATCTTCATTTTGCTAAACAACCACCTGATAACCAGCAAATGCGTACAAAATAAAATAGGTTTGTCAACACGAGGTTGAGTGAGAAAATCACCAGTTTTTGAAACTACAATAATAATATACACAACAAACCGCAACTGTTATCTATGAGTATAAACAATCAAATCATAGCATGTAAATATTACAAACAATAATGATGTGTGGGCTAAACAGTTGCCATGCGAATCGGGCGATGGTTACCATGAGTGAGTTTTCGGTGAAACCATTGTCATGCGATCGGACACTGGACACTAAGACATGATGTGATCATAATGATGGACCTCTCCGAATGCAGTAAATAAACACATAAACAAGTAACAAATAGCAAGTAGTCATTCAGTTGTTACATAATACAAATATTAACATATTGCATTTGAGAATATAATACAATGTGTAAATTGATAGTTGGTACGCATAAGTCCCCAAAAATTAAAAACAAGTAAGATAGAGAAGTAATTACTCACCTGATTAGAAGAACAAGTAAGGATGTGAGAACGTGAGTTGTTAAACCCTTCGGGATTTACCGACAAGGATTCCTAGTTAAATAATATAATATTATGGGTTAATAATAAATGGATAACATGTATAATGGATTTAAGATTTCGATGTGATTTTGAGTTATGTTTGTGATTAATACGTTATTGGTTGGACGATTAATCTCTACGGTTATTGTTATTGTGAAATCATTATTATTAGTTTAAATAAATAAATAAATATGAGTTGAAAATAATACAATTATATAATTATTTAAATGATATTTAGGGTAAGGATCCTAAGAGAACCCTTGGGAAATTGAGAACTTTGAGAACCATTTTGAGCCACAAATAAACCTCTAAAAAATATTTAAAAAAATAATAAAACAAAAAAATTATAAAAATAAAAATAAACAATATTCTTATATTTCATTTGAGTTTTATAAAAAAATCTTCGTATTATACACATGTGTATAATCTCATTTAATCTCTAGTTACGTAATGTAGGGGTGTTCAAAGTCGGATATCCGGAATTTCGGATATCCAAACTTCGGATATCCGAACATTTCGGATAGTGGATTTCACTATCCGAATCTGTATCTGAAATTTCGGATAGTGGATCGGATATCCGAAATTCTTAAAAAAAACTCATTCATTTCTTTAACTTCATTGCTTCGGAAACTGAAAGTCCAAGATACTATTTGTGTGTACAACAATATTGCTATCCATACGTACATTTGAGGCAAATAACCACCACTCATTCATAAAAGTATAAAACACAGCCGGCCAAAGCTATATCAACCATCGCCGGCCATGAATTACCGGAATCACCAACCACCGTCGCTTTGTCTTCATTTTAGTTAGTCGAACATTAATCTTTGTTTCGTCTCCCTCTCACTAGATCTGTTATGGTGGTTGGTTCTGGGCTTGATGAGGGTTGAAGGTGGTGTGTTGGTGGTCGGAGAAGCGTAGAAGGATGAGTGCAGGGCCGGAGGAGTGACTGACGATGGTGATCGACGCTGGTGGAGGGCCAGAGTTGAGTCTGGAGTGGAGAAGGCTGAAGAGAGGCGTAAATTATGTTTCAGATCTAGGGTTTTTGTTGCATTTGTTATATATAATAAAATTAAAATATTAAAATTAAAATATTGGATTTTTCGGATATCCGAATTATCCGAAAAATCTAAAAACTGACATCCGAATTTTCGGATAGTTCGAATACGGATAGTCGGATAATTCGGATACATATTCGGATTCGGATAGTTTTAAACACCCCTAACATAATGTACACATATTTGCATTATCATTTAGCTTAAATTTTACATATATGTATAAAAAAAACATGTATGTACATATATGTACATATTATACATAAACCGAGACATTTTTATTTCATGAAACCGGGATGATAAATAAGAATTTTGGTTTTTTTTTACTTTTTTCAATTTTGCGTTTTTTATGTTTTATGATTTTTTTAAAATTTTTGGGGTATTTTTTTTGTTCTAAAATGATTCTCAAAGTTTTCAATTTCAAAATAGTTCTCACATGATCCTGATCCTATATTATATATAAATTTTATAAAAACGTTCAACGACGAGAAACATCAATAATGATGTCAGGTTTTAATAAAATATTGTTGGTTTGATATAAATATATACTTATAATACATACATACATACATACATACATACGTATATGTATATATATTTATACATATAATATATATATATATGAAAAACAAGTATGCGAGATTACTTGACGGGAAACGACAACTTAATGATGTAGATTTAATAAAAACAATATTTATTTGATATTTAATATTAATTATAATATATTTATAAATCATTAAAACCTTTAAAACAAAAAGAAATAAAGAATCAAAAACCGCGTCCAGAGCGCTCGAACTCACGCCCCTGGCCAGTTCAAAGAGTTGAACACACACACACACACACCAGCCATTTGAGTTTGTGTGTCAGTTGGTTAATACTTGGTAACGATATATTAAATACCATTACTGATAAAACCCAAATCTGCTTATAAACCCTAGCATTAAAATTGATTAATCCAGATTACATTCGTCCAATTAACATTAGGGGTATTGAAATTAGATTCAAGACGATCATGTTACATGTATAATTTACCTGAATCAGAGTTGAATCGATGGTCTATTAAAAAACACAGTGTCGGCTTGAAAACGCAACTTGGATCCAAAATAACGGGCTGATACAATACAATTAATCATGGGGTTCATGCTCGTGATTTCCATACGAAGGTGCATGCCAAATTAATTGTAATATTATGCATTCTAGATGGTATATCACCCAAAAGGTATAGACGGTTTCGTTATTATCTCCATATATATCAAATTCGGATTTTTTATTTTTAATTAGAACATCGGTGTAGGTTTATTAAGACATAAGGAATGATTTGCACTAATCAATTCCAAGATTAAAACGAAGATTAAGGTCCAAGACAACAAAATGGGTCATGGGTTATGGGTTACGGGTTTGATATATGGGTTTGGGTTTGAATATAATAAATTTCAGATTTTGCATATTAGTCCCTACACCTTAAGGATGGAAACAAGATTAGTTACAACCAAGGTTTAGGGTGAAAATTATACATATTTCAAATTTCAATAATAAATAAAGAAAAATAAATAATACAAATATTTATTGTTTAATTTACCCGAAAACGAAGACGGGTCGGTACATAGGTATTTATATTATGAACGAAAAAATTCCGAGCTGTTATAATATCCCCTACTTTTGGGAAATTCGTCCTGAAATTAAAGAATGCTAAAACAAATTTAGTATTTAGAATAAATAAATTTTGAGAAAGTAAAAATTTCACATAAAAATTAAAATATATCAGAACGTGAGACTTCAAGTAGTCGGCGCAACGCTACAAATGAGAATCCGATAAGGGCACTTATATATAGGATGTACTGGTGGCGTATCCACCATGTCTTTATCATCTTAACATTTGTACCGTTACTCCAAAACTACTTTTAGTTTTAGATTATGACACACGATTGCACGTACTATGATTTCCATGCGAGGAGTTTGGTAATTATGTTCTAGACCATAATTACTTCTATCCTTGGATGGTCCATATAACTCGTCCTATCGTGTGGGTTACAGAAACATTTGAAAGACACATTTTTTAAGAAAACAAAAGCTTTAATAAATATTAATATAAACCAAAAGATCATAATTATATTGAATATTTATAGAAATAAATTAAACTTTTGAATTGTTTTAAATAAAATTTTAAAAATATTCAAAACTTCTTTTGATATAATGTTATAAATCTTAAAAATCGAAAAGGAAAGGATTCTTATAGTTGATATTGAGATGTATTGTGATAGATGGGAATAAAAAAATAAACTATAAGTATGATATCATAAGTAGTTGGAGGCACACCTTGCGAAGCTTATTAGGGTTTCCACCATTGTAGCAAGTATGGATAGCGAGTGAGTAGGATTGAGCAAACGACAAAGCATGGGTTGTACGCGTAGACGGCAAAGACCGTTGCGATATGGCTTGTGCACTAAGTGGTGTATGGCAAGTGTTTACGAGGATGATCGAAGAGATTATATTGGATGCAAAAACGATATGAGCATTGACTTGAATAATGATAGTTGCAAATGAAGCATAACGAGTGAATATTAACATAAAGTTTTCTTGTTTGAAACACAATGATTTTGTTGAGATTGATTATTGATTTGATTAATAGCATAATTTAACTATTTGACTTACGCTTTGTTATTGTTGTTGTTTCTGTTATGAGAATAAGTCGGGGTAAATGAATTGAATTTGTCGGGATTGAATTGATTGTATTTATGTTTTTGAAATTGAGTTTATATTTTTGAGGTCGCATGAGCTATCCCCTTAACTATATATGTGGCCATAAGGTGGTTATAGAAAATAAATGATTGATGTTGTTTGGTGTTGAGAAAACGTTATATGATTAATAAAGATGAGATTTAATGAAAAGATTGAATAGTTGTGTAGATTTCATATGAGTTATTGCTTAAAACGAAAGTTAAATATGTTATGCTGATGTTTATTCACAACTTAAGGATAAGTTAGAATTAAAATGAATTGATTAGTTTGATGAGTTTTATCAAAGCATGAAAGATTGAGATGTTTAACAATTTCAAATTTGAGGTTGAACATTGAAAGCATGTTTAATAGTTTGTCAATATGATAGATTATCTTAAATATGTTTGATGGTCTGTGGATGTGCAAATATGAGTATAAGAAAACCATTTGATTAATATAATGTACTATAACAATAGTACTTTCGATGAAAATGTTAATTGATAACTTGAAAAGATGATAGTTTGCTAATATGATAACGTGATAAGATGTGTATGAGTAACCCAAAATAAAAATGTTAATTGATAACTTGATAACTTGTGAACGTGATAAGATTATTATGAGAAAAAACAATTCAATAATGAGGTGAAAACTGTTTAAATTGCCTCGATAATAGCTGAGTCTTGATGAATGAGTGATTTGTATCTAATCATGTGGATGAAAAATGTTTTTGAGTATGAGAGTAGATCGAACCAGTAAATCATGATTCACATATAATTGAGTAAATATACCAAATCATAAATGTTTCATATGTAAAAGAGTAAATAAACAAATAAACAAATAACGAATGTTCTTTGATGTGTTGGGTTTCCCACAAGTTGTCCATGGCATTTTATTCTCCCAACTTGTTAGCATAGCAAAACAAAACAAATGTGTGAGTTGGGCTTCCCACGAGCTTGTCCATGGCATTTTATTGGCCCAGCTAAATAACATACTAACAATACAATTAGGTTTGTGGCCCAAGAGCGTCACATGGCGTTTTACCCGACCAAACAAATAACGAATAAATGAATGTAAACATGAGTAGTTGAAGCATCTCGTGTATCACCACGGATGATAATGCTCCAACGAAAATATCGCAAATAAAACGAATAGCGCAAATGAACAGTTGGTGTGTCCATGGCGTCCCATGGTTTTCCACCCTACTAGACATTTTAAAAGCAATAAAACATAATAAAGAATGCAATTATTTAGTCGATTACGTTAAACGCTTAAAGTGTCGGTCGTATGACAATTTCCACTTTGGCGGAGAATCTTGTCACACTCCCTAGATTTAAGTGAAAAAAGAGCAAAACCAAATCTAGGGAATTCTCAAGGACTTTCCCAATAATAACAATAAACTAACTTTAAATAAAATATTTTGAGAGGAGTTAAAAAAATATTTTGAGAGTGAGACATAGTCTCGAAGTTATAAAAAATATTTTGAATGTGAAGCATAGCTTCGGTGTTGTGTGTGCATGACTATAAAAATAAACAATTAACTAAGCAGTTAAATAAGTACTTAATCTAGCAAGTAATTACGTAAGTTGTAAACAAATAAATACAACACATAAAGTAAACAAATAAGCAAGTATGGGGTCCTAAGCATGTTTATAGGAACCACTAACGACCTATCTTAAACCTTCGGCTCTGATACCAATCTGTCACACACCAACCTAAGGCAGAAATGTCGGGGCGAGAACTGATTGCTCACAACTCACAAAGTACTATCATGCAATTGTAAAATGACAATATCTAATTTATTTATTTCAAATAACAAGTTACAAACAAGTACATCAAGTATAAAGAAATTAAAAAGTGATATCAAATAATTCTTGAATAAGTTTGTATCCTAAAAGGCATCTCTACATGATCTTCATCTTGCTAAACAACCAACCTGATAACCTTCAAATGCGTACAAAATAGAAATTGTTTGTCAACACGAGGTTGAGTGAGAAAATCACCAGTTTTGACACTACAATAATATTATATAAGTATAACCGCAAAACAATTATTTGTGAGTATAAACAATCAAATCATAGCATGTAAATATTACAAACAATAATGATGTGTGGGCTAAACCGTTGCCATGCGAATCGGGCGTTGGTTACCATGAGTGAGTAGTCGGCGAAACCATTGTCATGCGATCGGACGCCGAACACACGACATGATGTGATCATAATCATGGACCTCTCTGAATGCGGTAAATAAACACATAAACAAATAACAATTAGCAATTAGTCATTTAATTGTTACACAACACAAATATTAACAGTTTGCATTTGAGAATATAATACAATGTGTAAATTGATAGTTGTTACGCATAAGTCCCCAAAAACTGAAAACAAGTAAAATAGGGGAGTGATTACTCACCTGATTAGAAAAACAATACACAAATAAGGATGTGAGAACGTGAGTTGTTAAACCCCTTCGGGATTCACCGACAAGGATTCCTAGTTAAATTATATAATATTATGGGTTAATAATAAATTGGATAACACGTATAATGGATTTATGATTTCGATGTGATTTGAGTTATGTTTGTGATTAATACGTTATTTATTGGACGATTAATCTCTACAGTTATTTTTATTGCGAAATCATTATTATTAGTTTAAATAAATAAATATGAGTTGAATATAATACAATTATATAATTATTTAAATAATATTTAATTAAATATAATTAAATTATAAATGTGTACATAAATAAATATAACTTGTAATATATTAAATAATTTAATAAAAACATCTAAATATATAATAGAAGTATAATTTGGAATTTTTAACGGAGATCTAACGATGTAAACATAGATAATGCGTTTAACACGTTTATTATATTTTTGTTTATAAAGAGTAATATATATATACACACACACACGAAAAACTAGTATGCGAGATTACTTGACGGGAAACGACAACTTAATGATGTTGATTTAATAAAATAACATTTATTTGATAGTTAATATTAATTATAATATATTTATAAATCACTAAAACCTTTAAAACAAATAAAAAATAAAGAATCTAAAACCGCATCCAAAGGGCTTGAACCCGCACCCCTAGCCGGATCAAAGAGTTGAACACACACACCAGCCACCTGAGATGGTGCGTTAGTTGGTTAATACTTGGTAACCGTAAATTAAATACAATTACTGATAAAACCCAAATCTGCATATAAACCCTAGCATTAAAATTGATTAATCCATATTACGTTGTCCAATTAACATTTGGGGAATTGAAATTAGATTCAAGACGATCATGTTACATGTATAATTTACCTGAATCAGATTGGAATCGATGGTCTATTGAAAAACACAGTGTCGGATTGAAAATGTAACTTGGATCCATAATAACAGTCTGATACAATACAATTAATCATGGGGTTCATGATCGTGATTTCCATACGAAGGTGCATGCCAGATTAATTGTAATATTATGCATTCTAGATTGTATATCGCACAAAAGGTATAGACGGTTTTATTATCTCCATACGTATCAAATTCCGATATTTTATTTTAATTAGAACGTCGATGAAGGTTTGTTAAGGCATAAGGAATGATTTGAACAAATCAATTCCAATATTAAAACGAAGATTAAGGTCCAAGACAACCAAATGGGTCATGGGTTATGGGTTACGGGTTTAATATACGGGTTTGGGTTTGAATATAATAAATTTCAGATTTTGCATATTAGTCCCTACACCTAAAGGATGGAAACATGATTAGTTACAACCAAGGTTTAGGGTGAAATTTATACATATATCAAATTTTAATAATAAATAAAGAAAAAGAAATAATACAAATATTTTATTGTTTAATTTACCCGAAAACGAAGACGGTCAATACATAGGTATTTATATTATGAACGAAAAAATTCCGAGTTGTTACACAGAGTTACCTGGGGCACACCTCGAGCAGATGAGGGTATACTAGTGACATGAGTTGAATTCCTAGTAATTGGCTTTTGCGCATCCTCTGACTAGACGAAACTCTCGAAAAATTCATTGCATTCAGTGACATATTTCTTATCCATAAGATTACCTCCTGCTGCTGTGTCAAATCGGGTTCTAGTTTCATAATTCAGCCCATTGTAAAATTACTCAGCAAGAACCCATGGGATGAGACCATGCTGGCAACAACGAGATAGCAAATTTTTAAATCGATCCCACGCTTGATAATAAAGCTCGTCCTACTCCATGTGGAAGGAGTGGATTTGATTATAAAGGCAAGATGCTTTGGCAAGCGGAATATATATTGTTTATAAATGCAGATCGATGCGCCTTCCAAGTGGTGAATGCACCTGCTGCTTGCGATTCGAGCCAAGTGGCGGCCTGTTCCGCAAGTGAAAACGGAAAAAGGTGAAGAAATAGGATCTTCTATAGCACCATGCAGATTGAATGTCTTTAGAATAAGGTTGAGACGGGAGATGTGTGTCGGTGCATCTTCATCTTCACACCCATGAAACTGAGAACCTTGAGTGATAGCGGTCATGATGTAGGATGGAATCTGCCATGAACTCGGGTTAACAATCTCGGGAATGATGATGGGCGAGTGATTCTGATGAAACCCTCGAACTCTTGTTGGTAAAACATTCTGTTGTTATCGGCCATTGATTATCAGGAATACTTCGAGAGATTGATTGCGATGACCTTTGTGGTGATGACTATGGTGTGGAATCAATAGACGGGTTGTTTCTCTAAAAATGGTGAATATGAACCTGATGACGAACTGGGCTCGGACTTCAACGGAGTAGGTCCAAGATTCTCGGTGGTGGCCCATGTGATCGAAGATGTGGGGTGAACCTGAAAAAACGCACAAGGCCGAATAAGTAGACTCTAATAAAAAGACTCAAAAAATAACAATTGAAAAATAGAATAAAATAAACTATAACTTAAAATTAGACTCCGACTCAAAACAACAAATAAAACAAATAGCACGTATGTAGCAAGCAAGTCTACTCAAAGCTAACAACGCAATCGCCAAGATTCCCCGGCAACTGCGCCAAAACTTGATGTGCTTAGAGTAGTTTAACAAATTATAAAATAATTTAACCTAAAATAGATACTAAGTCATACTCTAGATTCTCTAAAACTCGACAAAACTACTAACCGGCAAGTGAACCGATCGACTCTAGTAAAGCTAAGTAAGTTTGGATATCAAACCCGTGAGACTCTTTAAATTACGTGAGTTAACTAATTAGACTCGACTGACTGACACAACTACTTAACTATTTTTATTTTTAAAATAAGGGTTTTATTGATAACTTAAATTAAACTAATTAAGAAAACAAATAAAATAATCAAAATACAATATAGTTTATTTAAATCTGATGATGATGAAAGACCACCTACTGATTCATAAAACAAATAAATAATATTAAGCTTCTTACTGATTCATAAAACCATAAAGAAAAGAAAATCCCAAATAAAACTGAACATCAATGATGGTTCATTATAAAGCTTAGGCGGTCTATAACATTTAGCCTAGCATCGGTAAATCAAACAAAACAAGAATCAAAGCAAAACTAGAATTCATGGTGATTAAACAAATTAAAATGAATGAAGAAGTCTGGATGATAAAAAAAATCGTCAATTCTTTAATCTTGCACTTGTATCTCTTCAAACCGTGATTCCTTGCCTCCAAAATCTCCAAAACTTGCAATCCTGACTTGAATTTTTGACCTCAATAGCCTCTATTTCGTGTCTTTTAGGGTTAAGGTTAATGTGTTTTTATAGGAAATATTAGGGCTAAAACCCTTTGCAAACGATCAGATCTTCAAGAAAATTAGCTTTCCGCGTAACGCAGAGAGCAAGGCTACGTTATGCGGTGTGAGCAAAGGGAAAAATTAACCCAACATCACCATGTCGTATGGATTTCTCACCTGGTCGCGTGGCACGGCCATGCTAATTTCTCTCAATTTGCGTGCCGATTAGCCAAGTGCACTCCTGATTCATCCAGGTTCTCCATTTGAGCTCGTTGTAGCTCTTTTCTTGCTCTTTTTAACCTCTTTTAGCCATTTCCAAAGTCATCTCGTCATTATCGGTTCATACTATTGGTCGTACACTCGTACTCTTTGAGTTATTTGTTGGAGAAAGAAATAATTAGATTTTGAAAGAGTTGAAGGTTATATGGAAGAAAGAATGTGTTTTTCGTGTTAAAATTTGTTGAATGGTACGTTAAAATTATAATTTGTTTTTTTTAAGAATATGACCGTTAAACGGTCATTTGACCGTCGGATCTTCAAAATATTCCGGGACACTTGGGATGGCTACCCCGCTGGAAGGGGGATTCTTTGGCCCCAAGGCACCCCTAGCAATGTTCCTATCGGTATTGATACACCCAAAGACGCCTCGAAGGGCACACCTCCCTCCCTAATATTCTTAGTCAACACGCGTGTGTTTTGAGAGAGGTGTTTTTTAGCTTTATTATAATATTTAACCAATGCTAGAAGTTTAGTTTGTATGTTTCTTGCAGCCAAGAAACAAATTGCTATTAAAATTAGCTGAATCGTTTTCGTTTATATAATGGTAAGTTTACATTTCTTGTAATTCGTTTGTTTTGTAATACATTAGTTTTCTTATAATGATAACTGTCACACCCCGACAAAAGGCGGCGGAACATGCCGGGGTGCAACGGATTGCCCAAATACACAAGACACTATTTAAAGTGACAATATTTAATCAACTCATTTTATTTCATAAAAATCGATAAACTACACATCTTGTTCATACAAAATAAATCAAATACAAGTAAACAAATATATATATATATATATATATATATAATATAGTTCTTTTTGCTAATATCCTAAAAGTCTTGATACGCTTTTCGTCAAGTTCTCGAGTCAACAAAAGTCAACTTGTAACATTGCATAAAATAAAGTTTGTCAACACAAAGGTTGGTGAGCAATTTCGTAGTTTGAACAATATGTAAATAATAAAAATGCCCACAACTTGTATACGAAACAATAAATAAAAGCAATAATTTGGATAAAAATGAGGTCGCTAATAAGAATACATTAGTGGCGCCGTCTATAAGAGAATACAAAATAGATTCGGATTTCATGAGGTCGTTAATAAGAATACATTAACGGCACCGTGCTATAAGAGAATACCAGATAGTTCATGGATTTATGAATCAACAAACCAAAAGCGGTAAACACGTAAGCATATAAGCATGTAAGCATAGAACACCAAATCGAGCATTTATTTAAGTAAAGTATACAATAAAGTTTGTGGTTTAAGACTCACGTATAAAAAATGTAGTTTGAATAAGTATGCAATATCACCCCCAAAACGAAAGATAGAAAACGGGGTATGAAAAGTACTCACATTCAAGTAATAAACTTGAAAAGGTTGATAGTTGGAGGCTAACCGGAACGAAGAGTTTAATGAGAAAATTCTAGATAAAAGGAAGTCTTGAATTAAAAGGTTGTCTTGAAGGTCTTTTAAAAAAATAAATGTTGAGAAATGTAAACAATTAAAGTTCAAGGTTTAAAATGTAACTAAAGAAATTATATCAATAGTCCTATAAAAATGTAAGTTTGCTCGAAACCGGGTTAAAGTATCTAACCTTAATATTTACTCAACCTATGTTAAGTAATAAGGTAGGTAAAAATGCAAGAATGCAAGTTCATTTAAAATAAAGATACTAAAACGAGTTTTAACGAGTGTTTCGGGTTGTTGGTTCGCGTCTTGATAATTGGTCAAACCCAAAGTCAACTTTCTAAATTAATGAATGTTATGAGATAACTCAATAAAATTTAATAAGACTTATCCAAGTATGTAGTTCTATTGTTTTAGAACTAACAACGTCCGTTAAGCGAGTGTTCGGTTTTGTCGGTCCTGTTGACTCAAGATTTGACCTAAATTAAGTATAAGGAAGATTGAAATCTTCTCAACCTCCTCATAAATCACTAAGTATGGAAATCCGAGCACACTTGGATTTTCGGGCAAGGTTTTCCTACCCGAGCATGGTATTTTGTCCATCGGGTAAGGTTATCTTCTAGAATTCTTCTTTAGTGTATACCCGAGCAGGGTTCACATATCTAGCAAGATTGTTATTCATAGTCGAGTAAGGTTTACTACCGGGTAAGCTCTTGGCTAACCAAGCTCATGAAGCCAAGTGATTCGAAGATCGGGTAAGGTATTCATCAATAATACAGTGGTCCGAGTAAGCTTGATGTGAGTAATGATATATTCCAAGTAACATCAGGCAGGGTTTAACTCAAGCAGGGTACAATGCTACCGGGCACACTTTTCTAATAAGCTATTTCATAGCAAGGAGTTGAAGGGACCATTGAAGAACAAAGTTGCTCGTAAGATCATGTCGGGCAAAGTATGATATGATCAAGAAGATTGAAGTCTTCTCGGTGAGTATTTTCCTTTGGAAAATACTCTAAGTAAAGCCTACCCGGAAAACTGTTTCCAAGCACACTTCAAGGTAACCAGGTCTACCCGACAAAGACAAAGGCACAATGCCTACCCGGAGAAGATATCTTATGCAAAGTCTACCCGGAAGACCTGTTTTACACTTAGCATAGTTTTGAATATGAAATTTGAATATGTATTTTATATTTGGAGTTTCTAGATGGAATGACAACTGTCTTGAGGTGTCAGGCCTATAAAAGGAATATTTTAGGGCACGCCTCAAAAAGAGACAGACGGAAATAGACCTTTGAGAGAATATTTGTTGTGACGGCTGTCAAATAATAATAGTACGGACATAACTTTCCGTCAAGAAACCCTAAAATCGATTATCATTTGTATGATTTATATTATATGAATGGAAATATTTTGAGTGATTCTTGTGTGTTAGTTACCTATTATTAATCTTTTAGAAACTACACTGTTTGTTATTGATTCCGCCTTTAACAAACGGTTTTCTTTCTTAAAATAGCAACAGTCATTAACTCTCTTGTCGACACATTTAATGTGTGAGTTATGACTTGATTGTGATTGTGAGTGAGTATTCGGGACCAACAAATGGTATCAGAGCTTCTTTGTTGCTGATTTGGGTAAAGAATTTATTGCTGATTGAAGATTTGTTGAAGAACAATGATGTAAGCAGAACACTGTTTCATTGAAGAGTGATGTCAGCTGCTCTGTTCTTCATTTCCGTCCAGATCTGCATATTACCGGTGTTTTCTTTTACTTATTTTAGTTAAATTTTACATCTTTATTACTTAATCTTTCTCTAGTCGGACCACACTCATCAGATCTGAAGATCCGGTTCTCAGCTCTGATAATTTTCAAAGACTGTTTTTCTTTTACTGATTAACTGATTTTGCTTTTCAAAAATGTCTGGCTACGAAGAACAAGAGGTTTCTACTAATAAGATTCCTAGACTTTATGGACAGCAAAATTTCATGAAATGGAAAGTCTTATTTGAAGCAGTCATTTGCTATAATGATGTAGATATGTGGAATTCGATTAAGAATGGTCCACAAGACAATACCGAAGGTGAAAATGCAAATGCAACTGCTGCTGTGCGGGAAAGATTGAGAAAGGTGGATGACAAGGCCTTAGCTATGATTAAGCTAGGACTGTCTTGGGAGATTTTGACCAAGGTTGCACATCACACAACTGCTAAGGCAATGTATGATGCAATCCTTGAGATGTATGAGGGTAATACTGAGTTGAAGAACATAAAAAAACAAAGGCTGAAACAACAGCTAGAAAGATTCAAGTATAAGGATGGAGAAATATTGAAGTCAATTCTAGAAAGATTTCTAGCAATTGTGAATGAGTTGAGAACAACTGATTATGTGATGACTGATTTTGATTTGAACACCAAGTTGCTCAATTAAATGCCTATGGAATGGTACACTGCCTGCATATTCATCCTTCAAAAGCCCAACTTTAATGATTTAAAGGTGGATGATGTAATCTGCTTCCTTCAAGCTGCTGAAATTGAGATGATTGGAAATGAAATGATCAAAGAAGAGAAACCATGTTTTCAGGTGACCAATGCTCTCATTACAGCTATGGGAAACTTATCAACCAAAAACCAACAACAGATTCCCATCATAGAGAAACCAAATGAACATGGTGTTGATACACCTAAAGATTTTGTTGGTGGTAGTTCAAGCAACCCACAAAACCAATCAAGGTTCAATGTCCAACTCTTGGAAGACAATGATTCAGCCTCAATGGCTAGTGGATATACACCTTCTGTTGGTAGTAATAGAAGTCATGGATCTGACTACCATGGTTTCCTCTCAATGTTCACTGAGTCTTATAATGCTTTTGTAGCAAAGAATATGGTTCACACAAGCATTGCTCAAGATGATCTAGATCATATAGATGCTGATGATTTGGAGGACATGGATTTGAAATGGCAAGCTGCCATGTTGGCTCTTAGAAGCAAGAGGTTATATAACAGGTCTGGTAGATCACTTCTATCAGGGCCAAATGAAAGAATTAGTTTTGACAAGTCAAAATCCATCTGCTATAATTGCCAACAGCCAGGTCATTTTGCCAGAGAATGCAACATGCCAAGAAACTTTCAGATGAATCAGTTTCAGAATCAACCAAGAAATTAGCAGCATCAGCAACAGTACCAACAGAATCAATCAAGAAATAACAACTTCAACAACAACAATCCCAACAATTTCAACAACTATAATCCCAACTTCAACAACTTTCAACAGCCTCAAATGAACAATCAACAAGTTGTGCCTCAGAATCAATGTTTTCAAAGAAACAACAATCAAAACCTTCAAACTGCTCCAACCAGCTCAAGTAGAACCTATCAAAATCAACCAAGAAACCAAGGGAATGTAGCTTCAACTGCACAGCAAGAGGGTGATTTTGACTGGAGCAACCATGAAGAAGACATATCAAGAGCAAATGTTGCTTTGATGGCTATTTCTGAGAAAGAGGTTGGAACATCATCTCAGGTACACACTATTCCTATAGTTGATTTACATGAAACTATAAATGAATTAACTATAAAAGTAGGCAAGCTGGAGGGTGAGTGTTTTAGGAAATAGAGTATCATAAATGGTTATGAGGCAAGTGAATTGATTAATGAAGAGAAAATTAAGAGTTTGGAAGATGATTGTATGATCAGTTATAGAGCTTAAACAAGATACATTACTGAGATAGATGGACTGAAGAAGAAGATGATTGTTGAAGAAAAGGTGCAGAACACAAAACTGCAAGTTGAGAATAAATTTCTGAAAAACTTGGTTTCCACAGGAAACATTTGTGGTATACTAAACCAAGTGAAAGAGGAAGACAAATACAAAGCAGTTCCACCACCATTCAACAACAATTTTATGCCCAAAGTTGACAAAGAGAAAAGAGATGAATATCTATAACAATTCAGAGAAGTGTTTGAAGATAAAGAAGAATTTGTTGATCTTTACATGAATGTTGAGGTGAATGAAAAAGGAGAGTTTGTGGTCAAGGAAGAGGTGAAAGAAGAAAAATCAATTGGAGTGCAAGTCTCAGAAGATGATTTTGATTCTGATGATCTGAATGTAGATGACTTAAGTGACTTGATTGATCAAATCACTAACGAAGAAATCAAAGCTACTGAAAGGGGTAGAAGACTAATGAAACCAGAATCATTTGACAAACTTCCATTATATCCACCTGTCACACCAAGAATGAAGAAACATAATGAAAGAATGAAAAAAGAGCATGTGTCTTTTGACATCTGTGAGAAGAAGAAGGTAAGCTACAATGCAGTAAGGCCACCAAGCAAAGCTGTGTTGGAGAGGATAAAACACAACAACAAGAAAAAGGTGACTGAAACTGTTGATGTTGAAAACTTTATCCCAATTTACCCAGTCTTCTATAGTCATGAGGTGCTTAATATTGGGAATTAGAGACATTGGAAGAATATGAGAAGAGGCAGTCAAGATATAAAGAAAGCATTGATGATGAACCATTGATTATGAAGAAAATTGTCTTTGTCAAAAGCAAAGTTGAAAGACAATACATCAAGATTGAGGAATTTGTTCCTTTCTCAATTGATTATGATGGTTTGAAGACTCAAAAGACACTTGGAGTCAAAGCACCTAGACCAAGTGAAAGGTTCAAGAAAGGAAGTGATCATGAAAAATACAAGGGAAAAGTTTGGTGCAAGAAGTGTGATGAATATGGTCACCATACTGACTCTTGTAATGAGAGATTTAACTTCAAACCTTTTCATGTCCCTGATGAAACAAAGTATGGACAAGACTTTGTTTTGTACAAGAAAAAGTATGATGCATACCTGGGAAAAGGAAATGAAGCCATAAGTGAAGATGGGTTGAAATCAGCTAAAAAGACAAAGAAAGAAAAGAAAACTGAGGTCAAGACAAAACAACATGTGACCAAATCAGTAAGAAGAAGTATGTCTCCTAAGAAGTCTGAAAAGGTTGTCAAAAAGAATGGTCAACCATTGAGAATTATCCCTAAACAAGACACAAAATCAGTGAAATCTGATGATTCTCATGGATCACCAAGCAGTGAAAAGACAAGAAACAAGAGTGACTTTTCTAGAAAGAAACCAACAGACTTGACTGGTGATGAAAAGTATCTTTTGAAACATGGTTATGAACCTCAAGGATTCCTTTGGAAACTAAGGGTTGAAACTAAGATGAATGAGATAGCAGATGTGAGAGATTATTCTGAAAAGAAAGATTATGTTGTGCAAGAAGATGATTGTGCATCTGGAGAATGCAAGAACACAACTTCATTTGTGAAAACTCCAAGAGAGTGTGGTTATGAAACTGAACATTCTGATAATCTTGAGTTAACACATGAAGATCCTGAACCCATAACACTCACACCCAATGCTGCTACTGAAAATGAAACTAATGTTTTGCAAGTTGAAATTGCTTGCACTTCATCACTTAACTAATCAACTTCTTTGTTTGTGCAGGAACAGTCCACTCCACTGAATGAAGTGTGGTACATGGATAGTGGATGTTCTAGGCACATGACTTGTGAAAAGAGGTCACTTGTTAATTATGAAGAGAAGTTTGAACATCCAGTGGCATTTGGCAGTGATGAGAATGGAGGAAAGATAATGGGAAAGGAAATATTAACAAATGGAAAAGTATCATTTGACAATGTGTTCTATGTTGAAGGTCTTCAATATAACCCGTTGAGCATATCACAGTTGTGTGATAAGGGTTATAAAGTTGGTTTTGATGACTTACATTGTTTCATCTTAAGACCTGAATTTGTGATCCCACCTGACATGATTATGATGATGGCACCTATAAATGGTAACTTATATGAGCTCAACATGGAAGAAGCTGTTTCAAGAGGTGATACATGTTTTGTTTCCAAAGCCACTGAAAATGAGTCAAAATTGTGACATAGGAAATTGGGTCATGTAAATTTGAAGAACATGAACAAACTTGTGAAGGGTGAGCATGTAATTGGCCTACCTACAAGAGAGTTCATATTGGATGATAACTGTATCTCATGCCAAAAAGGCAAACAGCACAAGTTAACTCATAAGTCAAAACTCATCAATTCAATTGATCAAGTGCTTGAATTACTTCACATGGATCTCTTTGGTCCTGTGAGTGTCCCAAGCATAGGAAAGAAGAGATATTATCTAGTGATCATTGATGATTATTCAAGATACACTTGGGTTTATTTCCGAAGTACAAAAGATGCGACTGCAGAGTTGATTAAGGGCTGTGTGACAAGGATTGAGAATCAACTTGATAAGAGGGTTAAAGTGATGAGAAGTGACAATTACTGAGTATAAAAATGGAGTGATTGAAGAATTTTGTGCAGAAAAAGGAATACTTCAACAATTCTCAGCTCCTAGAACTCCTGAACAGAATGGGGTTGCAGAAAGAAGAAACATGACACTCATTGAAGCTGCAAGAACCATGATAGCAGATGATAACTTACCAGTTATATTATAGGCTGAAGCCATTAACACAGCCTGTTATGTTCAAAACAGGGTACTTCTCAACAAAATAAACAACAAGACTCCATATGAAATATTCTTTAATGACAACCCTACGTCAAGTTTCTCAAGCCTTTTGGATGCAAATGTTCACTTTTGAACACCAAGGACTACTTAAACAAGTTTCAAGCAAAATCCTTGGATTGCTTCTTTGTTAGATATTCTACACACTCAAAAGCCTATAGGGTATATGTGAAAGACCATTTGAGTGTCATTGAATCATCTGACATAATCTATAATGAAAACCAGTTCAACACAGTTGATGGTGCAGTATGGCTGTTTGACCTTGAAAAATTGATAAAGTCCTTCAAGATTTATCCTGAAGACTAATGATTTTTTCTACAAGACCAGTGTGATTGAAGAGAAAAGTGGTAAAACATTGGACTTGGAAAAGTTGTGGAAGAAGGTTGCCAATAAAGAAAAGGAATATACTTTTATAAAGGGTCCCTCAAGTGAAATTGTTGAACAAGTTTAAGAGAATAATCAAGAGAACAATAGTCCAGAACAAGATCATGCAGATATCATTCAGGACAATCAAGATGTACAAAATGATCAAGTCCAGAATGAGGGAAACCCAAGCAACCAAACAAGTGAAGAGGAAGCTGTATCAACAGCAAGGTTTCAAGATTTGTTTGAAAGATTGAATATGGGAGACAATGGTGCATCCACTTCAAGGCAGAATAATGAAGAAGCACCAGAGTTTCATGATGCTGAAACTGAATTGATCATTGAGGAACCAGAACCCAATGAATCAAATCTTGACACAAATGTGTCTGCTGATATGATAGTTCAAACCCCTTATGTTGAGAAGAATCATCCTTCTGAAAACGTCATTGGAGATATACATGAAAGAGTTACAAGAAGTCATTCTGAATCTGCAAACATCTGTTTATACTCCTGCTTTCTATCTCAAATAGAACCAAAGAACATTGTTCAAGATCTAAAGGACAATAGTTGGGTAGAATCAATGCAAGAGGAGTTGGCTCAGTTCAGAGATCTACATGTTTGGGATCATTTTGACAGGCCAAGAAACAGATATGCTATTGGAACAAAATGGGTTTTCAGAAATAAAAGGGATGAGAGGGGTATTGTGATTTAGAATAAAGCTAGACTTGTTTCACTTGAATGCCTACAAGAAGAAGGGATTGATTTTGAGGAAGTCTTTGCACCAGTTGCAAGACTTGAAGCAATAAGAATTTTTCTTGCTTATGTTGCCTCAAAGAATATCAAGGTATTCCAACTTGATGTCAAATCTGCATTCCTAAATGGAAAGATTGATGAAGAGGTGTATGTTACTCAACCACCAGGTTTTGATGATCCTGTGTATCCTAACAGGGTTTATAAGCTAAACAAAGCCTTGTATGGATTGCATCAAGCTCCTAGAGCATGGTATGATGATTTGTTAAAACATTTGCTTGAAAATGGTTTCCAAAGGGGAGCTATTGACAAGACACTCTTCTACAAAAAGAGATGATCAGATTTGTTGTTGTTACAAGTCTATGTGGATGATATCATCTTTGGTTCAACCAATGAACAAATGTGTATGGAGTTTGAAGGGGTGATGAAATCCAAATACAGTATGAGCTCTATGGGAGAAATGAACTTCTTTCTGGGACTACAATTTCAACAGAAAACTGATGGGATTTTTATTTACCAAACTAAATATGTGCAGGACATTTTGAATAAGTTCAAATATCATGAATTCAAAACAGCTTCAACTCCTATGGACACAAAAGAAAAGATGATAGATGATGAAAAGGGGGATCATGTGGATGGGCATGAATATAGAGCCAAAATTGGATCCCTGATGTACCTAACTACTACAAGACCTGACATTATGTATGCTATTTGTGTATGTGCAAGATTCCAGTCAAGTTCAAAAATCTCTCACATGAATGTAGTCAAGAGAATTTTTAGATATTTGAAAGGAAGATTGGGGATTTGGTATCCAAAGAACCAGTCTTTTGATTTGATAGCCTTCACAGACAGTGATTATGATGGGTGTAACATGAGCAGGAAGTCAACCTCAGGTGGATGTCAATTTCTGGGAGACAGGCTGGTATCATGGCAATGCAAGAAGCAGACCACTGTGTCCATATCAACTGCAAAAGCTGAATACATTGTTGCATCTACTTGTTGTGCTCAAGTTCTCTGGATTCATAACCAAATGTTGGACTATGGTTTGAATTTTCTGAACACTCCTATTTTTATTGATAATACTGCTGCATATTTTACTGTTAAGAATCCAGTTCAACATTCAAAGACTAAGCATATTGAAATCAGACATCACTTCATAAGAGATTGCAGTGAAAAAGGTTTGATTGAAATGAAGAGAGTTGATACAAGTGACAACTTGGCTGACCTGTTCACCAAACCACTTGACAGAACCAGGTTTAACTTTCTTTTGAAAGCTCTGGGGATGATCAACTCTGATGAGGTCTAATTAAGGATGTGTGCTTAATGTGTGACTCTAAGTCCTAATTGATTATATTGATGGTAGTCACACATATTGAATGTTGTATGAATATGTTTGAATATGATATTGTCTCATGTTGACTGATATGTGCTTAAATGATTATCTGTGCAAATTTGGTATCACTTGATGCTTATGATTGCTTGTCAGTTAACTGTTTTGATGTTATGATAAGTAGTTTGAATTGTATAATTTGATTAAATGTTTATCTGATATCATGATAAATTGTGTGAATATGTGTTTAATCTGATCTATTGATGTTGTTAGGATTTGTTAGACTCAGAATTGTATGTAGTCTGCTTGTTTTTAATGATGTCATTATTGATCATGATCTGATTATGTTATGCTTGTTTTTGTGTCAAAATGTGTTTTAATGTCAAAAAGGTTATGCTAAATAGAAACTACAAAGTAAACTTTTGAATAAAACTATTTTTGATAACACATAGCAAGTTGTTAATGGTGTAGAGATATGATAATACTATTAAGTTCAAGCTTTGTAGAAGCCTAAAAGGATTTTCAATGAAAAGTCTCAAGAGTTACTTTTGCTGAGAATTATGTCATTTGATCAAGTTGGAAAGGCATATGCTTGTATATGTTGGTCCTGTTATCTGGCTTCAGAATGATAGGATAGCCAATAACCTTGAAAACTAAAAGTATTTGGGTCAATCTGTAACTTGTTTTCTATTCATTCACTTAAAACTATGTCAATAATTCTGATTTGAAAGGACATATACTCTCATATATGTTTGGTCCTGTTGGACACTTGTGGTCAAACAGGATAGCCATTTACCTGTCAAATAGGAGATATTGAGGTGTCTGAATTTAAAACCTGTTTTAATTGGGAAATGATAGTACATTGACTTCTTAGCCAATCATATGGATTTAATAGGCCAAAAGGGCACTTAGTACAGTCATTAACATGTATGGTTGCTTTCTCATGATGTGTAAAATCTAAGGTAATATAAACATAAAGAAACTGCTATGTCTTATGTGGAGTTACATTGTTGTCTATGCATGTTCCTATATAAATCTTTCCAAATGATAGGCAGAAAAGTGATTATCCAGTCATACACAAGCCTGTTGGTATTTGGTCACCAAAATGAAATGTCTGATTTAAAAAGAATGACACAGAACAACTGTGAACAGTATAATTTTTAAATATTTTATTAACCAAAAGTTGATTGAAGTACACAAACCATTTTAAAAGAAAATACAAGCATAAGGGTTAATTCTAGAACTACAGGGGTGGAGGCGATCATATAAGTCCTTTAAACATCCTGAATGAAAGGCATGTAAGTCCGACTTGCGTGGCCTGTAAGTCCAACGTTCAACCTCACATATGTTTGTAACTTTAAAAAAAATCTAAGAAATTTTCAAAAATTTGTTCTGTCATTAAAATTTTGACCAAATCCAGGGGGTCAAAGTCAAATTGGGGTGATCTAGAGGAAGCCAAATAAGCCTTGAGAATAGATAAGGAGAATCAGAAAACAACATGTGTTATCCATTAAGAATTATGCATATTAAATAAAATTAATCATATCACCAAAGAGATGAAATTCTTGTTAAGTCTAGACCAGTTGTTGACCTGTCTATGTTGTCATAATAATGCTGAGTATGAAGTATTGAGAAAGCTACTTAGTCAATATGATCCCATTATTGAGATCTTTTCAGCAAAAGAAAGAAATAGTTTTGAAAGATATCATGACTGAAATTTGATCTTTAAGTGTACCATTTGCTCTTAAACAATGAGTTTTCTATGTCAAATATAACTGTTATTGTGTTTAAAGCAAAAAGTGTTGCATTTTACCTACAAAAGGTTGATTATGTATTTTCGGGTAAGGTTTAATGTTTTATAACCTTTCCGGGTACACTTAGATGCTTTTATCTAAGTTTAGTAATTTCGGTCGTGCTTTGAAGTATTTGATATTTTTCGGGTAGAGTTTACTATTCTAGTCACTTTCCGAGCAAGCCTGATTGTTTATGATTGAATATGTATTTCGGGTAAGGTTTGATGCTTCATAACCTTTCCAGGCACACTTAGATGTTTTATCTAAGTTTTATCATTTTCGGGTATGATTTGATTATTTGAAGTTTTCGGGTAGACTAAACTCTTTAGTTCAGTTCCCAGGCATACCTGATATTTGAATATGTTATTCTAGCAAGCTTTTAGTGTCTTTAAGCTTTATAGCACACTTAGGTGTTTGTTTTACTGTTTAAATTCATTTCTAACAAGCTATGTGTTTGTTTGATTAGGATCCTTTGAAATTACAAGTGTTTTCAGGTAAACCTTGTTTCTTGGGCACACTTTATATTTCGGGCACACTTTGAATTCTCAAATGTTCCCTTAATGTACTTGGTAATTTCAAACTTGACTTTCCGAGTACACTTTGTGTTAGGAATCCACTCCTAGCACACTTTGTATTTCTTGAAGGTTTTCGGGCATACTTTGCATCAAAGTATACTCTATTAAGTATTGTGAATAATTTTCGGGTAAGGTTTGCGATAGGCTAAGTTATTCGGGTAAGGTATGTGCTTAACTATATTATTATGTTTTTAGGGTAAGGTTGGAAGTATGTTTGAAATATTTATTTGGGCATCTTAACTGATTCCTTGCAAGGTTGCCTACTTGATATTATATACTTGATTATTCATCCTGTGATTCAGTTCTAAAGCAATATTGTATTTCAAATAGCTTTTTCTTCTTTCAATTTAAATTTACTTTTAATACTTCTTAACTGACTAAATCGAGTAAGCTTTGCATGAAAAAGGGACCGGGCAAACGTTGTATATTCTATAATGAACAGTTTCGGGCAAGGTTTGACCCTTTTGATCTCATCGGGTAAGGTTTTTAGGTGTTAATGTTTTTTAATGGATAAGATAATTATGTGACAACTATTAACTCACCAAACGACAAAATGCATTTAAAACCCACTTTCAAAAGGTATATAAGAGGGAGTGAGACATATTGTTCAACATTCCGTTTGAGATTTAATTGTGAATCTGGGAAGTGCCAACATATTTAATCCAAACATTCCGTTTTAGATTTTTCCATGGTTAATAAACCATGACTTTGATATTATGCCAGTACCTGAGTTTAGCTCAGAGGAGGAAAAGGAGGATGATGAGTTGGAAGATGAGGATGGTAATGATGATGATGATGATGATGATGATGATGATGATGATGATGATGATGGAAATGAAGGAGGGGCTGGAGGAGCCATAATTGATGATGTACTTATTCAGGGGGAGAACCAACCAATCCCAACACCACCATCCACACCTTTAGCCACACCACCTCATCTACCATCACCAATTTATCAAACCACCCAATCACCACCTCCCACACTAAACTAATCACCACCTACCACCCTAAACCAATCACCACCTACCACCCTAAACCAATCACCACCACAATCACCACCTACCACCCTAAACCAATCACCACCACATTCCTCTCCACTATTACATGACCATATTACTCAAACACCACCCACTCATATGCCAACCCAAACCCAATCTCCAATCCAAACCCAATATCCAATCCAAACCCAATCTCCAACCCAACCCCAATCTCTAACCCAACCCCAACCTCAAATCACAACACAATCCCCACCATAAAACAAAACATCAATCCATATACCAGAACCTTTCCATACTTCACCATCCAACAACCCTACCTCAAGTGCCTACCTAGTACAAAGAAACTTTGACCTTATTTGCTAGAACATTGATCTAAAGGGTGAAAATTCTGAATGAAGGAAAGAAAATGCTGAACTGAAGGCTCGGTTGGCGGCTGCTAATGATAAAATTCAAACCCTGGAGCAGGAGGTTGAGAAGACCTCAGCTACCCCAAAACAGCGGGAGAATATAAATGAGCCAACTGATGTTGCTGGTACTGGAGATGTTGAAATGGTGGATGCAGGAGTAAAAACAACTGATGTTGATGGTTTGACATGTTTGTTAAATGCATATGATGATGATGAGGATAGTGAGGAAAGAAGAATAGTGGATGATGATTATGAGGCGGATTTGTCTGAAAGATAAGAGCAGAATTATGATGTGAATGATGAGGTGATGAATGTTGTATGGAGAGATGATGATAAGGATGAGGAAAGAGGAGAGAAAGAGACTGAGGTCAGAGATGAAATGTTGAATATGGATGAAAGTATGGATACCACTGATGTGGCCACTAATACTTTGAATGAAGAACAAACTAAAGTGATTATTTATGTTAATACTGCTACTGAGGAGCCTACACTAACAGTACCAGAAATTGAACAACCTGAAAGCTCCAAGAAGGTAGAGTATGATACAGAAATTGAGGCCTTGGACAAAGAGATTAATGATTATGTCTCTGAAACTGAAGAAGAATTGAAAATAAGACTTGAAAAGGGTAAAGCAAAGGTCTATGAAGAAGAGCCTGTTAAGGCAAATGTTGTTAGAGAAGAGGAAGAAGAAGATAAAGTCATTGTTGCTGCCATGAGATTACAACAAGCCATAAATGAAACATGGGAGAGGGAACGCATTGCCCGAACCATGGATCCTTTGGAATTGGCAGAGCAAGAAGTCCTGATTGATCAAGACAATGTTGCTAAAGTGATTGATGAAGAGGAGGCTGATGATCAAATTGTTATTGAAACTCTGATAAATTTGAAGAGGACTGAGAAAATGGATAACTCCGTAGCCTTGGTAGTGAGTATGTTTGCCCAATCCTCAAGCCAACCTCAACAGGAACCTGAAAAGGAACCTGAGAAACATAGTGAAGAAACATTTGAGGAAATGATGGCTAAAGCATCAAGGATTCATGAAAATGTAAGAAGATTTGAGAAGTTTTATTCAAGAAAAAGAAAAGCTTATGATAAGGCTGGAGGAGCTGAATCAGTGAAAAAGGGGAAATGGGATGAAAAGAACAAATATTATGTTGAGACTCCTGATGAGCAGGCAAGTCCTATAAGGGCATTCCCTATACAAACCTTAAAACCAGGAGAAGTAGTTGAAGGAGTACCAAATGTCCCAATCCCTGAAAATCCAACTCTTGATGAACCAAAGATTGATCCTGTTGATGAAACTACAGAGGAGGAGGATGAATCTGATAATGATGACGAAAATGATGAGGGAAAAGATGATGAAAATGTCAATGTTGAGGATCCTGAGGTGACAATGACTGAAGAACAAAGGAGAAACGTTGAGCAGAGTTTGTTGGATGCTAAGAAAAAGGATCAGTTGGTTATGAAATTGATAAGTTTTGGAATAAGCTTTGAAACCTTATCTTCTTTGAATGATGATAAGCTGCAGAAAAGGTTGGACAAAGAAAGAAACATCATTAAGAAGAAAATGGAACAAAAGAACAAAGATGCCCAGAAATACATATAATATTTGAGGAAACATGGGTATTCTGAGAAAGATTTGTCACACTTCAAGATTGAACAATTAAGAGATGCTTATATTAGCACCAAAGAAGAAATAAAAGAAAATTTCATGAGAGAAGATGAGGAGGCTGAAAAGGTTGAAGCTTTGAAAAAGAAGTTTGGAGGAATGTGTGGATATTTATTAGAAAAAGGGATGAAACCTGATATGAATGAAAGTTTGGACAAAGCTACAGTTGAGTCAATCTACTCAAACATGAAAAGAAAAGAAAAATTCAATATGGTGCAACCTGAGCCATCTATTGTACAAGAAAGGGGAGATCAAGAGAAACACCCTACAAAGAAAAGAAAAATCATGGCACTCAGGGAGAAACAAAAGGTCCAAGTTCAAAAAGAAAAGTCAAAAGAGGCAACTGCTGATGAAACCCCAATCCCAGTGGAAGTGAAACCTGAACCAGTTGATGAACCTATCATTCCATGGGAAAACAAAGAAATGATCAAGATACTAAGGGGTATAATGGTGAATCAAAAAGATATGGATGTGAATACGTTTAATGCTTTGAGTAAAGATG
The DNA here is from genome assembly GCF_021521415.1 of Bidens hawaiensis. NCBI lineage: Eukaryota > Viridiplantae > Streptophyta > Magnoliopsida > Asterales > Asteraceae > Bidens > Bidens hawaiensis. The sequence goes on from NW_027491034.1 coordinate 5,950,510, forward strand.
ATTTGAAAGAACTGTTTTATCTACAAAAGGTTGAGTGGGAGAAAGTCTTATTGGAGGGTGATAACCCAGAAGTTTTGTAGATGGGAGATTTGTGCCTGCAGGATTGTCAAAAAATCCTGGGGTAGTGAAAATGATGTTGCGTCTTTGTAAAGAGGCAGGAGAAAACTTTGCAGAACTCATCAACATCCCTGCTGAAATGATAGAATCAATGTACATAAAAACTTTCAAGTTAAGGCCAAGCAAACCAATAAAATCTATCCCATTTAGGCCTCCTATCTCAAGGCAGCACATAACAGCAGGCAGAGGTGAATCAAGTAGAGCTGGATCACAAAGAGTAGCAAGACCACAATCCAATGTGGATCTTCCAATAACTCTCTACTTTGACTCAGTCTCTGAGTCTTTGAAAGTGATTATGGAAAGCAAACAGTTGAGAGATATAACTATGAGAGGTGATTTTGCTGAATACAATCAAGAACAATTGGAGAAAATGGCCACACTTAATCTATATGATTATCATGACACAAACAAGTTGGCTGGGAGACAGCATAATGAACTCTCTAAGTACCTGAATGATGAAGCTGACAAGGGATTCCCATTCTTGAAAGAGAAGAAAAGATGGAAGATGACCAAGCATGACAGAACAAGAAGGGCTACAAAGTTGAAAACGATAGCCAGTGCTGAATTGTATTACTAGTTGAATGTCAAAGATAAGAATCCATTGTCAAATATGAATACATGTATAAGCATTGGAAGAAAAATGGCACGCCCAAATTACACAGTACAGAAGAATGGCATCATAGCTGAAATTGAATATAAAGAAAATGATGGCCACTATGTTCTTCGAAACTCAGATGGGCTTATTTTGGGAATAATTATAAGAGATGAAGACCTGACCTATTTGCACAATGAAGATCTAAGAGATATAAGGGATTTGAACATTCCTGAAAGTCACACTCATTACCAAATCCTTTCTATCTTTAAGCAAAGGGCAGAAACTGTGATTGTGAATCGAAGACAAGCGGCCTACAATGACTAAAGAAGATGAAGATTTTCTTTAGAATAGGCTTTGCTATGTAATGTCTTCGGACAGAATTCTGAATATGTAATTGTTTATGTTTTTGAATATGTAAAATTTGTTTTTGATTTGATTTGTATTTTAACTATGTGTAAGTAACTGTAGAAGTGTTTAGGGACAGCTGAGGTGTTCCAATCTAGGGGGAGACTGTTGAGTCAAGATTTGACCTAAATGAAGTATAAGGAAGATTGGAATCTTCTTAACCTCCTCAGAAATTGCTAAGTATGGAAATCCGAGCACACTTAGATTTCCGGGCAAGGTTTTCCTACCCGAGCAAGGTATTTTGTCCATCAGGCAAGGTTATCTTCTAGAATTCTTCTTTAGTGTATACCCGAGTAGGGTTCACTATATCTAGCAGGATTGTTCTTCAAATCCGAATAAGGTTTACTACCGGGTAAGCTCTTGGCTAACCAAGCTCATGAAGCCAAGTGATTGGAAGATCGGGCAAGGTATTCATCAATAATACAGTGGTCCGAGTAAGCTTGATGTGAGTAATGATATATTCCAAGTAACATCGGGCAAGGTTTAACTCAAGCAAGGTATAGTGCTATCGGGCACACTTTTCTAATAAGCTATTTCATAGCAAGGAGTTGAAGGGACCATTGAAGAACAAGGTTACTCGTAATATCATGTCGGGCAAATTCTGATATGATCAAGAAGACTGAAGTCTGCTCGGTGGAAAATACTCTAAGTAAAGCCTACCCGGAAAACTATTTCCAAGCACAGTTCAAGGTTACCAGGTCTACCCGACAAAGACAAAGGCACAATGCCTACCCGAAGAAGATATCTTACGCAAAGTCTACCCGGGAGACGTGTTTTACACTTAGCATAGTTTTGAATATGTAATCTAAATATGTATTTTATATTTAGGGTTTCTAGATAGAATGACAGCTGTCTTGAGGTGTCAGGCCTATAAAAGGAATATTTTAGGGCACGCCTCAAAAAGAGACAGATAGATATAGACCTTTGAGAGAATATTTGTTGTGACGGCTGTCAAAGAATAGTACGGACATAACTTTCCCTCAAGAAACCCTAAAATCGATTATCGTTTGTATGATTTATATTATATGAATGGAAATCTTTTGAGTGATTCTTGTGTGTTAGTTACCTATTATTAATCTTTTATCAACTACACTGTTTGTTATTGATTCCGCCTTTAACAAACGGTTTTCTTTCCTAAAATAGCAACTGTCATTAACTCTCTTGTCGACGCATTTAATGTGTGAGTTATGACTTGATTGTGATTGTGAGTGAGTATTTGGGACCGACAGGTCCAAACTTTGTTATGAGATTAAGTTGGATCCAACATTTTCAAGTACTTAAGAAAAAAATTAAAATCAGTTTATAAAGTATTTTTAAAGATTTATACAAGTCTTGATAGATAAAAACATACTTGCGTGTTTTAAGCAAGTGAAAATCGGTTTAGTTCGGTTTCCATCTCACAATAAGTTCATAGATGGTTTCCACATGCCCAATATAAAAGAACATGTATAATAACTTATAAATGATAAAACTTAAGTTTTACAACCAAAAAGTTAAGAATAAAGTCTTTAAACGAAAGTTTGGTTTTCGGTTCGGATCTAGTTTCGGGTTAAGACCGAGGTTAGAATCTTCAAACCCATAACCATAGAACTTATAATAATGATTTAGAAACTTAAATCCAACATAAAGCATGTTTAAACAATTTTTTAACAAAACTAGTAAATAAAGTTCGGTTTACGATTTGGAGCTATTTACGGTTAAACCGAGACATAGACTCTTCAAACCCATAACCATGGAACTTGAAAAATAAGCAAGATAAGTATAAGTTAGCATGGTTAGTAAGCAATAATAAAGTTAGATGGTTATATGCGGAATATATATAACAAAGATCACGAAAGTCCTCCATGTAGCCTTGACTTACGAGGTCTGAAACCTCGCCGATCGAGACCGGAGAAGTAACTACCAAAGGTAACAAGGGGTGTACATTATATATATGTTGCAACAACAAGCATGAATCATATGGAGTTAGTAGAAATCAAAGGAAACCCTTGTTTGACACTTGAAGGTCAAACAAGTAAGAATCTTGAAGGTTGGAGCTTAGAACTTAGATTGAGAGTGTTTGGTGAGAATGAGCAGGTTCAAATGAGTAGTGAGGCTCGGTTTTAGGAAGGATAAGGTGTTAGGGTAATCCATAAGGTTGCTTTAGAAATTTCCAAACATTTTGATTGGTTAAGAGGGTCAAACATGTGATAAATAACAACAAAAAACGAGTTTTATGCATCAGTGGTCCCTAGGCTCGGCGCGAATGGCCTACTCTGCCCTGGACGCACGGCGCGGCGTGTTTGGGGTGGGGTGGGTTGGTCCAGTTCGTCTCGTGTGGTTCATTTCGCGTCCCGGAAGTTCGTTTTCGATTTAATTTGGTCATATTAAAGGCGTTTTCGAATCCGTAAAAGGGTTTTTTTAATTGAACAAGTGGGAATGATTTAGTAACATAAAATCCAATATTTTAAATATTTTCAATGTTTGGGATATAAATTGGGTCGGTTTACATGATAAACGAATACACAAACGAATACAAATAAAACCCGAAATTGACGAATGTCACAGTATCCCCAACTTTTTGGAAATTTCATCCCGAAATTAAAATAAACTCAAAGAAAAGTAATTACTAACGAATGTCGATTTTAGTAAGACAATTGCATGAAAAAAATTTAAACAAAAGAATAACGTCAAATCCTTGCATGATTCGAAAAACGCTACAAATGAGAATCATAATAAAGGCACTTATATATAGGATGTACCAGCGGCGTATCCACCATGCCCTTATCATAATTCGCATTTCTGCTGTCTTTCCGCTATTATCCTCGAGTCTGAGTTATCGCACACAACCGCACTTACTATGGCTTCCATACGGGGATTTCGATAATTAAGTGTGCATCCATAATTATGTAGCTCGTCGTATGGTCCACATCGTTCGTTCCATTGTGTGGTTTAAGAGACATATTTATTCGGAATTATAAACATTATAAACGTACATAAATCTGTTGAATTTACAAATATTGATAAACCAATACCAGCGGTTGAAAATTTTGGGGTTGACTTTTAAGTAAGTAGGAAAATGGGATAAATAATTGAAATAATTCAAATCTTAGAATATAAACCAAGGTGAAAATAACAATTCGGTTTAAGTAAGTAAAGACGATCGAATAAATAAAATTCAGGGTAACCAATTATGAAACAATATTTGAAGTCAAAGGTCATCAATGTGAAGAAATAAACAAATCATTAAAATCCATGGTTGAAAGTCGGGACTAAATTAGTATAAAATCCAATAAGTGAAATTTTAATAATGAGAACTCCGATAAAATGAAATGAAAAATACAATAAATGAAAACGAGAATCCATAGAGTGAAAATGAAAAATCCTATAAGTGTAAAAGAGAAAACCCAATAAGTGAGTACATCAGGTTGGGATAAACAACGATGCAATTAACAATAACAGCGTACGATGAGTTTCATACGTGAAAAAACTTGAGGTTATAAGCAATTGAGAATACGATTGCGTGAAATGTAATAACATGAGAAATGAGGTGAGTTCCTTGGGGTGACGCATACATGTATCAAACATAAATAAAATTTGATTAACTCGACAAACGATAAAATGTGATAAAACGTGAATACGGCCACTATTGTGAAACCATTTATATAATCGTCATTATAGTAACGGTTTCTAATAGCGCCAAAACTTGCGGACAACCACACATAGGTCGCTTAATAGATTAAATGAAATGTTGTAGAATAGTACATAGAATCGTGTTTCGCTTTGAAATGCATATATGCTCAAATATGAATAACATAGTTATGAAAATATCGTTTAAAAGATAACGAAAATTTAAGCGAAAATGTGGCTTTGAAAGTAATACACCAATTGTTATTGAATAACTTAGATTTGGTCATGAATAATCAAAACTCAAAATGAAATCTCATGTGTGTAATATTACTATCGAAACATCTCATCAATTGAAAAGAAATCGTAAAAAAAATCAGTGAGACTCGAATAAACAATACAATATGTATGTCACGTATCATATACTCTTTTGAAAATAATAGAATGAAATTGAAGATGAATTTTTAAGTAAAGCCGTTCAATCGTTTCCAAGAAAATGTATATAGTAACAAAGCATCGCGGTAACGCGTAACTAGAGAAAAATTTTGATCATTATCAAATGTAAATCTTGTAAGCCAAATTGTTAAAGGAATTTGTATACATAAAGCTGTTGTGATGAAAATAATTTATGAAGAAATGATGCTTGCGATAATAAGAGGTAATAATTCGCATAAATCGTTATCGAATGAAAACTTGAGTCACAATATCAAGTATAAAGCATTTATAAATACGCCCCGAAAAGATTTGTAAAGCCATGATCATTGTGTTTATGCAAAATAAGGAAAGTTGTAATTTGTTATTGAATAAATCTCGCATTCAACAGTTAAAATGAAACCTTGTATTTATAAAGTTATTAAGAGGTTTATGTAAGGTTCCAATCTCGAGGAAGCCTTACCGTTGGCAACATTATAAGCAAATAGTTCGACTTGAATTAAAGCGAAAACCGTAGCAGCGGAAACTAGTCTTACAATGAGAAAATAAAACATAGTCCGGTAAAACAAATCAGTTCAAGTACGGAAATGAATAAGATAAACGAAATGCCAGTCTTTAATCAAACGGATAACTTCTAGTGCAGTCAAGAGGATCCATATCTTTTGACAAGTACCTCGAATCAGTCTGATATACATATAAAAAAAACATCAGTGTTGCTGAGTGAGTTCTAGCTCTTTAAAATCATAAGATTTAAGCACTAAAGGCATAATACAAATAAAAGTACGCAACATAACATATAAACAGTCGTGCACCAGGACGTTAAGGATCCATAATTTCCCTGAACTAGCCAAACACAAAGTCGTGACATTGATCGAGGACTTCTTAATTTGCCCCGTGAGAGGACTTCTTAGTTTGCCCCGTAAGAGGACTTCTTAGTTGACCCAACCCGTGTCCGATCTTTTAAAATATGGGCATCAACTTAACACGTGCGTACCATGTAATTCACTAAAACATGTAATTGTTTCTAAAACCATTTTCATGCATACTTATCATTATACAATCTCATTTACTATATATATATCAGCCCAAAACAATAGTAAAACATTTAAAAGTGGGCTCGTAGAACTCACCTTAACGTATCTCGCAAATTAACAAGGAGCTAGAGAGTCAACGAGCGATAGACCCGCAAGGAATAAAACCTACAGTAACACATATTGCCTCATTACTTGAATTACTCCAAGATTATCCTATTTATTTCCATGCATGTATGGTTTAGCAACATATTTGAAGGCATGAATGTCTTTGTAATATATATTCCATGCATGGATTCAATTTATAACACAACGAGATTTGAGAAAATAAACCAAACTCAGCACCTAGTGGCGCCTTGACCAAGGATCATGTCGCCACAATTAATCCGCCGATGAGAATCGGATGTTTTGCATGCCCCCGACCCGGTTAGCCCACCTTAGCTTAGCATGTAACGGCTTATCGTTTGCTTAGTCGGCCATCACATAGTAACCGAGTCGGGCTCATGTAAGCAGGCACGGTGTGAATAACAAACCGGTTTTAAATCTAACAAATTTAAAATGCATACCGGTAAGGATTCATATCTCACCTGGAACTAATTCCGATATTTAGACGGCAAAACGAGAGCTTAACAGAACCCTTGCAACGGTCGGGCGGATTCAAGAACAAGGAAGCCGTAATCCTACACGTCAACCAGAACCGATCGTTAGAGGATAAAGATCGACTTCGTGTAAAAAATTGAGTTTACGTGACTTACTTGTTGATCGAAGCAGAAAGGTTATGCGCCGAACTCGCGTAACAGAAACCGGCGGAGACGAATCCCTACAACAACCACAACACCACGCATGGACGAAACCGGTTAATACACCAACTTATCAATTTAGAACATAAACTAGAACTCATGGTAGAGAGTTACCTAGAATCAGATGTGGAAGATGATCGCGAGAACTCTGGTTCGATCCGATGGTTCATGCGAAAGTTAGGAACAGATGATGATGGAGTTCACGTTTAAATAAATGGATGAAATCTCAATTTTCGCTTAGGCCCTCCCACAATCTCAACTTAATAACTTGTTCCCAAAGTTATAAACGCAATATTCTAATATAAACCATTCAAGTTTCCTTGAATGTCATATGCTCCATAAGTTAAAGTAGTTAGCGATTCCTCTTGTTTCTGATTAATATACATACTATACAAACGATCTTACGTGAAGGAGGGGTGTTACAAGTCTACCCCCCTACAACAGGTTTTGTCCTCGAAGTCTGTCGTAGAGAAAACAACTGAGGGTAGCTCTTCCTCATTTCATTTTTCAGATCCCATGTTGTCTCTGACCCCTTTCTATGTTTCCATTGGACTTTCACTTGCTTAACCGTCTTGTTTCGTATTTGCTTTTCTTTCTGGTCAAGTATGGCAACAGGTTCCTCAATGTAGTTTAATTTATCATCAATCTGGATGTCGTTAAGAGGCACATAAGCCTCCTCGTCTACTAAACATTTCCTTATATGAGACACGTGAAAGGTAGGGTGAATGTCATTAAGTTCGTCAGGCAACTCCAACCTGTAAGCAACTTCACCGACACGAGCCACTATTTTGAATGGTCCAATAAACCTCGGACTCAGTTTACCCCGTTTACAAAATCTAATAATCCCCTTCCATGGAGAAACTTTAAGAAGAATATGATCGCCTGGTTCGAATTCTCTCGGCCTATGCCTTTTATCCGCATATGATTTTCGTCTGTCTTGGGCTGCTTTCATAAATGTCTTAATCTTATCGAGTTTCTCAGTTGTTAACTCAACCACTTCTAAACTTCCTAGTTGTCTTTACCCAATTGAACCCCAACAAATAGGAGTCCTGCATCTCCTACCACATAACATCTCGAATGGTGGCATCCCGATACTAGAGTGATAAGTGTTATTGTACGAGAACTCAGCCAACGGTAGATGATTGTCCCAACTACCACCAAAATCAATTATGCACGCCCTTAAAATATCTTCAAGAGTTTGGATGGTTCTTTCATACTGACCATCCGTTTGAGGATGATAATCCGTGCTAATATGCAGTCTAGTTCCTATTTCCTCGTGAAACTTCTTCCAGAACCTTGAAGTAAACCGTGTGTCTCGGTCAGACACGATAGATACAGGAATACAATGCCTTGCAACGATCTCCTTAATAAACAACTCTGCCAATTTCTCAGAAGTGTGAGTTTCGGAGATTGGTAGGAAACGAGCACTCTTAGTCAATCGATCCACAACCACCCAAATGGTGTCATAACCCATATCTGTACGCGGTAGCTTAGTTATGAAGTCCATCGTAAGGTGTTCCCATTTCCATTCCGGTATTTCTAGCGGCTGGATCTTTCCATATGGCTTCTGATGTTCGGCTTTGACTTGCAGACATGTTAAGCATTTACTCACATAATCGGTTATTTCCCATTTCATACCCGGCCACCAATAGTTCTTCTTTAGGTCTTGGTACATTTTGGTAGCACCAGGGTGAATCGAGTAACGCATCTAATGAGCTTCATCCATAACCTTTCCTCCTAACTCCCCGTGATGAGGTATCCATAAACGCCCGAACCTGAGTCTTACCCCATCACTTCTAACTACCAAAGACCCTTCCTGGCCAACCATACGCTCCTTATTAATTCGCCCATTCATTAAAGCATCAATTTGCGCCTTAGAGATCTGTTTCATAATATCTGAATTCACCATAAACTGGCACGACTTTACTCAAATAGGCTTCCGACTTAATGTGTCGGCTATGACATTAGCCTTACCCGAGTAATATGTTATCTCACAATCATAGTCTTTGATTAATTCCAACCACCGTCTTTGTCTCATGTTTAACTCCTTTTGTTCGAAGAAGTACTTCAAACTCTTGTGATATGTATGAATTGTGAATCTAGCACCATACAAATAATGTCTCCAAATCTTCAATGCAAATACCACCGCTGCTAACTCCAAGTCATGTGTAGGGTAATTACCTTCTTGAGGTTTTAGCTGTCGTGAGGCATAGGCTATCAGCTTTCCACGTTACATGAGGACACAACCTAACCCCATATAGGAAGCATCTGAATAGACAACCAAGTCATCGGTACCATCTGGCAATGTCGATACTGGAGATTGTGTTAACCTCTGCTTCAATTCATAAAAAGCCTGTTCTTAGTCAGATCCCCATTCAAATTTAGCGTCTTTCTTTGTCAACTTTGTCAATGACGAGGCTACCTTAGATAAATCCTGAATAAACCTTCGATAATAACCCGTTAAACCTAGGAAGCTACGAATTTCAGACGGTGATGTAGGAGGGTTCCATTTCATAACAGCTTCCACTTTAGCGGGATCAACCATAATACCACTCGGGTTAATCACATGACCCAAGAACTGTACCTCCCTCAACCAAAACGCGCACTTAGAAAACTTTGCATATAGCTTTTCTCTTCTTAAAGTCTCAAGAACTTCTTTAAGGGGACAAGCATGGCCACTTTCATTTTTTGAATAAATAAGGATGTCATCGATAAAAACAATGACGAAACGATCAAGCATAGGGCGACATACCCGGTTCATCAGGTCCATAAACGCTGCGGGGGCGTTTGTTAACCCGAACGACATCACAAGACACTCGTAATGTCCATAATGTGTGCGGAAGGCAGTCTTATGTATATCCTTGTTCCCTTACATTCAACTTATGGTAACCCGACCTAAGATCGATTCTCGAAAACCAACTTGCTCCTTGTAGCTGATCAAATAAGTCATCAATTCTAGGTAACGGGTACTTATTTTTCACGGTAAGCTTATTCAGTTCATGATAATCGATGCACATGTGCATGCTACCATCTTTCTTCTTTACAAAGAGTACTGGAGCACCCCATGGCGAAATACTCGGCCGGATGAAACCTTTATCAAGTAGATCTTGCAATTGGGTCCAAAGTTTTTTCATCTCAGAGGGAGCCAACCGATAAGGAGCCTTAGCAATAGGTTGTGCTCCTGGAATAAGATCGATTTGAAACTCAATTTGGTGATCTGGTGGTACATTATATAAATCATCTGGAAACACATCGGGATATTCTCGTACCACCGGAACGTCTTCGAGTTTAGTACAATCAGCTTTAGAATCAAAAACATATGCTAGATAGGCCATGCATCCCCGTTTCATAAGCCTTCCAGCCTTGATCATAGAAATAACCTGTGGAATTAAGCAGCTTCGATCACCATGAACCGTGACTAGGCTGCCATTAGGGGATTTAAGTTGAATTAATTTCTCCCCACACATAATCTTTGCGTCATAAGTGGACAACCAATCCATTCCGAGAACAATATCAAAGCCACCCAGGGTCATAAGGAATAGCCTAGTAGGAAAGTTAAAGCCCGAAAGTTCTATAAGACAATTTTTAATCGCTTCATTAATTTTCACAGACTTACCACTAGCAACCTCTACTTCAAAGGCATCATCTATCGACTCATGGATTTTATTTAATAAAGGACAAAATGCGATAGATATAAAACTCTTACTAGCACCTGAATCGAACAAAGTAGTAGCAGGAATACCATTAACCGAAAACGTACCTGACACAACATCGGGTTTTTCCTTGGCTTCTTTCTGTGAGAGATTGTATGCTCTTTCTTTAGCTTTTGGTTTGTCTTTCGCTTTCACACTAAAAGTTTTCTCTTGACCTGACCCACGCGGTTTATTCTTAGGGCATACAGTGAACGAGTGCCCAGTTTCACCACAATTAACACATTTAGCATCTGGACATTTATACTAAAAGTGCCCCGTCTTTCCGCATCTAAAACATAGGTTTGAACCACGAATACATTGCCCAAAATGACTCTTACCGCACTTTTTACACTCTTTCTTTTCACTAGGACCCCTTGTTTTTGTTTCCCCTTCCTCTACCTTAACTCTCTTTTCTCTCGGCTTGTAGTTGTTGTTACCAAATCGTTTACCGTTGTTGTTATGGTTGTTCCATTTTTTCTTTGGCTCAAACGGTTGAACATCATCCCTCTCGTTATATAGCATACCACTAAGATCGACGACTTCTTGGAAAGTAGTGGGTTTAGATTGTATCACCAACCTGCTGATGTCGACCGGCAAACCCTGGATGTACCGTTTAATCCGCTTGGCTTCAGGAGTCACCCAGTCAGGTACCAAATGTGACATCTCATTAAACTTATTAGTATACTCTCGATGTGTCATATTCCCAGCCTCAAGATTCAGAAAATCCCTCTCAATCTTGTTAAGTTTATTAGTCGCACAAAAGTGCTCAATCACCAACAACTTAAGCTCGCCCCACTTCATCCTTTGGATAGCCCGTTCTCCCATGACTAGAGTAATACTTTCCCACCAACATAAGGCCTTAGAAACGAATGAATGAGCTGCAAACTTTACCTTCTGATCCTCCCTACATTCACTGATTTTTATTACCGCATCCATTTCTCTGATCCAACGATGAGCAGCTATAGCATCTTTGGTACCATCAAACTCTAGAGGATTACACTTTTTAAACGAACCATAGTTGCATCCCTTAGATACTTCTTTATCTGAACCCCCTTCATCTTCATTACTACTAAAAACGGTTACTAGTTCCTTACCCTTCTTTCCCGAGTCCTTACCAGCAATCTTCTTATCCTTATTTTCGGTTTCAATCTCTTTAGTCACGGCCTTAATAGCTTCGACCATGATCTCGGGCATGGTACTACGGATCACCTGGTACACCTCATCGGAAATAGTCTCTCGGACCGTTGGTTCCAAGACAATTCTATCATCAGTGGGGTGAGAGTTAGCTTCGGGCTCCGAGTGGTGAGAATCTTCATGATCGGGTTCAATGGTTTTGGTACGTTGTCTAGTCACTCGTGGTTTCGACTTAGGCCTAGAACGACCTCCACCACGGCCACCGTGACCGCTCGAACGTCCAGCTCTAGCCATTGCTAAAAACCTAGGATAGAGAACAGAACACCGATTTTGCCAATCGAGGATATAATTCATAACACATTAAGTAATGCAAACTGCTAATTATAGTGGCCAAGTGCAATTAATTGTTCACAAACTTCACCAGTTTACTAAACAAATAGATTAGAAATTTTATGAATAATAAACCATAAGAATATTACCTCTTGGCTAGATGTTATCCGTACTTGCATTTCTTGCTTTGGTCCCATGCACTATCTGAGTCTAGGCATTTAGGGATGCCCCGATCACTCAAACTAAAGGCTCTGATACCAACTTGTAAGGCTCCAATCCCGAGGAAGCCTTACCGTTGGAAACATTATAAGCAAATAGTTCGACTTGAATTAAAGTGAAAACCGTAGCAGCGGAAACTAGTCTTACAATGAGAAAATAAAACATAGTCCGGTAAACCAAATAAGTTCAAGTACGGAAATGAATAAGATAAACGAAATGCCAGTCTTTAATCTAACGGATAACTTCTAGTGCAGCCAAGAGGATCCATATCGTTTGACAAGTACCTGAAATCAGTCTGATATACATATAAAAAAAACATCAGCATTGCAGAGTGAGTTCTAGCTCTTTAAAATCATAAATAAGATTTAAGCACTAAAGGCATAATACAAATAAAAGTACGAAACATAACATATAAACAGTCGTGCACCAGGTCGTTAAGGATCCATAATTGCCCCGAACTAGCCAAACACAAAGTTGTGACATTATCGAGGACTTCTTAATTTGCCCCGTGAGAGGACTTCTTAGTTTGCCCCGTAAGAGGACTTCTTAGTTGACCCAACCCGTGTCCGATCTTTTAAAATATGAGCATCAACTTAACACGTGCGTACCATGTAATTCACTAAAACATGTAATTGTTTCTAAAACCATTTTCATGCATACTTATCATTATAAAATCTCATTTACTATATATATATCAGCCCAAAACAATAGTAAAACATTTAAAATTGGGCTCGTAGAACTCACCTTAACGTATCTCGCAAATTAACAAGGAGCTAGAGAGTCAACGAGCGATAGACCCGCAAGGAATAAAACCTACAGTAACACATATTGCCTCATTACTTGAATTACTCCAAGATTATCCTATTTATTTCCATGCATGTATGGTTTAGCAAAATAATTGAAGACATGCATGTCTTTGTAATATATATTCCATGCATGGATTCAATTTATAACACAACGAGATTTGAGAAAATAAACCAAACTCAGCACCTAGTGTCGCCTTGACCAAGGATCATGTCGCCACAATTAATCCGCCGATGAGAACCGGATCGTTTGCATGCCCCCGACCCGGTTAGCCAACCTTGGCTTAGGATGTAACGGCTTATTGTTTGCTTAGTCGACCATCACATAGTAACCGAGTCAGGCTCATGCAAGCAGGCACGATGTGAATAACAAACCGGTTTTAAATCTAACAAATTCAAAATACATACCGGTAAGGATTCATATCTCACCTGGAACTAATTCTGATATTTAGACGGCAAAACGAGAGCTTAATAGAACCCTTGAAACGGTCGGGCGGATTCAAGAACAAGGAAACCGTAATCCTACACGTCAACCAGAACCGATCGTTAGAGGATAAAGATCGACTTCGTGTTAAAAATTGAGTTTACGTGACTTACTTGTTGATCGAAGCAGAAAGGTTATGCGCTGAACTCACGTAACAGAAACCGGCGGAGACAAATCCCTACAACAACCACAACACCACGCATGGACGAAACCGGTTAATACACCAACTTATCAATTTAGAACATAAACTAGAACTCATGGTAGAGAGTTACCTAGAATCAGATGTGGAAGATGATCGCGAGAACTCCGGTTCGATCCGATGGTTCATGTGAAAGTTAGGAACAGATGATGATGGAGTTCATGTTTAAATAAATGGATGAAATCTCAATTTTCGCTTAGGCCCTCCCACAATCTCAACTTAATAACTTGTTACCAAAGTTATAAACGCAATATTCTAATATAAACCCTTCAAGTTTCCTTGAATGTCATATGCTCCATTAGTTAAAGTAACTTGCGATTCCTCTTGATTCTGATTAATATACATACTATACAAACGATCTTACGTGAAGGAGGGGTGCTACAATTTATCACCTTATGTGACAATATTTAAATCCTTGAAAACACGCAGATAATCGTTTCATAATCTCTTTGAAAACAAATCCTCATAATAGAATTTTGTTGTCATGACAATCTTAGATTTTTTTTTTCAAATATGATTCATAAGATTTGGACAAAATATGTAAATCGTTAATCTTGAAAGATTTTATAATCTATAAGTGATTATTTAAACACATTAGGTTGTTATGAATATACTAGTTGTATATATATATATATATATATATAAATTAAGGAAAAATGAAACTCGCACGCGTAGGGAGGGGTTTTAGGCTTCGAATGGTGAATGGTTTGGAAATTTGGTGAAGAGTGAGTGTGTTTTTGTTGTCTTGCGTAGTTGGCTTTTCTTGAGTTGGATTGATGAGGTTTGTTGATTTTAGGTCGTTTGAGTGGGTTAGTCTTAGATGACTTGTGTGGGTAGTGGTTGGGCTATTTGGATGAGGTTTGCTTATTTGACTTCGAGTTAAGTTGATGGGTTATCTAAGTCGTTCTTGACTAGTTTGGATTGAATTTGGTCTATACATGTATTTTGGGTTACTATTTTGATATCAAACTCTATGGTTGGATGGAATCGGTGTGGCGACATGGTTGGTGATTTGATATAGCATGTGTCGAAGGATTGGGTCATAGTTGGGTAAACTTTGGTTTGTATATGTTCAAGGAATTTGTGGGTGTGTTTGTTGGTGTCTTCGAAGTATTTAGATAGTGAGTTTGATAGGTTTTCACGGCGTAAAAGTGTCGGTATTTAGAGATTTTTGTTGGGTTGGTTTTGTACATCTTGGATTTGCTTGGGGTTTGAGTTGGTGAGGGTATAGCTTTGGTGTGTTAGGTTTCGTTCGTATTGAGGGAAGATTTGAGTGCGTGGGAAAACTTTTGAAGTGGAAGGATGTTTTGATTAAGGTGGTAGCTCGAGATGGAATACGAGTGTTTAGAAGCTTGGGGCTGCGTTTCGGGAAATTTTGACTAATAATAAGTATTAAATTAGAAATATCATAATTTATAAATAATGATTGAAACCTTCATGAAATTTTTGACAATTAAAATTACAAGTTAATATATATAAAATAAAATATTGAGATTCAAGCTTGTGAATCACAACAACTTTTTTTTTTTTTGCTAAAAGTTTTTTTCATTAAAATGAGAGTTGTTACGATACATCGGGTCGGTTTAGGTTGTAAAATAATTTATGAGAAAATTTTGAAATAAACCAACCCGCTAACGTAACTCATTCTTGAAATGCTTAAAATTAAGTAGTGGGAAATATCATGAGAAACTATGATAATAAAGTTTGCATTTTGAAGTTTATTATAAAAATATAAAAACCGATTGTCATGAGGAAGCAAAATAATTTTTTATAAAGATTAAAATAAAATTTTTACTTATGAGAAATTTAAAATAAGTGAATTAAATGTCGAAATTTGTTATGAGGCATCAATATGAATGATGAATGTCGTTTTGGGAATACAAATTTGCGTAATGAAATTTTTTTACCAAGTTCGTTATTTAATATCGTGTAACTAAAACATCATGGTAAGTTAAAATGATAGTCGTTGTGAATCGAGAAATCGAAAATAAACGATTTTTGTCTTTAAAATAGAATTTCTATGAAGTTTTGCATGAGAATTTCAAGAAAATTACAAGCTATAAGTTTGTGAATTTCTTGAAAAAACAAGGCTAAACTACCATAAGAAATTTAAAACGAGGAAAATCGTATGATGTAGAATTTTATTGGTGAAAAATTATAATGAGCCAAGGATTGCATAAAGAAAGTTGCTATGAGAATAAATTTGGATAATGAAAATTCTACCATGTGTATCATATAATATAGGGAAATTAAAACGTCGTGAGAATTTAAATAATCGATATTGTGAAATGATAGTTTCAAAATGAACGGGATCGTTATAAAAATAAAATTTTATGAAATTTTGTATGAAAACTTTAAAGACAATTTTAAAATCTATATAATGAGAATTTACTTGAAAATTTAAGGTAAAATTTATCATAAAACCCCCACTTTTTTAATATGATGAAATTCATATGATAAAAATTGGGTTTATAAATAGTCTTAATGAACAAAGATGGCATATTAAAAATCACTATAAATAGTTCAAAATATATATGTTGTTGTTGTTATTATTATTATTATTATTATTATTACATTGAAGAGATCGTAAAATGAATTTTTTTTTTTTTGTAACAAAATCGTGGTGTGAAATCAAGATGAGAAAATTTGTATAAAAACTTTACCATGTGAAATCAAAACATAAAGGTATGAATCATAACGGTCAAATAGGATTATATAAATGAGAATTTTGTGACGAGAATTTATATGACATAGTAAAAAGGAAAAATTTGTTTAAATCCTTGAAATTTGTAAATAATGTCTTAAGAATCAAAGGCGGAAAATTGTGCATGAACTACCATGACTTGATATTCCGACACTAAAACCTTTTTGCAAAAATACTATGTTGGAGTATAAACATGTGCACGTACCACCGCGTCTTTTTCATGTTTTCGACTCAAATAACGATTGTACAAAAATAATAAATCGAAATACAACGTCATGTCATAACACTAGTCCATGAACTACTGTGGTTCCACTGTTTCAATACCGAAAATTTGGATGGCGACCGGAACGCTCGCATTCGACGACTTAAAGTGGTTGTCTCATATGAGACAATCTTTAAGGAGATTTGAAACAACGGGATCCAAGTTAAGCTCGTGATCCATAAAACACAATAAAAACTAATGTTTTTGAAGTAAGGTAAGGATACCTTAGATTATTATGAGAATGTGTGTATGTGTATATATAAAATTAAACAAAAATAAGGTAAGGATACCTTAGAATGTTTCGAGTGTTTGTGTATATTTACAACTTGATGAAATAAATAAGTATATAAATAAATAAGTGTAATGAACAATCGAGTAGGGTAAATACGTATAGGTAACACGTATAAGGACCCTAAAGCAAAAACTATACTAGGTCGTTACATCTAACCACCTATCCTATAGTCTTGTGGCTTTGATACCAATATGTCACACCCCGACCAAAGGCGGCGGAACATGTCGGGGTGCAACGGATTGCCCAAATACACAATACACTATTTAAAGTGACAATATTTAATCAACTCATTTTATTTCAAAAAAATCGATAAACAACACATCTTGTTCATACAAAACAAATCGAATACAAGTAAAAAATATATATATTGTTCTTTTTGCTAATATCCTAAAAGTCTTGATACGTTTTTCGTCAAGTTCTCGAGTCAACAAAAGTCAGCCTGTAACATTGCATAAAATAAAGTTTGTCAACACAAAGGTTGGTGAGCAATTTCATAGTTTGAACAATATGTAAATAATAAGAAATGTCCACAACTTCTATACGAAACAATAAATAAAAGCAATAATTTGGATAAAAATGAGGTCGCTAATAAGAATACATTAGCGGCACCGTCTATTAGAGAATACCAAATAGATTCGGATTTCATGAGGTCGTTAATAAGAATACATTAACATCACCGTGCTATAAGAGAATACCAGATAGTTCATGGATTTATGAACCAGCAAACCAAAAGCGGTAAACACGTAAGCATATAAGCATAGAACACCAAATCGAGCATCTATTTAAGTAAAGTATACAATAAAGTTTGTGGTTTAAGACTCAAGTATAAAACATGTAGTTTGAATAAGTATGCAATATCAACCCCCCCCCCCCCCAATGAAAGATAGAAAGTGAGGTATTGAAAGTACTCACATTCAAGTAATAAACTTGAAAAGGTCGATAATTGGAGGTTAACCGGAACGATGAGTTTAATGAGAAAAGCCTAGATTAAAGGAAGTCTTGAATTAAAAGGTTGTCTTGAAGGTCTTTTAAATAAAATATATGTTGAGAAATGTAAACAATTAAAGTTCAAGGTTTAAAATGTAACTGTGACAAACTGAAATTTTTTGCCTTTTTTAGACACCCATCGCGAATTGACACAAATTTTCGGGACGAAAATTCTTTCAACATGGGAATGATGTAACACTCGTCAATTTTAGGTTAACTCCGTTAATTCAAACTTAAGATTACATGAACTATAACGCATATCTCATTACATTTAAATTAGGGTTTAAATGACGCTTGACAATCACTACACAAGTAGTCTTTCGGAATTTCACCGAAACACACACGAGTCGACTCAAACCGTTGGTGAAAAAACAATAAATATTATAAACAAGTATTTGATAATTTTGTGTTACGTTTATGTGTTATTTGGTGTTTACATGTATAACATCAATTCATGGAGAAAATAAGCTAGTTATGCTAGAACTATACAAAATAGAAGTTGAGGGTGCTAGTTGTAACTTGCAATTTATTTAATCACTATATAAACAACCTTAATGATAAACCCTAACCCTTTTCCCTCCCTCCCTCTCTCCCATGCGACGGCAGCCACCCACACACCCCTCCCCTCTCCTTGTTCGACCAAAACACACAACACACACACATATACAATCATCCTTGCAAGCTTATTGAAGAATCTAAGGTGCTAACTAGAGCACTAGTGAGGATTTTCTGTGACGCACATCTCTTTTGGATCCTTTTTGTTATCTTCACAAACAGTGAGTTTCACGGCCCCTTATACTCTTTTAAACGCTTTTATTAGGGGGAGATAACATACTCCAACAACGTAGATTTTGTTAGTTACTATATATCACTTGTAAGGCTAAGTGGCAAACAAACCAACCAAAGTCCTTCACAAAATCGAACCATTTAATATTTGGATAGTAGCGAGTCACTGTTGAGTAGTACTACTGGGTTTGACAAACCCCACCCAACTCTAAACTCGACTGTAGGTCGAGTGGGTGTAATCTTGGCTAACACATTACCATGGTCGTGGTTGACATGGTGGCAAGGCAATTGATAAACAGTCAGCTTCGATGTCGAACACTTAGTAATGCATGCTTGATAGGTTAGCTACCTATTGATATATAATTGACTTAACACTATCTAGTAACGCAAACGAAAAAGCAAACGCTTTATTTATTTAAACCTGTGAACTCACCAACCTATGTGTTGACACTTTTAGTATGTCATTCTCAGGTAGCCGAGGCGGGCGCGTGGTATAGAGCATGCATTCGCTAAACACCATTGCTTTAAAAACTTCTTTTAATTTTTATCTTGATAACTTGTGTTTTTAAGTCATCCTGTGTGGCGCAACTTTTTGCTTTACAATTTATGCTTCCGCATTTTACTTAAGACTTGATGTCTTGTTGGTTTTAAAAACTTTAAATATGGTGTTTGATTATAATTAATGATTCCGATCCTTTTGGTTCACGCCCTCTGACGGTAAAACTCCGTTAGTGGACCTAGAGGGTGTGACAGTAACTATTTAAGAAATTATAACAATAGTCCTTTAAAAATGTAAGTTTGCTCGAAACCGGGTTAAAGTATCTAACCATAATATTTACTCAACCTATGTTAAGTAATAAGGTGGGTAAAAATGCAAGAATGCAAGTACCTTTAAAATAAAGATACTAAAACGGGTTTTAACGAGTGTTTCGGGTTGTTGGTTCGGGTATTGATAATTGGTCAAACCCAAAGTCAACTTTCCAAAATAATGAATGTTATGAGATAACTCAATAAAATTTAATAAGATTTAACCACGTATGTAGTTCTATTGTTTTAGAACTAACAACGTCCATTAAGCGAGAGTCTGGTTTTGTCAGTCCAAACTTTGTTATGAGATCAAGTTGGATCCAACATTTCCAAATACTTAAGAAAATAATTAAAATCAGTTTATAAAGTATTTTTAAGGATTTATACAAGTCTTGATAGCTAAAAACTACTTGCGTGTCTTAAGCGAGTGAAAATCGGTTTAGTTCGATTTGGTTCGGTTTCCATCTCACAATAAGTTCATAGATGGTTCCACATGCCCAAATATCAAAGAACTTGTATAATAACTTATACTTATAAATGATGAAACTTAAGTTTTACAACCAAAAAGTTAACAATAAAGTCTTTAAGCGAAAGTTTGGTTTTCGGTTCGGATCTAGTTTCGGGTTAAGACCGAGGTTAGAATCTTCAAACCCTTAACCATAGAGCTTATAATTATGATTTTAGAAACTTAAATCCAACATAAAGCATGTTTAAACAATTATTTAACAAAACTAGTAAATAAAGTTCGGTTTATGGTTTGGAGCTATTTACGGTTAAACCGAGGCATAGACTCTTCAAACCCATAACCATGGAACTTGATAAATAAGCAAGATCAGTATAAGTTAGAATGGTTAGTAAGCAATAATAAAGTTAGATGGTTAGGTGCGGAAAATATATAACAATGACCACGAAAGTCCACCATGTAGCCTTGCCTTACGAGGTCCGAAACCTCACCGATCAAGACCGGAGAAGTAATTAGCAAAGGTAACAAGGTTTTTATATTATATATATGTTGCAACAACAAGCATGAATCATATGGAGAAGTAATTAGCAAATATTTTAAATATTTTCAATGTTCGAGATATAAATCGGGTCGGTTTACAGGATAAACGAATACACAAACGAATACAAATAAAACCTGAAATTGACGAACGTCACAATAACTACACTCAAAAAGGCGATATCCTGCCTCTAACCTCTTTTTCATCTCTCATACTTTCGTAGAGAGCACGGGATAAGGATCCCATGAACTTGTTTGGCCTGCTAAATTTTACAACAATATTTTTACTTACATAAAATTATGCAAAGGACTTTAGTTGGTTGGGATGGCAATAACACCCAAACCCGGTGGGAAAAGTCGAAATCCGACATAAATGGGACGGATAATACTCGACCCATTAGGGTTTGGGATGGGTTTTGGATTAGTTTTAAAATTTTTCGTGGGTTTTGGATTTCTAATATACCCGATTGCCCGACACGATTACCTGATAACATAAACCCATTTACCCGATTATATACCCGATGTACCCGATATAGCTTATTATATATATATAAATATATATATATATATATATATATATGCATATATATATATACTATATTCCAAATATATTATTTGTCGAAACTTGTTTATGTTAATTATTTGAGATATTTTATCTTTATGGTAACCATCTTTTTAATTGATTAGTTATATTTTGTCAAAACCCGGCGGGTTTTAACCCGTGTATATCCGACGGATATTTTATCAAAACCCGATAGGAAACCCGAAACCCGACGGGTAATTACCCGATAAAACCCGAGGGGTTTGGGATGGGTTTGGGATGGACTTTAATAACCGAGTATGGGTTTGGGAATACCTAAACCCGACCCATTGTCATCTTTAATAGTTGGTATGAGTATGGTCTTCAATTTGTTAAGTTAGTGAGAAAATAACACATATGAGAATTTGAACAAATTTGTTAATTGTAACAACTCGAGTTTTCATAAAATATATTAAATACCAATACCCGACCTGTTTACGATTTCGGATAATTCAATCAATTTACACACCGCAGTTATCGAGTTATTTGTTTTATTTTATTTTATTATTATTTTTTATTATATTTAATTAATATTCATAATAACTTTGAACTAAATACATTTTCAACCCTAAATCATAATTTAACCCATTTTATACCCCTATTCAAAGTACAAGGACCTTTTAGCAAAATCTGATAAGTATAATTACTATAACCCACTAACCCGTTTACCCAAACCTGATTACCGGTTTTATTTTAACCAAAATCGTCCTACCATACCCGTTTTATTTCTTGAAGCCCAATCCTCGTCGTATAATTGGAATTGATCTTGTCAGATCGCTTATACAAATATTACGAATCCTACCGCACTGTTATTTTGGAAATCAAAATCAAAAAATATACGAGTTAACGTTTATGTAAACCGTCTTTAATGAATTATGGTGATATGATCTAGAATTCATGATGTTGGGCCTAGATTAGATGGTTTGTACTTAGTTGGTTTGGTTTTATGGGTTGCATATGTAAAACGAGATCCTTATGGATCTCGGTGGGCTTTGGGCTATAGTTGGGCTTGCATGGTGGGTACCCTATATATAGAGCTTATTGTATAGGGTTCTAGGTTGTTCTAGGCACGGTGGGCTTTGGGCTATAGTTTGGTCGTTCACCTCGATATAGTAAACGAGTTTTGTATTGTGCTTAAGCACCCGACGTTCAATATAACGTGTGTTTTGAAGCAATCCATCGTGTTCTACGTGTTCATATTTCTTGTTCTTAAATCATCTACTATTGGATTTCGGCACCAACATTTAGATCCGTTGATATTATAATTGAAAGATCCGTCTTGGACCTTACAATTGGTATCAGATCCTTATACCTATTCAGGCTCATTATTGTGATATCAAGGATTCAAGATTTTGGTTTTTTGGTGGTTGTGTGGATTTTACCGGCTAACTGTTGACCGGAGGTGAAGGATAAATTTCCTTTGGTAAAAGATTGGTTTTGGTTTGGAAACAAATCAAATCTCGTTTTTATCGGAAGTTTGTTACGATTCAGATTGGTTTTCGGTGTAAAAACGGCGTTCTCGGCATCAATCAAGTGTTCTCGATTAAGTTTCGCAGTTTTCGGCCAAAATACAAGAGATTTCTGCCAAGATTGATCATTTTCGGCATAAGATGTGTGTTCTCAGTCAAGAATTAGTGTTCTTGGTCATCATTAAGCGATCTCGGTCAAACTTATTGGTTCTCGGTCAACTCCTGGTCAACAATACCTGGTTCTCGGTCAATATACTACAGTTTTCTGTCAGTTTTGTTGGTTCTTGGCCCAGTGAACTGTAAACCTTGTTTGGGCCTGATTAATTTGATTTGGGCCTGGTGCTGGGACTATAAAACTTTTGGACTAAAATTACTAGTGGACCTTAAAAATGGATCAGTTAACAAATGGAAATGGTTCAACCAACATCTCACTCCATCAAGAGTTGGACTCGATAATGGGAACCACCACTCGTATACCCCGTCTCTTGTCCCATGAGGGGTTTAGTGAATGGAAGTTTCGTTTTGAGAAATACGTCAAGATGGAGGATGCCAAAGTTTGGAGAAGTATTGTTAGGGGACCTCAAAGAATCACGTATCAACGTGCTAACTCAACTGAAGTTATTGTGAAGCCAGTTGCTTTGTATGATGATGATTATTTTGCTAAAGTTGAGGAGTATGAAAAGGCACTTTCAACTTTAACCATGGCACTCTCACCTGAGATTGCCCTTGGTTTTAGAGAACTGCAATCTGCTAAAGAATTATGGGAGGCGTTGATTGAGGTGTATGAAGGAAATGAAGACATGAAAAGAAGTCGCCAAGACTTGCTGCGACAAAAATTCAATATGTTTAACCATGTTTTGGGAGAGTCGTTGGAGGCTCAACTCCAAAGGTTCATAGCCCTGGTGACTGAAATGAGATCCGCAAGCATTTATCTAGCAACCTCTGAGATAAACAACAAGCTGGTGAACTCGTTGCCAAAGAGTTGGGATATGAATGTTGTTATCAAGAAGACTAAAGATCTCAACAGAATGTCTCTCTCTGAGATGATGGCTACTATCAAGGCATGTGATATGGATGACAAGCAACGTGCAATAAATCATACAAACACCTACAGTGCAGCTGGGTACAACGTTGCTTCCAGCAATGCCCTCATCTCTCAAGACAGTTTCTCAATGTTCAAGGCCACTCAACATCCACCTCAGGGAAACTTTCAAATGTTCACATCCACTCAAGGCCAACCATCTTCCATTCCACCTCAACCAGCTCCAATATTCTTCACTAAGTCTGGTCAATCTTCAACTGACAATGGAAAATCTTCATCCTCTGGTGTTACTTACGGTCAGAACTCCAGTCAGATTCCATCCATTCCAAAAGAGACTCAAGAGAATATAGCTCTAATGGCGGGATTCATGAACTTTTATAATGCATTTCTAGCTGGAGACTTGGTTCAACCTGTAGTTACTGCTTAACTCGATCAGATCCATCCTGACGATGTTGAAGAAATGGAAATCTCTTGGCAAATCGCCATGGCAGTATTTCGGGCCAAGAAGTTCACTAAGAGGATGGGTAGAAACAATTGGAATATGCCTAATAATCAGAAGGTGGGTTTTAACAAAGACACTCTAAGATGCTACAACTGTCACGAGCCGGGTCATTTTGCTAATGAATGTACTAACCCAGTGAATGATGGAAACACAGAAAGGGTGCTGGTACTAGTAGGAAATGCTAGAAGTGAGGTTGGGGGTAGTTCGGGAAATGGTGAAAGGAGATTGGTTGCTCAACAATTTTCTTGGGAGGATCAGATGGCTGCTCTCAACATTGGAAATCAGACCGCAAACTTCGCAAATGTTGAAGATACCGGAGAAGAAAATGCTACTGAGGAGAAAATCACGGAACTTCGGTTCACATATATGGCTTTCACTTCTCCAAATTCATCTGAGGTAAGTTTTCAACCATGTTCTCTAGATTGTGTTGATAAGATAGAGTTATATAAGCTCCATAATGATAATTTAATTAGAGACATGGAAAGAATAAAATCTGAAAATTTCAAACTTAAGAAAAATGAAAAAGGCTTTCTAGAAAAGATAGAAGCAACTCAAAAGGATTTCTCAAAGCTTAAGTCTGAATTTAGTATAAAATGTTGTCATTACCTAGACGCCCAACAAGAAATCGCTGAACTAACTACTAAACTGAAAGCCTCCAAGTTGGAAATTTTGAATCTAACTAGTTAATTTGAAAGGTCTGAACTAGATTTTAAAAAATTCGAGGGTTCCAGTAAAGTAGTTAGCTCAATGATTGAAAAAATCAATTGTGGTGGAAAAAATGAAGGTGAGGGCATAGGATATAGTCAAATTCCCCCACCCTACAACCACAATTATGTTAGTACTCCTGTCACCAAAGAACAGGAAGAAAAGGTAAATGACATGAAGTACGGCAAACAAGACAAATGTGATGGATCTAATTATGTGAATGCAAGTCCGTCCACTTCAGGAGTAAATGATTCTAACGTATTTACTTCATGTGCAGAAAAAGTAATTGTGAAGGAATGGAATGATGAGGATGACGACCCTTGTTTTGAATTTAATAATGACATTGTTTCTGATGTTTCTTTAAAACTACTTGTTTTGAATTCTGTTATTCCAACTGTTTGTGTGGGCTCTGTTTTAAAGAGCAAGGATTCTTCTGTGGTCGATATCGTTAAAACTTTGAATTCTGATAATGTGTTTTTCAATAAGATTAAAAATTTTAAAAATTTCAATAAATACTTACCACCTAAATTTGTCAAAAAGGGATGCTCTAATGACAAACAAGGTGATAAGTTCAATAATGTGAAAAATGGTCCTCGTAATTTTAAGCAAACTGGTCCACACAACCAGTCCAGACAAGGAGTGGCCCAAAGTGATTTCTACATAAAACGTCAAACTTGTTTTAATTGTGGCACTCCTGGTCATATTGCCAGAAATTGTCCACATCGTCCGTATGTTCCCTATTATGGATTCTGTCAGAGGAATATTCCCAATGTGCCTCATAATTCGTACAGGCAAAGATTCAGGCATAATCAGACTAAATCCTATGGCGATGATTGGAACCAAAACAAATCTGGCAGGTTTAGTTCTCATCAGACCAAGCCTAACATGTTTTGCAATGGGGTTAGAAAAGGTGCTTCGGTTTCAAAAACGAACACGTATTCTAAACCAAAACGGGTAGAAGAGACAAAATCATGTTCTTCTAACCCAAATACACCGGAAATGAAGTCAACCATCCGTACATATAATGCCAAATCTTACAATGGTAGACATAAATGGTTGCCTAAATCTCCAGTAAAAGAATCTACAAACCAAACGTTTGATGATCAAAAGGACATGTCATGGCAACCCGTGACAACTTTGGATGAGCCAGGGTCACCCAGTGTAACTATGGACTGGGTACCAAAATCTAATTAATTCTGCGCTTTTTGCAGGACAGCTATGGAGGAATATCATCAGACCTTGGTATGTTGATAGTGGCTGTTCCAGGCACATGACAGGAGACATTTCCCAACTACACGACATTCAAACATTTAATGGTGGGTATGTGTCCTTTCAGGGAGGAGAAAAGGGTAAAATCACTCAGAAGGGTATTGTAAGTAACGGTGTTCTAAAATTCGAACATGTTAATTTTGTTCCAGAATTGAAGCACAGTTTTTTGAGCGTGTCTCAAATCTGTGATAAAGATTTTTCAACTCACTTTACTAAGAAAGAGTGTTTAATTTTAAAACCTGGTATCATCATACCAAAAGACTGGATTCTTGTTCGATCACAACGAAAAGATAATGCTTATGTGATCGACATGAACAAAAATGTTCCTGATGAAATAACATGTTTGTTTTCTAAAGTGTCAGAACATAATGCCATGTTGTGGCATCGTCGTCTTGGTCATGCAAATACAAAGAATTTGAATCGTCTTGCTAAAAATGATTTGGTACGTGGCCTACCTATTAAAGATTTTGTGACTTTTGAAAATTGTGTGGCCTGTGCTCTGGGTAAACATCATCGAAAAACTCAGGCCAAAATTGATTAAAACCATTTCATCAGTTTTTCAATTACTTCACATGGATCTTTTTGGTCCGTTTCATGTCTTGAGTCTTTCTCGCAGCTTTTATTGTCTTGTTATTACTGATGACTACTCACGTTTTACTTGGGTGTTTTTCTTGTCAAATAAGAGTGAAACTGCATATTTGATCAAGAAGTTTATAGTGCTTATGGAGAACCAACTTAACTTGAAGCTGAAGGGAATACAATGTGATAATGGTAAGGAATTCAAGAATGCATCATTGAACTTTTTCTGTTCAGAAAGGGGGGTGCTTCGTCAGTACAGTTCAGCACAGAAACCACAACAGAATTGTGTCGCTGAAAGGAGAAACAGAACTCTTATCGAAGCGGCAAGGACTATGTTGTGCGATTCTAAGCTGCCATTGTTCTTTTAGGCATAAGCTATTAATACGGCTTGTTATGTTCATAATCGGATGATAATCAACAAATCAGAAATGAAAACCCCATATGAGATTGTCTATGGTCACACGCCTACTGTTGCACATTTCAGAGCATTTGGGTGTCCATGCACTCTACTGAATCTCGAGTCTACTCCAAAATTCGGGGACAAGGCTGATGATTGTTACTTTGTTGGTTACGCTGGCCATACTGCCTACAGGGTCTATAATAAGTCAATCAAGCAAATTTTAGAGTCCTATGATGTTCGTTGGTTGGAAGAAAACGAGACCGATGCTCTTGTTGGTCCGGACTGGTTATTCGATTACAATGAACTCTTCAAACCGTTCAATGTGCTTTCGGTCATCAACAAAGAACCTTTAGGTGGTACTACAGTGGATGCTGAGAAAGATAACCCACATGCAGTATCTCACATCTCTCCAATTCTGGATGATGATATCACAGAACCACTTCATGACGACATACCCGCGTCCGTCACTCAGCCCAAAGAAGTTCCAGAAACTGAATACTCACAAAATTCGTCTGAGAATGCT
Organism: Bidens hawaiensis; assembly: GCF_021521415.1. NCBI lineage: Eukaryota > Viridiplantae > Streptophyta > Magnoliopsida > Asterales > Asteraceae > Bidens > Bidens hawaiensis. The sequence goes on from NW_027491034.1 coordinate 5,978,264, forward strand.
ACAACTATTGAAGGGGAGAGTCCTATTCGTCAGATTTTTGGGAGCACACTTTTTCCCGATTCCATTCCAAATGAATATGTCGCCAGCACCTCGTATTCTCATAGTACAGCGACCTTCGGATGGAAGAATCCTCTTGCTGATATTGATGTAAACTTGTCAAACTTGCACTCTACAGGTGATGTTTCCGATCATTTAGTTCCATCAAGGATTCAGAAAAATCATCCAATTGAGAATGTCATAGGTCCTCTTGAAACGGGCGTGTCCACCAGAAGTCAAACAGGACACATAAACAGCTGTTTGTTTTCCTGTTTATCTCTCAAATTGAACCAAAGACCGTAGAAATGGCCCTTCAGGAACCAAGTTGGGTAGATGCTATGCATGAAAAATTGAATCAGTTTGATAAGTTGAAGGTTTGGAGATTGGTTGAGTTACCGGAAGGAAAGAAAGCACTTGATACGAGATGGGTCATCCGAAACAAGCAAGATGACACCTGGGTTATTGTTCGAAACAAGGCACGATTGGTAGTTCGCAGCTTTCATCAAGTTGAAGGGTTAGATTACACTGAAGTCTACGCACCGGTGGCTAGACTTGAAGCCATCCGAATTTTTCTGGCCTACGCGTCATTCATAGGGTTCACAGTATATCAGATGGATGTTAAGACCGCATTTCTGTATGGCGAAGTCAAAGAAGAGTCTACGTGGATCAGCCGTCGGGTTTTGTTGACTCCAATAAACCAAATCACGTCCACAAGTTAGACAAGGCATTGCATGGGCTTCATCAGGCTCATCGGGCGTGGTATGCTACACTGGCCGCACATCTTCTGGATCATGTTACAAGTGAGGGACCATTGATCAAACTTTGTTTCGTAAAACTGTCGGAAAAAATTTGATTCTAGTCCAGATCTATGTGGATGATATTATTTTTGGGTCCACCAATGCTGAGTTATGTGCTGAATTTGAAGGGGTAATGAAGAAAAGGTTTGAGATGAGTTCATTGGGTGAAATGACTACATTTTTGGGATTATAGGTTCGCCAAAGCTCGGCGGGAAATTTACTACATCAAGGGAAGTATGTTGAGGATATGCTCGCAAAAATTTGAGTTTCAATTTCCAAGAGTGCTAACACTCCCACGGCGGAAAGACCTCTACTGTCATCTGATCCGGAAGGGAGTCCTATAGATCAAACGTACTATCGATCAATGATCAGGTCTCTGATGTATCTCACTGCCACTCGCCCAGACATCATGTTTGCATTCTGTCAATGTGTTCATTTTCAGGCTAACCCTAAACTCTCTCATTTAATTGTTGTTAAACGTATTTTTAGATATCTGAAGGGACAACCGAAGTTAGGTCTTTGGTATCCCAAACACTCAGAATTTGATCTTTATGCTTTTGCTGATAGCAATTATGGTGGAGATGACATTGATAGGAAATTCACATCTGTCGGATGCCAGTTTTTAGGAGATCGTCTCATTTCATGGCAGTGTAAGAAACAACAAACGGTGTCCACTTCGACTGCCGAGGCGGAGTATGTTGCTGCATCAGCTTGCTGCTCGCAGGTTATCTGGATGCAAAACCAACTGCTGGATTACGGTTTGGAATTTTTTGACACCCCTATCTTTTGTGATAATGATGTTGTTATTGCAATTGTTAAGAATCCGGTTCAACACTCTAAAACCAAGCACATCGACATTAAAATTCATTTTATTAGTGACTGTTACGACCGAAAATTGATTCATCTTGAACAAGTTCACACTGATAATAATGTGGCAGACTTTTTTACAAAACCGGTCGGAACAGCCAAATTTAATGTGCTTGTGAGTTTTATTAAAATTCTCCGTTTCGAGGTTTGAGTCTTTTATAGGGTAAATTTGTACATATTTTATTTTTGCACAAATTTAGGGGGAGAAAATGTTACAAAATTCCAAAAAGAGTGTGTGTGTTTTTATTTATAAAAAAAATAAAATTTTTGTTTATGTCTTTCAAAAATTCACTCTCGCTTAAAATTATGTCGGTTGCTCAAGTTTGAAGAACATATACTTGTATATGTTTAGTCCAGTGATTGTAGATTCACAGGATAGCCATTTATCTAAAGACTGAAAGCATCTGGGGCGATTGTGATGTGTTCTGTTTTGTGTTTTGAATTCTTTCACTTAAAATCATGTCGGTAATTCCAAGTTGGAGGGACACGTATTTTCATATGTGCTTTGGTCCGGTTAAGCACTAGTGGTCATACGGGATAGCCATTTACCTGAAAACTAAAGAGTGACCAGGGTGACTGAGTTCTTAACATGTGTGCCTTTTGTAACTCTTTGGGAAGTGATATAATTATTCAGTTAACAGCTTTTTAGAAGCTTCAAAATATTTTTAAATGAAAATTGATCCAACCTTTGGAAAATGATAGATAAATTGTTTCCGTGTGCCTAACGGGTGAAGTTATTAAGCTTAAAAGGCTTTAGAACAGTCATTGATTTGTGTGGTAGCTTTCCATGATGCGTAAAAGTAGAAGTGATATAAACTAAATATGCTGAACTTACTGTGGAGAGTCATTTTGAAGACATGTTCATGTCTCCATATACATCTCTCCGAATGATAGGCATAAAAGCAATTACCCAGTCATACACGAGCCCGTTAGTGTCTTGATCACCAAAAATATTGTGCTATCTTACTGAAGTGATCCAGATTCGGGACTTGCAGGTGCTTATTATTTAAAAAAAATGTTGAGAAATTAAGTATATGTAGTTTGTGTTGTTGTCTTTCGATAAGCTTAAAGCTCAAAGTTCCTAATTTTGGATCAAGCACTAAGGGGTTGAAGTCAAATTGGGGTGATCTGGGGAAAGCCAAATACGCCTTGAGAAGAGATAGGAGGCATCACAGGTCCATGAGTGAAGTCCATCTAAGCTTTATGCCGAACTGAACCTGACTCATATCACTGACGCAATGAAAATCATGCTAAGTTCGTTATACCTACTATCAACCTATCTCTTTATGTCATAAATAACGCTGAACATGGATCATTGTGACATCACCTTAAACAATATGACTCCATGTTTGGATCTTTTCATAAGAGGCGACGTTTTTTTTATCAAAACTGAAATTTGATCCCAAAAATTTGCTAAATTCAAAAGGATTGGTATTTCGTGTCAATTTTCATTATTTTATATTTTTCATTTTTTTTAATATTTTTGTTCTTTTTGTTTTATCTCGAAACTACTCTCCTCGAAACGCGTGATTTAACTAGGCTGTTTTCAAATGTGTTTAAACTGATTTGGGCTGATTTGGCCCTTATGCTGGTCTGCTGTCTTATTTGGTAACATGATTTTTGGGCTAAATCTCCGGGTTAGGCCTGCCTATGGGTTCTCGGCACATATCAGTTGGGGTATAAATAACCCTCTTAACCATAATTATTATTCTCAATACTTTCAAAATTAAAAAAAAAATACTATCTCTCTCTAGCCTTCCAGGCGAAATCTCTCTCTTGATATACTAATCACAAGATTTAATTGGTGTTTACTCCTTGATCTGTAAGGCCTTTTATGAGTCTATTTATGCTGGTTCTACTTAAGTAGTTAGTCAATTCAAAACAATCAATTATTCCTATCCGTACCATTCTCATATCTTTTCTTTCTCATTAACGTATATCATTTAATCATACCTTTCACCTTTACTGATCTTGCTTGAGCGACACATGGCATTCTTGAACTGGCATCTTCTTTCTTTTCTTACTTAAATCCCATTCTCTGTTCGAGTCTAAGCATGTAGGATGCTTAAATCTCTCGAACTTTGCTCTGATACCAACTTGTAAGGCCCCGTCACAGGTAACCCTACTTTCGTGTTGGATTTACTCATAAACACAGTTCTAAATATCAGAGTTAATAAAAAACTTTACGCGGAATATAAAACTTTCATAAAACATTACATATCAATTCATAATCATGTCTTAAAACGTTCCACTTGTCTTTCAAAATCAAAACATAACTTATAAAACATATCAGATCTTCAGATGCCAGGCTTTAGTCTTCTGCCATGTGTCCTCCACTCAAGCCAGCTGTCTCAACCTACTCACCTGCGTGCATACTAAAAGTCAGCTACGCTGAGTGAGTTCTAGTTAATCATACAATACCATACAATACCTTATTACATACATACGTACTTAACCTCATAACTTTCTTTCATACACACATAAGTACTCATACCTTCATTCGTACTTACATACTTTCTTTACATTCATAATCATACGTTTTAAAGAGCCTTTCGCCCTATAACCTCACAGATATTATAAGGGTCTGGTCCCTAACATCACAGATATTATAAGGGTCTGGTCCCTAACATCACAGATATTATGAGGGTCTGGTCCCTAACATCACAGATATTATTAGGGTCTGGTCCCTAACATCACAGATATTATTAGGGTCTGGTCCCTAACATCACAGATATTATTAGGGTCTGGTCCCTTGTTTTCGAATATTAGTAGGGTTCGATTCCCTCTTCGTTACCATACAACCATACATCATACCTCGAGTATTATTTGGGCTCGGTACCCTTTTCGTAACCATACAACCATACAACCGTCATTTCCTTCTTTTATTAACTTTATTACGTTCATACACATAAACATACATATCATACTTGCCATATTTATAACGTTACAACCTGACAGTACGTGCAATATCCGAAGATCGTTCACGTACCATCAAGCAATCGTTCATGCATATCATACTTACCATATTTATAACGTTACAACCTGACAGTACGTGCAATATCCGAAGATCGTTCACGTACCATCAAGCAATCATTCATACATATCACATATATCACATATGGCATACACTTATCACTTAGGATAAATGTATTAACAACACATCAAGTATGCACACAGCCCCGAAAACATAACAAGGAATGGGGCTAGAAACTCACCTGGATCCTGTTACGCTCGCCGTTGATCGTAATTCCTTTCTTTAACTGGGCCCGGCTAACTGTATAATATTTACACATATCAATTAACTACTACTACTCGTTTTGTATTTCTATCTATATATGACCCACAACGAACGGGGGTCCGGGGGCAGCGCCCCTGGCAGCGGGGTTCTAGGGGCGGCAGCCCCTAGCGGGGTCCAAGGGGCAGAGCTTCTGGCTGGGGTTAAGCTGCCAGGTCAGCTTGGAAAAATTTTATTTTCGATAACTGCTTTAACACATTTTCCATTAGGTTTTTAATTTATTTTCTAAGCGAACTTCACTTTAGGCGAAGTTAAACTGTAGGCGAACTTGGCTTCAGGCGAAGTTAAACCTTAGGCGAACTTGGCTTCAGGCGAAGTTAAACCTTAGGCGAACTTGGCTTTTAGGCGAAGTTAAACCTCAGGCGAACTTGGCTTTTAGGCGAAGTTAAACCTCAGGCGAACTTGGCTTTTAGGCGAAGTTAAACCTCAGGCGAACTTGGCTTTTAGGCGAAGTTAAACCTCAGGCGAACTTGGCTTTTAGGCGAAGTTAAACCTTAGGCGAAGTTACCATTTCAGCGAAGTTGCCATCAGGCGAACTTGGCTTCAGGCGAACTTATCATCAGGCGAACTTGGCTTGCAGGCGAAGTTCATCAGGCGAACTTAGCTTGCAGGCGAAGTTCATCGCTTGAAGGCGAAGTTGCCCAGATGAAGGCGAAGTTGTCGCGCTGCAGATCTGTTTGCCCATAACTCCTTCGTTTCTTAGCCAAATAACTCGATTTTGGTACCCACGGAATCGTATGATCGGCGCCTACAAATCCCAACCATCAAATCGGCCTAAAATCGACGTTTTAGGGGTCCGATTTGGGCAGTTGTGTTTCGGGTCCGATTAACCCGTCAAATCCTAACCATTTTCAGTAATATTAGCTTTGCGGGATTAGTTCTTACCTTTCCAACTCAGATCTACCAGCAAAATCTCGGGTCTCGACTTCGGATCTCGGTCGGTTATGTGTGTGTTTTTGAGTGTGTAAAAGAGAAAGATGGAAATAAAATGATATCTTGGGCTTGGGATGGGTATTTATAAGCCCACGGACCCAAGGCCCATTCTCATTTAACCCATCTTACGTAATCTAAGCCCATGACCCGTTCCTTACTCGACATTAAATAACTAAAACGTGAAATCACTAAACATAACTTTCTTTTATTTAACATTATAAATTTTAGGATGTTACAAGTCTTCCCCCCTTAAGGAGGTTTCGTCCCCGAAACCTAACTATATATAAACAAACTAGGGTAAAACTTGCGCATCTCATCCTCGGCTTCCCAAGTAGCATCTGATCCCTTGCGGTGTTTCCATATTACTTTTACCAAAGGTATAGTTTTGTGACGAAGCTGCTTCTCTTTGCGATCAACGATCTTTATCGGTTGCTCGATGTAGTTCAATTGTTCATCAACCTCAATGTCCATTAATGGCACGTGAGACGTGTCATCAGCTAGACACTTCCTCAGATGAGAAACATGGAAGGTTGAATGAATTCCTTCTAACTCATCGGGTAAATCCAGCTTATAAGCTACTTCCCCCACACGATACAAAATTTTAAATGGTCCAATGTACCTCGGACTTAGCTTCCCTCTCTTTCTAAAACGGATAATTCCTTTCCAAGGCGAGACCTTAAGCATCACATAGTCGCCAACGTTAAACTCAATTGGTCGTCGCCGCTTATCTGCATAAGACTTTTGTCTGTCTTGAGCGGCTTTCATTCTTGCTTTGATCTGATCGAACTTTGAAGACGTTTCTTGAACCACTTCAATACTTCCCATTTCCTTCTGACCGATCTCACCCCAACACACCGGGGTTCTACATCGTCTACCGTACAGCATCTCAAACGGTGGCATACCAATACTCGAATGGTAACTGTTGTTATAGGAGAACTCTGCCAGATGCAGATGATCATCCCAACTTCCACCAAAATCTAAAACGCAAGCACGTAGCATATCCTCAAGGGTTTGGATCGTCCTTTCAGACTGTCCATCGGTTTGAGGATGATACGCCGTACTGATGTTCAACCTCGTCCCCATAGCTTCATGAAATTTCTTCCAGAACCTCGAAGTAAACCGTGTATCCCTATCAGACACGATTGATAACGGTACTCCATGCTTGGTTATCACTTCCTTGATGAACAAGCTTGCTAACGTTTCTGACGAGATGGCCTCTCGTATGGGCAGAAAGTGAGCACTCTTGGTCAAACGGTCCACAATCACCCAGATGGTATCATGTTGCTTAGCTGTACGAGGTAGCTTAGTTATGAAATCCATGGTGATGTGTTCCCATTTCCACTCAGGTATCTCTAGCGGTTGCATCTTCCCATAAGGCTTTTGGTGCTCGGCTTTGACTTGTAAGCAAGTTAAGCACTTACTAACATAATCCACTACATCGTTCTTCATTCCTGGCCACCAGTAATCTCTTTTCAAGTCTTGGTACATCTTTGTAGCTCCTGGATGGATTGAGTACCTTGACTTATGAGCTTCATCTAAGATTCGACTTCTAAGATCACCATGGCGTGGGATCCACATACGGTCGAACCTAGTCTTAACTCCATGAGTGTTTTCCATCAACTCATCTTGCTGGCCATAAATCCTTTCTTTCTTTACTAACCCTTCGTCTACTAACACTTCTGACTGCACTTTGATGATTTCTTCAAAAAGACTTGAGTTCATGATCAACTTGTATGATTTCACGGTTGCAAGGACTTCCTCATTCTTACGACTTAGCGCATCAGCGACCACGTTAGCTTTACCGGGGTAATACTTAATCTCACAGTCGTAATCCTTTATCAATTCTAACCATCTTCTCTGCCTCATGTTCAATTCTTTCTGCTCGAAGAAGTACTTTAAACTCTTATGATCGGTATAGATAGTACACTTAGTGCCGTACAGATAATGCCTCCATATCTTAAGAGCATGCACTACAGCTGCTAACTCCAAATCATGCGTCGGATAAGTACTCTCATGGACCTTCAACTGTCTAGACGCGTAGGCTATCACCTTCCCTCGTTGCATCAACACGCAACCTAACCCTTGATGCGAGGCATCAGCACAAACAACAAAATCCTCATCACCATCGGGTAAAGTAAGGATTGGAGCTTGCGTGAGTCTCTTCTTCAATTCTTCAAAGGCTTCCTCCTGAAACTTTCCCCAATTGAATACTATCGTCTTTCGGGTCATACCGGTCAGCGGTGCGGCTATCTTGGAGAAACCTTCGATGAATCTCCTATAGTAGCCGGCTAACCCTAGGAAACTTCGTATATCAGTCGGATTCTGCGGAGTCTTCCAATTCGTTATCGCTTCAATCTTAGCTGGGTCCACGGTAATCCCCTCCGGATTAACCACATGACCTAAAAATTGCACTTCTCTTAACCAGAATGCGCACTTCGAAAACTTGGCGTACAACCTTTCTTTCTTCAGAACTTCCAATACCTCTCTCAGATGCTCGGCATGGTCAGACTCACTCTTTGAATAAATCAATATATCATCGATGAAGACGATAACCGACTTATCCAACATCGGTCGACACACCCTATTCATCATGTCCATAAATGCTGCAGGAGCATTTGTTAGACCGAATGACATTACAAGGAACTCGTAGTGTCCATACCGCGTTCGGAACGCTGTTTTAGGGATGTCTACCTCTTTCACCTTCAGCTGATGGTAGCCTGATCTGAGATCTATTCGTGAGAACCAACTCGAACCTTGCAGTTGGTCAAACAGATCGTCAATCCTAGGCAAGGGGTATCTATTCTTTACCGTAAGCTTATTCAACTCACGATAGTCTATGCACATTCTCATACTTCCATCCTTTTTCTTCACAAACAAAACCGGTGCGCCCCACGGAGAAACACTCGGTCTGATAAAACCCTTGTCGAGGAGTTCTTGCAGTTGGGACATTAATTCCTTCATCTCGGACGGTGCTAGACGGTAAGGCGCTTTCGCGACGGGCTGGGCTCCTGGTATTAAATCTATCTGAAATTCTATTTCTCGCTCCGGTGGCAACCCCGGAAGATCCTCAGGGAATACTTCTGGGTAGTCGCGCACAATAGGAACATCTTTCATTTCTTTCGTCTCGGCCGTAGCGTTGACAACATACGCCAGGTAGGCACCGCACCCTCGCCTTAACAAACCCTCGGCTTTTATCATCGAAATGACATTAAGTCCATAACTCTCCTTATCACCATAAACCGTCACCGCACTACCATCCAATGACTTTAACCTTATCATCTTACTTTTACATACTATCTGAGCCTCAAACTCAGACAACCAATCCATACCCAAGACTACATCGAACCCTCCTAAGGCCATAACATACAAAGTAACAGGGAACTCATGTCCCTCTAACTCTATCTTACAATTCTTAACCATTTTTGTTATTTTCACCGAAGTGTCACTTGCGGTTTCTACTACAAAAGTTTCAGACACTCGGCAGCCTTTCATTTTAGCTAGTTTACTAAACGTCGTAGCTACAAAACTCCTATTCGCACCAGAATCAAATAATACAGAAGCGGAAACATCGTTCACTAGAAACGTACCTGTGACGACATCCGGAATCTGCCTGGCTTGTTCCTGGGTCAGCATGTAGGCTCTAGTTCTGGGCCTAGCTTGATCGGCATCCTTCTTTCCACTACCTCCAGCTACACCTTCAGTGCACTCCCTTGACATATGGCCTGTCTTGCCACATTTGTAACATGCTGGCTTCGCACTGCACTCATTGGCATAATGCCCTACCTTCCCGCACTTATAACAGGCATTCGACCCCATTCTGCATTCTCCACCATGAGCCTTTCCACATTTGAGACAAACATTAGAACTTTTACCCCACTTGCATTCACCACCATGCCTCTTTCCGCAGGTCTTACACGATCTCTTCTCCCACACTTTCTGTTTCTTATCCTTGGAGTTCCATAACTGAGTACCGGGTCGTTTAGCAGGAGTGACTCCTTTCTTCTCTTTCTCTTCGTCCCTTTCCACCCTATCATCCGCGGCCACGTCAGCATAGACCATTTCCGCGAGTCCAACAGCCGAATCAAAAGTAGCAGGTTGAATCGCCCTGACTAACATGCGGACCTTTTGTGGCAACCCCCTCACATAACATTTGATTCTCTTGACCTCAGTATCAACCATGTCAGGCACCAACCTAGATAGTCGGTTGAACTCCGTGGTATACTCACGATGCGTCATCATACCGGCTTTTAAATTCTGGAACTTCATCTCCGTTCTTTCAACCTCGGCATCTGCACAGAACTTCTTCATTACCAACTCTTTCAAATCTTCCCACCTCATCTCTTTGATCTCTTCACGGGTCTTCCTCTGCTCCACACTCTCCCACCAATACATAGCCTCATCTACGAATGACTGAGTAGCATAACCCACAGCTTGGTCGGGACGGCATTCGCTAATGCGGATAACCTTGTCCATAGCGGTTATCCACTGGAGAGTAGCGATTGCGTCTCCTAAACCAGTCAGCTTAGGCGGGTCACAACCTTTGAAGGACTTATAGCTGCACCCACCTTGTCCTCCTCTCCTATCATCGACTTTCACTGACTTATCCCCACTCGAGGCCCCTCTTTCACCTTCCCCATCCTTTCTACCATCACCACCCGCCCCTTCAGCAGTTCGCTCACGGCTTCCAGCAGATCCTTCGGGATTCAGGTTCTTCACAGCAGCAACTACAGCCTGAACGATGGCTGCTTGAACTGCGGGGCTAAGTTGAACTTCTTCGTTGTTGTTCTGGTCTCCTCCAGCCGCGCTTCCTTCATCTTCGGTGTGGGAAGCTTCTTCCACCGAGGGTTGCCGGACAAGACGAGGCCTGCCACGACGCCCAGTGCGACCCCCAGTTTCAACAAATTCTCCAGCTCCAGCCATTAGTATTCTAAAGGGGAAAACACAAACATCATCACTCAAGGAACTATCTAGTACAAGGATAGTAAGGCTAACAGGTAATAACAGTGGCCAGTTGTGATTAGCTGATCACGTTACTTTCCGCGTCCTATACACTTCCTTTTATGAGTCTATTTATGCTGGTTCTACTTAAGTAGTTAGTCAATTCAAAACAATCAATTATTCCTATCCGTACCATTCTCATATCTTTTCTTTCTCATTAACGTATATCATTTAATCATACCTTTCACCTTTACTGATCTTGCTTGAGCGACACATGGCATTCTTGAACTGGCATCTTCTTTCTTTTCTTACTTAAATCCCATTCTCTGTTCGAGTCTAAGCATGTAGGATGCTTAAATCTCTCGAACTTTGCTCTGATACCAACTTGTAAGGCCCCGTCACAGGTAACCCTACTTTCGTGTTGGATTTACTCATAAACACAGTTCTAAATATCAGAGTTAATAAAAAACTTTACGCGGAATATAAAACTTTCATAAAACATTACATATCAATTCATAATCATGTCTTAAAACGTTCCACTTGTCTTTCAAAATCAAAACATAACTTATAAAACATATCAGATCTTCAGATGCCAGGCTTTAGTCTTCTGCCATGTGTCCTCCACTCAAGCCAGCTGTCTCAACCTACTCACCTGCGTGCATACTAAAAGTCAGCTACGCTGAGTGAGTTCTAGTTAATCATACAATACCATACAATACCTTATTACATACATACGTACTTAACCTCATAACTTTCTTTCATACACACATAAGTACTCATACCTTCATTCGTACTTACATACTTTCTTTACATTCATAATCATACGTTTTAAAGAGCCTTTCGCCCTATAACCTCACAGATATTATAAGGGTCTGGTCCCTAACATCACAGATATTATAAGGGTCTGGTCCCTAACATCACAGATATTATGAGGGTCTGGTCCCTAACATCACAGATATTATTAGGGTCTGGTCCCTAACATCACAGATATTATTAGGGTCTGGTCCCTAACATCACAGATATTATTAGGGTCTGGTCCCTTGTTTTCGAATATTAGTAGGGTTCGATTCCCTCTTCGTTACCATACAACCATACATCATACCTCGAGTATTATTTGGGCTCGGTACCCTTTTCGTAACCATACAACCATACAACCGTCATTTCCTTCTTTTATTAACTTTATTACGTTCATACACATAAACATACATATCATACTTGCCATATTTATAACGTTACAACCTGACAGTACGTGCAATATCCGAAGATCGTTCACGTACCATCAAGCAATCGTTCATGCATATCATACTTACCATATTTATAACGTTACAACCTGACAGTACGTGCAATATCCGAAGATCGTTCACGTACCATCAAGCAATCATTCATACATATCACATATATCACATATGGCATACACTTATCACTTAGGATAAATGTATTAACAACACATCAAGTATGCACACAGCCCCGAAAACATAACAAGGAATGGGGCTAGAAACTCACCTGGATCCTGTTACGCTCGCCGTTGATCGTAATTCCTTTCTTTAACTGGGCCCGGCTAACTGTATAATATTTACACATATCAATTAACTACTACTACTCGTTTTGTATTTCTATCTATATATGACCCACAACGAACGGGGGTCCGGGGGCAGCGCCCCTGGCAGCGGGGTTCTAGGGGCGGCAGCCCCTAGCGGGGTCCAAGGGGCAGAGCCCCTGGCTGGGGTTAAGCTGCCAGGTCAGCTTGGAAAAATTTTATTTTCGATAACTGCTTTAACACATTTTCCATTAGGTTTTTAATTTATTTTCTAAGCGAACTTCACTTTAGGCGAAGTTAAACCGTAGGCGAACTTGGCTTCAGGCGAAGTTAAACCTTAGGCGAACTTGGCTTCAGGCGAAGTTAAACCTTAGGCGAACTTGGCTTTTAGGCGAAGTTAAACCTCAGGCGAACTTGGCTTTTAGGCGAAGTTAAACCTCAGGCGAACTTGGCTTTTAGGCGAAGTTAAACCTCAGGCGAACTTGGCTTTTAGGCGAAGTTAAACCTCAGGCGAACTTGGCTTTTAGGCGAAGTTAAACCTTAGGCGAAGTTACCATTTCAGCGAAGTTGCCATCAGGCGAACTTGGCTTCAGGCGAACTTATCATCAGGCGAACTTGGCTTGCAGGCGAAGTTCATCAGGCGAACTTAGCTTGCAGGCGAAGTTCATCGCTTGAAGGCGAAGTTGCCCAGATGAAGGCGAAGTTGTCGCGCTGCAGATCTGTTTGCCCATAACTCCTTCGTTTCTTAGCCAAATAACTCGATTTTGGTACCCACGGAATCGTATGATCGGCGCCTACAAATCCCAACCATCAAATCGGCCTAAAATCGACGTTTTAGGGGTCCGATTTGGGCAGTTGTGTTTCGGGTCCGATTAACCCGTCAAATCCTAACCATTTTCAGTAATATTAGCTTTGCGGGATTAGTTCTTACCTTTCCAACTCAGATCTACCAGCAAAATCTCGGGTCTCGACTTCGGATCTCGGTCGGTTATGTGTGTGTTTTTGAGTGTGTAAAAGAGAAAGATGGAAATAAAATGATATCTTGGGCTTGGGATGGGTATTTATAAGCCCACGGACCCAAGGCCCATTCTCATTTAACCCATCTTACGTAATCTAAGCCCATGACCCGTTCCTTACTCGACATTAAATAACTAAAACGTGAAATCACTAAACATAACTTTCTTTTATTTAACATTATAAATTTTAGGATGTTACATGATCGATTCACAGGTGATGAACACAAGTTCAATCTGAATGTCTTTGTGAGACCTAACAAGCTGTAGTCTCATGGATTGATGAATAGATGGGTAGACGAATCACATCGTCAAACAAAGATCTTGAGTTGTTAAACTGTTGATTTAGATTTCGATTGGATGTGTTAGGGTTAATTGTTGGGGATCCAAAAGTGTTTGTTGCAGGTTTAATGGAGTTTTCGGCCATTTACGAAGAAGAGGGCACATGTTTCAAGAAGGGAATACAAAGGGGTTTTCTATCTCCAGGTGTCAACCAATCAAAGGGTTCTCGGTTGACTTTCGTTAACCGGGATCTCCTGGGTTTGACCGAGAACTCACATTCTCAGTTGACTTTCGTTGACCGAAATCGCTGGCTTTGATCGAGAACTCACATTCTCAGTTAATCTTGACAAAGATCGTTAGCCATTGACCGAAAATCATTGTGTTTGACCGAAATCTCACCTTCTTGGACAGAGAACTCATTGATGGACCAAAATCTATTATAATATTATTACTATTTTTCTCTTATGGTCCACCTAATGTGATCTTGTCATCTTTGGCCCCTTATGTTTTAAAATTTGACTAACTTGCTTTAAAATATAACTATAGTCAAGTTTGCATTCACTAATTTGACTCGTTTGATGCAGTAATGGTTGATCAGGCTCCCTTAAAGTTCGTTGACACTCATAATATAGCTGGACACTTGTTTGACCCCCCTCCAACACACAAGGAGTTCAAGCCTATGATAGTTGGACTCAACACCTGCAGAATTTCTCACGCCTTACGAGAAAATCATGTCATCTACAGGAAAATGATCACAGATTTTTGGAACAACGCCTCGATCAACCAACGAGGACCATGTGGAGTTGTGTCGATAGACTCCAAAGTGCAAAAGAAGTCGGTCGTCATCACAAAGGCCATCATACGGGAGGTTCTTTTATTTGGGTATCAACCTGATTACCCAACGGAATATTCAACTGTTGAAATCTTGAGGTTCTTACACGAATGGGATATGAGGGCACCTATCCTCCAGCAATCAAGAAATTGTTTCACCCGTACTGGAGATTCTTGATACACACTTTATTTACATGTGTGTCGGGACGAAGGGGAGGTTCCGATTAAATTAGCCACACGCAGATGTCGGCTATAGTTGCTCTGATCATGGATTGGAATTTCAACTATTCCAAGTTCGTTTTTGATGAAATGATGAGCAACTTGAAAGGGAAGAAGAAGGAGATGTTTCTCATGTATCCTCGATTTTTATAGATGATCTTTGACTCACGTTACACTGACCTTGTTAAATCTGTTGAAACATTATATATGAAGTCAATGGGACCCAACACTTTTGGGTTAATGAAGCAGTCCAGGAAAGGATCTAAGATCGTTTATCAGGGCCTTCATGCTTTGGTTAAATTTGGCCGGTTTACTGAAACAGAAGTTGTTCCTGTTATAGCTCAAGTGACTGAAGAACATGCAGCGCCAACTCAAAGACGTGTTGCTACACTTGAGATCTCTGACGATGAAGATGAAGAGACAGAAAACCGTGACACCGTTAGTGCTCCGACTGCTGAGCAACTAACAGATTTTGAGACTTTCAAAGAATTACTACAGTCAACTGCATTGAAGCCTCCTCAAGCAGTTGCTGTAAATGAAGATAATTAAGATGTCCCCAAGGAACCAGCCGCTGATCTCAATCCACGTAAATGAAGGAAGAAAGATCCGAGACCTGGCGTGCTGGTTATTGAAGATGAAACAACCATACCGTCAACAACAAGAAGCCCACAGCAAGAATCACATCAGCCTGAGTCGATTGCTCCTGAGACTCATGTTGATCCAAATCCATCCTCTGTCGAGCCTCATACTCAAGATCAAGCTTTTGATGACATTTCTAGTGAGTTTGATTTTGAGGCAGACATTCCACACACTGAGGAGGTTCATATTCCATGCACATCTGGATCATCTAACCCAATCAATCAGGGTCAGTCAAGTTTTGGTGCTTCTGATAAGATTGCTCAGATTCTTGTCATGCAAGAAATCTATTTACAGGGCAAAGGTAAGGGAGTTGTACTTGAGGATGCTCCTGTTGATGTACATGCTCTTCAACGTCGAGTCTTTGAGCTCGAACAAGATTCTGTCGTCAAGGATGTACGCATTCAAGAACTGGAAGCTGGTAACACTGATAAAGATTCCAAGATTAAGGAGCTTCATTCTAGTATGGGAGAATTAACTGCTATGTATCTAGACCTCCAACAAAAACTTGTTCAGAAGTTTGGAGATGAATTCAAGAGCAGTGATGATGTAGCTTCAAAGATGCCCAACGTTGATCAAGGTGGTAGCTTTACTGTTCATCCAGTTGCAAACATAGACAAATCTGAGACGCTGAAACAGTATATTTCTGCACCTCCAATTACCATAGAGAAATCAGATATAATTTAGAAGAAGCTGCTGGTGATGAAAAACTCCAATCAGAATGTTGAGTCATCTGATCATCCAGACAGGTTCATTGTCACCTTTCAAAAGGGATTTTCAGATAAATATGGAGATCGCTCTGGAGTTGTATCATGGGGTTTTGAGGCTGAAAAGAATATGTGGTGGGTTAAACGGAAGTCAGGGGCTACTGAGTACTACAAGAAGATGAAAGATTTTGGATCTTGGACAAAGGTGGATCTCAGTGACCTGATAAACGCTCCTTTCCACAACCCAACCAATGATAAATGAGGTACTGATTTCTAGAGCTTCTTGAAGAAACAAGTTGATCGATGTTTTCCGAACATGACAACTGCTGAATAGAAGGCAAAGGGAGTCAAAGATCCAAGTACAGGAAAGACCATGGTAAACGTTATGTGGCCTGCAACAAATAAGGCTACTCATATTCCTGTGCCTCAAGCAATTCCATATGGTACTCTAGACAACATGAGATTCTAGATGTATGACAGTGAGACTGTCACCGTTATTGTCAAGTTACAGAAGGGAAAAGGACAATTCAGATTTGTTGATCCAATGGATTTGCTAAAGTTTGGGGAGAAAGACATCAAGACCCTTAGTACTTTTCAAATAATAGCTTATCCGAATTTTGAAGCGGCTGCAAAAGAATACACAAGCATGGCAGCTTCCATTATCAGGTGCAAGTTTTGGGCAAGTGCTTTGAAAGACGCTGACATTGATTATATGGAGCATGACTGAGAACCAAGCTACAAACCAAGGGGGAGATTGTTGGGCATAGATTAGATGGTTTGTACTTAGTTTGTTTGGTTTTTTGGGTTGCATATGTAAACCGAGATCCTTATGGATCTCGGTGGGCTTTGGGCTATAGTTGGGCTTGCATGGTGGGTACCCTATATACAGAGCTTATTGTATAGGGTTCTAGGTTGTTCATTCACTTGCAGTTTGGCCATTCACCTCGATATAGTGAACGAGTTTTGTATTATGCTTAAGCACCCGACGTTCAATATAACGTGTGTTTTGAAGCAATCCATCGTGTTCTACGTGTTCATATTTTATGTTCTTAAATCGTCTAATGTTGGATTTCCGCACCAACAGTTAGATCCGTTGATATCATAATTGAAAGATCAGTCTTGGACCTTACACATGATAATTCAATTAAGCTTGCACAAACCTTCCTGCATACATCGCGATCCAAACCCCCTAAATCAATTATATTATAGACTGTGGTTAGGTGTTCTGATCTCGTTAGGGTCGTCGATGTTCATCCGTCTTTCATCATCATATCATAATCGTTTCTGGAATCCTTGACGGTATATCTCGAAGGATTTACCTTTCTCTCATCATCCTCATTTGTATTTCGTTCATCTAATAAGGTGAGTATCTCACTCCCCCCTTTTAACTCATTTTTACTGTTTTGAGATCATATGTGTTTCTAAATATTTTATTATTATTTAATACTCAACTTGCAACTGTTAGTCATGTGTGTTTAACAATTTATGCCTAATGTGTTATATGCTTATTTGCTTATACCGTCGTAATTGCCATCGCCCAATTTATCTGGCATCGCGCTAATCGACAACTTATATACTTGCTTATGTAATAGCCATCTCCCAGTTCATCTGGCATCGTGCGTATCTATAACTTATTTACTTGGTTATGCAGTAGCCATCACCCAGTTCATCTGACATCGTGCGTATCTACAACTTATTTACTTGCTTATGTAGTAGCCATCGCTCAGTTCATCTGACATCGTGCGTATCTACAACTTTTACTTGCTCATTGGTTAAATTGTTTATCTCACTTGACACAGTTTGCACTTTTGTTTATTATTATATATTTACAAAATCTGGTGTTGTACTCACTCAACCTAGTGTTGAAAAAACCTATTTGTATTTTTACCGCATATACAGGTCATTGTGTGATGTGATTCTCAAGCTCGTTTTGAAGAAAACTTAGGATTTCATGCTAGAGAGAAGAAGCCAGAATTTGTTTTTTGTTTTTTTTTTTTGTCTTTTCTTAGATTCTTAGATTAATTATGGATTATGTACTTGGTATTTGAAAATGATTGGATTTATTTAATTTGAATTAATAGATATTAAAATTTGCATGATAGTACCTTAAGAGCTGTGAGCAATCAGCTCACGCCCCGACATCACCGCCTAAGGTTGGGGTGTGACATTAATGGATATGTGCTGTGGTGTTTGATTTCACCTACCCGTAGAACAATTTAAAAGAAAAAGACGTAAAAGGACAAACTTTACTTGAACTTGTGATTTGGTGGATATGACCGTAACAAGAGGGTATGCAAAAGAACTAAAAGAAGGCGGTGGTGGTGTTAGAGATGGAGGTGAAGGGACTCAAACCGAATACCTCATAAACCACATGGACTCAAACATAAATTTTGTCAAGTTAGGGTTGAAAAGTCTATCTTTCCCTCAAACTAACACCGTAAGTTTGTGGAGGTACTCAAATTTACACATTTTGTAAGCACATGGACTCATTTGGGTCATTTTTACTTCTAGGGACATAAGGCACGCCTACCGGATACCATGTGGTTGCAAATAAGTATTGTCTCTTAATCGTAATTCTTCATCACCAATATAATAAATTTGATGAAACTTGGAAACAACTTATTTTGCGCAAGTTATAAAACATAGATAATTATATATTTATAATAACTATAAATATTATGATATATTTAAATCATATAGCTCGGTCCAGTTAGATATGACTGGTCTTTGTTAAAAACTGTAAACTAAATCGTTCACTACGTTTTGAGATTATTAAAATCAAACAACCAAAAGTTAAAGGAAAAAACCGAAGACGAAACCAAACTGATGACTATTAGGAGTGTTCATATGTTCGATAGGCGACTTGTTTGATTATGAGATTATTCTATCCATAATCTTAAACACGGTTTAACTGAATTGAGAAAGAGGATAATCGAACCGAAACAAATTGAAATTGGAATTCGCTTTTCGGTTATAACCAAATCAAAATCTGAATTTGGATTTGCTCCGAACCGTGAACACTAGTAAAAAAAACCGGTAGTAAAAATGAAACAAAAAAGCAACCAGCCAGTCAGTTTTATACTCTGTTTGTCCTCTGTCTGTTTGTCACAAATCTCAGTGTCACCATTATTAGGGTTTCATTTCAATTGAATTGGATCGATCTATTCAAATGAAACGGCGTCGTTGATTCGGATTAAGATTAACGATGACGACGGAAAGCGGATCGCAGAGAGGGAGTATAATAAGCATTCGCAACGGAGGGATGAGTTCCATGGATTCAATGGAGTCTCATCGATGGGTCTTTCAGGACGAAGAAGAAGAAGACGGTTCAGAGATCGATGTAGACGACAGTAATCATCATCATTTCAATAACAACCACAATGATGTTGATTCCGAAGATGAGGACAGTCTGTACCAGAAGCTCATCCGCACTGGCCCCAGGATTGATTCCTTTGGCTTCGAGGCTCTCGAGGTCCCCGGGGCCCACCGCAGCGATTACGAGGTATTCATCTGGGAATTCGATTTCATTATCTAGTGATTGGGTTTGAGATTTTGGAGACTAGATAGATAGATAGATAGATAGATAGATGATCACATCACATGTGGTTTCTTCATTAGGTTTTGTGTTTCATCACAACTTTGCTATAATTCGCTTTAAATTAGATCATCATAGTTAATTAAACTCTAAATTCTATTATTTAATAATGTCTGCTGTCAGCCTAGAAACAGGATATAGATTTAGGTTGGCTCTATTTGTCAAAAGCTGTTTGGGCGCCTTGCTGCCATCTTGGCGATCCGAGATAAGCAAGGCGCATAACATAAACATACGACGCAGGGAAAGCGCCTTGCTGCCATCTTGGCGATCCGACGACCTTCGGGTGAGATTCTGGCCATATTTTGGTCAGAATTTAGTAGCGATGAGAAAATGGTACTGGTTCCAGTACCAAGTTTGGGGATATGGAAATTCGGGATCGGTAGCGGTATTTACCGAATTTTTGCTTACGGTACCGGTTTGGACTAGTACTGAACCGAGCATTTTTGGTATTGGTACCAAGCTGTTAAGAAAATCAGGATTTGGAAATTCGGGATCGGTACCGGTATGGTACCGAGCTCATCCCTAGAATCCAGTGAGTTTTGGCCAAATGCTGGAAATTCTGGGAAAATTCTACAAAATCCAGAAATGGCAAGGAATGATCCTAAACTATCCCTAACAAGCCTAAAACATGTCTAAAATCTCCCAAAATCGTATGTTTATGTTATGCGCCTTGCTTATCTCGGACCTTTCTTTTTAAGCGTCTTGCGGGCTTGCGGCTAGGCCCAAGGCTCACCCTTTGCACTGTGCACCTTTGACAATTATGGGTTGGCTTCTAAACAATATTTCTTGAGTTCTAGAACATGCATGATATTAGGACTTTGGGAGCTCTAAGTGTAGTTAAATTTACTTTATGTTTGTAACAGTTGATTACTCTATAAAAAGTTGTCTGGATCTTTATCTTGCAAAGGTTAAATGAAGCAAGAGTATCATTATTTGGTTTGTTTCCAATCTGAATCTCAAACTGTACTTGCAGGATGCTGGTTTTGGGAAGACTATATTTCTGGCTTGTCAGACACTCGGTGTTGTATTTGGGGATGTTGGAACAAGTCCAATATATACCTTTAGTGTGATATTCAGCAGGGCCCCAATAGATGGAGATGAGGATATTATTGGAGCTTTATCGCTCATTTTATATACATTGATTTTGGTCCCATTAATCAAGTACATCCTTATTGTTCTTCTAGCAAATGATGACGGGGAAGGTAAGGTTGACTAATATAACTTCTGTTAAAGTTTCATTTGTCAAGCTGAATGTTATTTTGTATATGTTTACAGGTGGTACAGTTGCTTTATATTCTCTAATATGTAGGCATGCTAAGGTGAGTCTTTTGCCAAATCAGCTTGCTTCTGATACACGCATATCAAGCTTCAGGTTAAAGGTGCCATCAGCCGAACTTGAGAGATCTTTGAAGATAAAAGAGTATCTTGAAACTTCATTGGCTCTCAAAAAGCTTGTTTTAGTGTTGGTGCTTGCTGGTACCTCCATGGTCATAGCTGATGGTGTTGTTACACCTGCAATGTCAGGTCTCTCTCTCTTTTACTTTTTTTTTTACTAAACACTATTCTTTTCTCATTTCTGATTTAAGAACCTAAAAGTTGTTTACTTTTTTATTTCTTTCTTGCAGTAATATCTGCTGTTCGTGGTTTGAAGGTTGGAGTTCCTACAGTTGAGCAAGGTGACATGATTTCACATGTAATGCTTAGATAGACGTTAATAAAAATGTGATTGCTTCTTTCTGTTCAGTTTTTAATTAGGGTACCAGGGTAGTAGTAACAGAACATATAAGTCATGTTTTTCACCATTATTTTTAAGCCAGACTACATGACATTCTAGATTATGGTTTTTGTTTTTAGATTTTAGTCAAAAAGTCATCAACTTATAGGCATACACGTTTGGTGACTAAAAAGATTCATAGTTTAAGGATGGTAGCTCAATACTCATTTTTCATCATTTTTGCTTTATATGTGACTATGTGCTGTGACTCCAAAAGATTGTGTGCTAGTGTACTTTTTGCTTGTGTTTTTGGATGAAAGTTAACTTTTTTTTCCTAACGAATTATAGTATCTTATTTTGTGTGTATTGCAGATCATGTTGTGATGATTTCGGTTGCGTATCTTATTATTTTGTTCAGTGTACAAAAATACGGAACAAGTAAAGTTGGGCTTGTTATTGGGCCAGCTTTATTTATATGGTTTTGCTCTCTTGGGGGTATTGGTATCTACAATCTTATGACACATGACAGCAGTGTTGTGAAGGCATTTAATCCGATTCACATCTATCACTATTTCAAACGCAAACCATATGAAGCTTGGTACTCTTTGGGTGGATGCCTTCTTTGTGCAACTGGTAAACACTTATCAACATGCACTGCTTTTGAACGGAAGACGATTCTAACCTTTTGGCTTTCTTCTTTTTGTCTCTGATGTGATTTAGGTTCAGAAGCAATGTTTGCAGATCTTTGCTATTTTCCAGTGAGAACAATTCAGGTAATGCTATAAAAACTGATAACGTACTGCAAAATGTTAAAATAACACTATTATAACTGAAAGTTGTGAGATGTGTATGGACTGTTCTTCTTCATTGCAGATTACATTTGTTTTCCTTGTACTTCCGTGCCTTATGCTTGGTTACATGGGTCAAGCTGCATACCTGTTGGATAATAGTGGTGATCCAACACAGGCTTTCTTTTCTTCCATCCCTGGTGAGCCTCCTGTGTGTCTAGCAGCCTTAATTTTGTCATTGTGGAATCAATAAGTTACTTTTTACCCGTTTACTTATGAGTGACTCAATTTGGGCTGTGTTTTATCTCAAAAGGGCCAAATCTTGGTTTTAAAATGCGCGCATTATGAGGGAAAAATACGTGCATCACATCTTGCAATGGTGATGCGCGCATCGTGCATTCGTGTAATGCGCGCATCGCATGCGGTGGTCGGATGCGTTCTTATGTGGTGTTGTGTCGCCTTATGCAGTTGACTAGTATATGAACAAAGGTGACCATCGATTGCAACTGGTCTAAGTTTTTCAAGTCTGATTGAACAAATCTGACCATCGGTTGAGCAATGGGTTTGAGGATTTGATCAAACTAGACCATTAATTGTTCAAATCTGATCAGCGATGATGATAGTGTCTTATATTTTAGTGTTTAAAAGTTAATAAGTTACATTATTATCTATAAAATTTAATAGTATTTTTAACAGCTGACGCCTCTCATACGCGATACGGGCGCTTTGCTCATCACGCATTGGCTTTTGGGTTTAAAATACATTAGATCACCACTCAGTATGCACTTTTTAAAACCAAGGGCCTATGCTATCAATAGCGGTGCTATAGCGGTTATCGGTCCGGCGGTAAAATAGCGGTCGAAATATCGGTCCAAATAGCGGTTCCGATATTTGCGGCGCTATTTACCGCTATTTCGCCGATATTTGGCCACCGATATATCGGAAATAGCGGTGAGATTATCAGTTTAATATTTTTGACCCAATTGTTACTTTTTTTGGCCCAAACTGTAAGCCCATAGCCCAATTTCATTATGATTATTATTGAACGATCAGCTTATTGCCCTAAAAATACCTCAATCGCTGCTGATGCTCATCTCCGATACCCGTTTCTTCAGCCGCTGCTGATGCTTATATATTTATGGCTTTCAATTAAGTGATTAAATCATGTCTTAAATTAAAAATATTGTTACTTTGTGTTTTGAACTATTGACTTTTATGATTTTGGTATTAAGACTTAAGTATTATTATTAGATAACTTTTGGTGTTATATATATATATATATATATATATATATATATATACCGCTATCCCACCGCAATAACCGATATCTCAGATATCGGTCATTGGCCGATATCCGCTATTTTTTGGCATTAACTGCATAGCCAAGGGCCAAACATGTAAAGTTTAAAATGTAGTTACAATGGATGTGGGTCAAATGGGTTCAAACAATATAATGTTGAATGTTTTTGCTCTAACTAATGGTTTTATATGATCTTTGTTGTTGGATTTGCAGATGCTGCATTTTGGCCAGTGTTTCTAATTGCTAACATTGCTGCACTGATTGCTAGTAGGACAATGACAACAGCAACATTTTCTTGCATCAAACAGTCAACAGCACTCGGCTGTTTTCCTCGGCTAAAAATTGTTCACACGTCTCGCAAATTCATGGGTCAGATTTACATTCCTGCCATTAACTGGTTTCTCATGGCCTCTGCCGTGCTTCTTGTCTGCACCATTGCAAGCACCAATGAAATAGGGAATGCATACGGTACTTTTTTTTCAACTTGCTCTTTAATATCTTTGGTATAAAGAAACCAAACAGGGGATGGGATTAGGGTGTAAATGATCCGATCCGAGCTTGACTAGGCTCGAGCTTGGGCTCAGCTCGTTTAACTTACGAAAGCTCAAGATCAGGTCATTTCTATCTCTATTTTTAATACTTCAATTAGATTTTTTTAACAAAAAAACTATTTTTCAATCTTTAGTTTGTGTAATTTTTCATTTTTGCAAATAAAAATTTGGGTTTGTTAAGTGATTTATACATTATCGGGAAATTAAGTTAATACACATTTTTACATATATTATGGAAAGTTAAATTAAAAACAGTTATATAATAATATCATTCAAAAAAATTTTGGATTGTATTTTCATTAAATAACATCTACTTGAATGACTATTTATAGGGTTGTCAATCGCGTTGGGTTGATTGTTTGAATTATTCAACTCGAACACGCGCACTTTAAGTTCTGTAACCTGAACACGACCTGTTTAACCCATTTATGTATACATGTCAAAAGGGTTGGCAGGTAATGATAAAGTTGTAAACGTGTTAACTGTTAAGACCATTCCCATTGGCAAACCAACCCAACCCAATATTTTAATAAAAAACTAATTTCTCTCTCATCAACAATCACAACCCAACCTAATCTAAATTCTCACTCTCATTCACAACCCAACCTCAACCAACATTTTTGTTATATAAATTTAATTATGATTATTTAAAATATATAAAAAATAAAAAATTTAAATAATAAGTTTACAAAACTATAATATTATATTGGAAAGCTAATAAGAAAAAAAAAATACATATTTTTGAATAACCTCATTTTTAATAAATTTTATATCGAAGTGTTTAGGGAAAAAAATAAACATGGTTGTGTTTTTAGTTTTTTTTAAGCTAACAACTTAATTTATTAAACAAAAACTAATTTTAATTTGTATATTATATAAATTGTTAAAAAAAAGGATGAAAGCTAGTAAAATTGCATGAAATATGATTTGCAAACTAGTTTGTTTTAATGAACTAGTTTGTGATAAATCAAGTACAAAAAGTTAATTATTTATTTTATTTAATGTCATGTGGCAACCCAAACCATCATTGGGTTGCCAATGGGAGTGGTCTAATCGTGCTGGTGGGTTTTAAAAAATGGGTTAAATAGGTCATAAACAGGTTCGTGGGTATCCCTGATTAACTAAATGGGTTAAACATGTTAACCTGAACACAACCCATTCAATTAAACAGCTCAACCTGAACAGGAACCATTCTTTAAACAGGCTAGATATGACGATAGAATCTAATGTGGATTTGTACAACAAACACAGGTATTGCTGAGCTTGGCGTGATGATGATGACTACTTTCTTAGTCATCCTAGTGATGCTTCTCATATGGCAGATAAACATAATCATAGTCATTCTATTTGCCTTAATCTTTCTCGGTTTAGAATTAACATTCCTTTCATCAGTCCTACATGGAATCGGGGACGGAAGTTGGATTATACTGGTGTTTGGCATAGTTACGTTTCTCATGATGTACATCTGGAACTATGGTAGTAAACTCAGGTATGAAACAGAAGTCAAGAAAAAGATGTCAATGGATGTGTTACGCGGGTTGGGTTGCAATCTTGGAACCGTTAGGGCTCCTGGTATTGGGTTGCTTTACAATGAACTCGTGAAAGGTGTGCCTGCAATATTTGGACATTTTCTAACCACTTTGCCAGCTGTCCATTCAATGATCATTTTCGTGTGCATAAAGCACGTCCCCGTTCCCGTTGTGCCTCAAAACGAGAGGTTTTTGTTTAGGCGAGTTTGCTCCAAAAGTTACCACATATTTCGTTGCATCGCCAGGTAAATTTGTTTCTTCAAGATTTTGTTTTTGCATGCAGTTTATCACCACAACATTTTCTTGCATGTTTCTTTCACCTTTTTGGTTCTTTTATTAAATTTTGTAATAAAGGGTTAACGCGTCAAATTGTTTGCAACTAGAGGTGGTAATATCGACCAATGGGCAGGTCAAGTTCTAGAATCTCAGCTAAAAAGGAAATCAAATGTGTCAAAAGTCGCCCAATATGTAATTTAATGCTTACAATGTTCAAATTTATTTTTTTCAGAAGCTTATATAATTATTGTACTGCTATAGTTTTTATCATTATAGGTGAAAATTTTGACCCTTTTACTTTTGAATGCGTTGATTCAGGTCCCCAATGGATCACATTAGCGGTCGATTTTGGGTCTAAACCAAACCAAATACCGAAAATGTAATTTTCCAAGTTTCGGTCTTGGTTTTTTCGGTTTTACCATTTGGGCTTGAAAATTGTTGGCCAAAAAAATTTAGCCTAAAATAATGAATTTGGGTCTAATTTCTTTTATTAATTAATAATCAATTGGTTACTTCATTTTACTTAAAAAAATTTCGCCCTGCTTGCGGCGCGCGCATATAATGTATATATGTGTGTGAACCCTCGGGTGGGCAAAAGTGAAATTGCACTAATTTTGACGTTATTTTACTAATCTCGTGAAAGTAATGTTGAAAGTGGCGGAAGGTTAATCAGGCATCATGTGGTGGCGCTGATAGCCGAAAGACAAGGGTACATGCACCAATTGGAGTTGTCCCGACGGTTGAGTGTTATGTGCCTTATGTCCAAGGCTTGATACAAAACTACTATCGAGCCGAGGATCTTACCGGAAGCAGTCTTTCTATTCCTAAAGGGTAAAGGGTAGAAGTAAGGCTGTCTACATCTTACCCTTCTCAGACCCTATACCATAGCTTTTCTATCGGTGGGATATACCAAGTATGATGATGATGATGATGATGATGATGATGATGATGATGATGATGATGATGATGATTTAACTTAAAAAAATGGAACTATTAAAATACATATAGTTCTTATATATTATAATTATATAAAATATATGTATATTAAAGATTTTCTGGTCAACCAACCCTTCAAAAGAGTTGATCATTTGGCTTTTACTCGACCTTCTCACTTAACTTTACTGTTGAATTTCAACAGGTACGGTTACAAAGATAAGGGTAAAGAAAGCCACCAATTATTCGAGCAACTATTAATTGAAAGCCTTGAAAAGTTCATCCGCCGTGAAGCTCAAGAAAGATCATTAGAAAGTAACGGGGATGATGATGATTCTGATTTTGAAGAGGACCCGTCTCAAGTCATTGTGGGTCCCAACGGCAGTGTCTATTTTGGTGTCAATGAAGCCGACAACCTCAGCATTGCAATATCAGAAGCCAGCACTTCGCAGGAGCCCGAGAAGGACGGTCCCGCCTCATCAGACCCTGAGCACAGCCTGGAGAGCGAGCTGGCTTTCCTGCACAGGGCTAAGGAATCGGGAGTGGTTTATCTTCTTGGACACGGTGATATTCGGGCTAGAAAAGATTCATGGTTTATTAAAAAGTTGGTTATAAATTACTTTTATGCTTTTATGAGGAAGAATTGCAGAAGAGGAACCGCGACTTTGAATGCACCGAATACAAATTTGATTCAGGTGGCTATGACTTACATGGTGTGAGTATGAGTTAGCTGGTGGTAAGGGTTACTTGACACAGGAATAAGGTGTTTTTTTGGTTTTGTTTTGTTTTGTTATTATTATTGTTAAATGATAAGGGCTGTGAATTGAGTGACTGACTGACTGTTAGCATTTGGACAAGATATGCTCTATTCATTGCTAGTGCCGATTTTGACATATGTAACTGCCCGTCTTTCAAGTTGTAGTTATTTATTTGTAATGAATGGGCATGCCGTTTTGTGTTGGGGTTTGGTTAAGGATATATACAAAATGCAATGCAAACATAAATACTCTTAACATTTTATAAAACTATCTTTGATCCATAGCATCCGCTAAAATCTTACAGTAAAGCAAATGGTAGGTTCCTGACTCTTAATGCCAGTACTAGTGTACCAATCCCGAAACCAAAAAAAGGTACCCGTTTCGGTGTTGATAGTCCCATTTGCTCATCCCTGTCTACAATTATTTTGGTCTTTAACCTGATGATCAAAATCGTAAGAGAACTCAAGTCTTTTAGCTTTTTCTTTCACAATTTAATGCAAATAAAATTATTAACTAAAAGCTACTCTTACTTTTAAAATAGATAAAATTCTAAAGATTTTTATGTCCAATCTGTGCTTTTATTTAGTATTTTGTCTCATCTTTTGGAACAAGACATCCATGAATCCATGATAAAAACGAAAAAAGGTTTTCTGGTCAACCAACCCGTTCAAAAGATTGTAACTTGACGATGATGATACCGAGGTGTGTATATATGTGTTCATTTTCTAGCCCATGACAGATAAAAGTGTAGGTTTAAATGTAGGTTTAGAGGGTGTAAGTCAGCCGTTTCAAATAATATGTATGATCCATTATAACATGTGTTCAATAGGCGTGTGCACTTGCTTAAACTAAACAACAAGACAGATCAACTCCTTTATAGCACTAACTATTAATGAACTCATGATTATTTGACTAACCGCCATGAATCTAGGTGAGAGTTTTGGATGCTTCAATGTCTTCCTGTACTTGATATGATGATGATGATGATCCTTTAATTTTCTTATGTTGTGATGATGTAAATCTAAATCTCAAAAGCAACGAATTAGCCATCACACCAATCGAGCTCAAACCCATGAGGGCCCCAGCAATCGAGGGAGTAAGCATCAATCCCGTCACTGGCAACAAAGTTCCAGCAGCTATTGGAATCCCAACCTGAAAAATACACACAGATTCATAAGTTGAATCATTTATTATATATTGATTATTTTATTATATGCATATAATAATGATAGTGCAACAACTGAAAAGTATCACTTACAATATTGTAACCGAAAGCCCACCATAGATTTTGCTTCACGGTGTTCATCGTTTGTCTACTAAGTTACAATGCATCAATCAACTGCAACGGGTTTAATACTAAGTTATTATTTGTTAACCACTATGTATGAAATCTAAATAATATCTTTATGGGCTTACTGCCACGTAAGCAAACATGACGGCCTACCTGTGAAATTTTGTTACCCATGAGCACAACTGAGGCGACCTCACTGGCTGCTCCAACGCCGCCACCTATGGCAACTCCGACATGTGATTCTGCCAGGGCGGCGGCATCATTGATTCCATCACCGACCATAGCAACAACATGTTGATCCTTCTGAAGTCTGCTTATAAATTGACTTTTCTCATTAGGTTTGACCCCATAAAACACCTGTCACTCGCCAATATATAGTCATCAAAAACAAACTTAATATAATTACTTATAAACATTACTGTAAATTACAGTTTTTGTCCTTTATGTATGGGTAACTTACAGATCATGTCTTCAATAAATACAAAATACTTCCATGAAGGACGTCTGTTAGTGGAAAGGACGTCAAGTGTAACTACACATGAACTTCAGGGACGCTTTTTGTACTTATTGAAGTTAAAGGACAATATCGCAAGCTAATCTATACATAA
The DNA here is from genome assembly GCF_021521415.1 of Bidens hawaiensis. Classification (NCBI taxonomy): domain Eukaryota; kingdom Viridiplantae; phylum Streptophyta; class Magnoliopsida; order Asterales; family Asteraceae; genus Bidens; species Bidens hawaiensis. The sequence continues at coordinate 6,007,698 of NW_027491034.1, forward strand.
AGGACAGGACTTTAATTTAACCTAATTATAATCAACGAGAATAAAATCATTCCTTTGGAATACCAACTACCGATGCAACATATTCAGCTGAACTTTTTTTATCCCCGGAAAGCAAGTATACGTTTATGCCTTGACTGGTCAAAGATTGAACAACATGTGGAGCATCTTCTCTTATCTGATCCTCAACATATATAAGACCTGCAAGCTTACCGTCTATCCCGACATACACAACGGATTGATTTTTAAATTCTTCGGTTTCTATAAATGGATTCTCAGTAACTCCATGCCTGCATTATATTTGGTACTTAATTAATATATTAATTAAACACCGAAAACTACAATGTAAGCGAAGTGGTTACAATTCTTAAACACCTTCTGACCCATTCCAATGAACCAACAGAAACCGTTTTATTCCCAATGCACCAGATCCGGGTTCTTCCATATATGTTCCATCATCAGCCTGCGCATTCACATGAAAAATTGAATCTTTTTAAGTCGATAGTTACTCACTTATTGTTGACACTTTTGAGATGGTAGTTAAAAGAGAAAATAAGCAATATCATGTTATCTGACTTATCTAAATGTAGTGGACTATAAACAAAATCATACATGTGAAAAGTTTTATGGTTGGCTTTTGGTTAGTTTAGTTATGGTTGGTTTATTTCTGGACTTATGTTTTAGGATTAAGAAACTGAATCATTTTTGTGTTTCCCACTGAGTCATGGGTTTTGTAATTGTGTGGTCTAAATTTCAGTTTGGTTATTATAACAAAGGGTTATTATAACGAAGAGGGTCAATCAGGTTTTGATCAAACAGTGATCGTGCGTTTATTTGATTCTGGGCCAACAGGTAACCATTAGAGCATTCCAACCCATTCCCTACCATATATCCATATATATCATATAATTACACTAAAAATCACTGTATTTTCTCTCTCCTGTTTAATTAAATAATACTTTTTATACCTTTATCATTATCTTTTCTCTCTTTTTCACTCACAACCACTTTTTAAAAATATTAAAATATTATACGGTATGAACAGTGAAACCCCAAATTTAACTTTCCCATATAACATTTTCTCTCTCCCATACTCACAAACACTCATAACCATACCACATAATTTACAAAACCATCTCACATAAATATAGGGAATGGGCTGAGAATGCTCTTAGACAAAACTTGAAAATTAAAGGTCCCAAGAACTAGGGGTGTCAAAAATAACTGAAACCGTTTAAACGGACCTACTAGGGGGGCTGATTGGCTTGTTTGGTTCAGGTTACTCAAAAAAAAATTTGTTTCAAAACCTAACTGTTAACCGACCCGAATTACAATTGGTTGGTCAACATAGTTAACTTTCGTAAATAAATTGTCTTAACAAACAATAGAATACCTAAATTTGTTTTGATAAGTAATGAAAAATTTTGGATAAAAACTTGTACCTTAAATAAATAAAGTATAAAATAGTTTTTCTAAAAAATATTACTTTATATATTACTTTATATATTAGAATACTGAATACTATTTCTTATCGAAACTTTTTATTACTTTTTACATCAGTTTAGGTAAAAGGTAACTATACTAACCAAGTGTTTGTAATCGGGGTCGGTTAACAGTTACGCTTTTCAAACGAAACAAAACAAAACAATTAGCCCAAACCAAAACAACCTGAATAACATACCCAATAAACACCCCTAAGAACCAAAAATCTAGCATTTTATTCAAGCCAAATATGAAATAACAAACGAAAAATACCTTTACATTAGAACATTTAGCAACCCGAGCAGCATCCAGGATAGCTTTCCCAATTGGATGAATTGTATTAGATTCTACTGTATCAGCTAACTTCAATACATCACTTTCAGACCATTTCTCATTTGAATTTAGCCTACATTATATTCAAGTTTATTTTATGGAAACAACTTTTGATATACTTTTTTAGTAACAATACAGATCAATACTTAACTGTAACTCAGAATATTCTTCAGATGCTGTGGTCACTATTTTTGTGACAACGGGTTTGCCAACGGTCAACGTCCCAGTTTTGTCAAACACAATTGTGTTGACTGCTGAAAATTTCTCTAAGATACTTCCACCACGCAAAAGCAATCCTCTTGTAGCACCGAGTGATGTTCCAACCTATAAAGTTTAGCATAAATTAAGTAAAAAAAAGTCAGACTACCTTCACAGGTTTATGTGAACATCTATATAGTTATATATTTGTTACCAGCACAGCAGTTGGTGTGGCTAAACCCAATGCGCACGGACAAGCAACAACCTTCACAGATTTATATGAATACATCTTAAAAAGTTCCTTATATACATAAAAAAAGTGAAATTAGGGTTTAGTGCAGAAAAGGGTTTAATACCAAAACACTACACGAGAGTTGCAATGCTAATGACATGGCACTTCCGTGCTGTAAAGTGACGGGTAATAAGCGTGCACCAACAGTACTCCAGAATACAAATGTGGCAGCAGAAATTGCCATTACACCATATGTGAAGTGTCCAGCAACCTTGTGAACCAACATGCAAAACATTATAAATCAAGATAGATTAAACTATCTGTAACTAACAATAATACATAATATAATAAATTTATAAATGCCTTGTCAGCCAAACGTTGAACGGGAGCTTCTCTACTTTGAGCTTCTTCTACCAACCGAACAATGTCACCCATGAAGGTCTCACCTCCTGACCTTTGAACTTCAACAGTAAGTGCTTCATTAAGATTAATACTACCTGCTGACACCTCAGCCTGTTATAGAGATCCAATTATTCACAATTATTATTTACACAAAAACCTATATAAGTTATATTTTTTTAAAATAGCAGCCACATTACCCCTGGAAGCTTAGTGACAGGGAGTGGCTCCCCAGTGAAACTTGACTCATCCACTGTGCTTCTGCCAGCTGTCACTATACCATCGGCAGGAACGCGATCCTAGACAATGAGTATGGCATTTTGTCAATTAACTATATTCGGAAAATTGTTTTTAATCTGAATTTTATAAATAAATTACACGTTTAAAACTAAAATATTATCTTACTCCAGGTAGCACAACAATTTTATCTCCTACAGAGAGACTGTCACAAGGAACATCGACTGTTGAGTTTGATTCTTTATCATCATCATCATGGTTCACTAGAAGACGAGCTTTTGGTGGCAAAACACTAAGAAGGCTTGCCATGTCACTAGTGGCCTTAATTTTAGCTCTTTGTTCAAGATTCCTTCCCAGTAAAACAAATGCTATCAGCATAATTGGTTCTTCAAAGAACACCTTCCAACCCTAAACGCATAACAAAACAGGCAACAATATTAATATTTACCAATCACTGAAACATTTCTTGTGCCAAGAAAGAGACAAGAAAACGATATAAATGCTTATTAAGTTTCGTATTCATTAGAACACTAAAAAAATTCCAAATACAAGTAATGCTATCTTATAGTTCTGCACTATTAAATCGAATGCTCGATTTGGTGAAAATTGCGTATTTGCAGGTAACAGAAAGACATTGTACAAAAGATCAGTGGTGGTTACCAGTTTTGGAATCAATGCTGCGAATGAGCTAACGGTAAATGATGATATTGCCCCAAGACCAACTAAAGTATTCATGTTTGGAGTTCCCCTTATAAGACTTTTCATGCCATCAATAATAAGCTGGCGTCCCGGAACCAACAATGTAAATAACGACAAGGACAAGTGGAAACCAGTGGAATGCATTGCATGGATCCACCAAGCTTTGGCTCCTATGAAATGAGAAACATGCCCAAAAAGGCATACAGCACATAAAGCCCAAGAAACTGCAAGTCCTCTACCTGTTGAATATTAAATATGTGATCAAAATATCAATAAAACATCATGAAGCTTTATAAAGGTACTATTTTAGCACATACCGCTTTCTTTTAATTGGTTACGTTTTTCTTCTACCTTCCTTTGAAATGTTTGGAAGACACTTTCTTTCTTAGAATCTGCAAAAGGTAGGCAAACATGATAGTTAAAGAAAAAATTAGAGTTATCCACTATAAATAAGGTATTAAATCAACATTATGACAAGAAGTGGACATGATGGGCAGACTAGGTGACGGGTCAAAAATACATATATGGGTTTTACAGAAAACCATATTGTAAAGAATAAGATGGTTGTAATGAAAGTAATGTTTATTACTTGAAGGTGTGAATAATACAAAGACAACTACATCTATTTATATACAAACAAACCCTAGCTTTCAACCCATAAAAGGCCCATGGACTTTAACCAACTACATGGGCTAAAACCCTAATTATAACTAAATACAACTAACACTCCTCCTCAAGTTGGAGCATAGATGTTAATCATGCCCAACTTGTTACAAATAAAATCTATCTGAGCTTTCCGGAGCGGTTTAGTTAGAATGTCTGCTAGCTGAAAATTTGTCTTCACATGAACTGGTTGAATGGATGGAGGATCAGTTTGTGTGCCTACTACTCGATCCTGATAAGGTGGCAGTCGACCTCAATATGTTTTGTCCTCTCATGAAATACTTGATTCTTGGCTATGTGAATGGCTGATTGACTATCACAGTATAACCGCATCAAGTCATTAGAAACAACCCCGAGTTCTATGAGAAGGCGACGTACCGATGTCATCTCTGATGTTACATCTGCCATGGCTCTATACTCCGATTCGGCACTCGACCGGGAAACCATGTGTTGCTTCTTACTCTTCATGATACAAGATTTCCTCCAACAAACACACAATATCCGGTGATAGATCGTCGAGAAATCGGACAACCTGCCCAATCTGCATCTGAGAACCCTGATATCCGACCATCTCCTTCTTCCGTGAAGGCACCCACACGACAATGACCCTGATCAGAGTATAATATACCCAAACCAGGTGAGGTCTTAAGATATCTTAAGACACGAATGGCAGCATCCCAGTGTAAGGCCTCGTTACCGGTAGCCCTACTTTAGCGTCGGATTTACTCATAAACACAGTTCTTCAAATGACTGAGTTTATTAAAACTTTTCGCGGAAAGGTAAAACATCAATCATTTGCTACAAAACATTAAATCTTTTCTTTGATACCTTAACACAAAACTTATATTTAAAACATCCTTTCTTCTTCTTCAGATGCCAGCCGTTCAATCCATGCCATGTGCCATCCTCATGCTATCTCTATAATCAGCTCACCTGCGTGCATACTAAAAGTCAGCTACGCTGAGTGAGTTCTAGTTAATCAAGCAACTCATCATACGACCACTACATGCATCATATGCGTATCCGAAGACACGTAGTCCACTATCTAACTTACTACTGCTTAACCACTTAATTACCCCTATAGCTTACCCTCTTAATTACCCCTACAGCTTAGCCACTTATGCCACTTTATGCCACTTGATGCCACTTCAATAACGAATATCGTTATGCCACTTTGCCACTTTAATAACTGATAACGTTATGCCACTTTGCCACTTTAATAACGTAAAACGTTATGCCACTTTGCCACTTTAATAACGAAGGCACGTATAGGCTTACCCTACCACGTACTATCGTTATGCCACTAACACTCTTACTAGACTCTTGCCACTTTTAACACGCTCTACCTCTACTTGTCTACAACACGCTTCATATCATTTACATAATAAGCAAGTCACATCAACAATCATGCACACATAATAACGATGGCACGTACAGGCTTTCCCCGCGCTCACGTTATGCCACTAACACCCTTACTAGACTCTTGCCACTTTTAACACGCTCTACCTCTACCTGCCTATATCACACTTCATATCAGTTCGGTATTTACGTAATAAACAAGTCACATCATAACATTCATACACACTATCAACCACTTGGAATTTACTATCCTTGGCGATACGTGCAATATCCGAAGATCGTTCACGTACCGACAAGCATTATAAAATATATACCTCGTATAACATCTATAGCATACACTTACCACTTAAGGTAAGTGTATTCACACTTCACATCGAGTATGCACACAGCCCCGAAAACATAACGAGGAATGGGGCTAGAAACTCACCTGGACTCTGCTTCTTCCTCTGATATCTGTAAATCCCTTCCTTAACTGAGCTCGGCTGACTGTACAAGTTACACGTATCAATACTCGCCTGATCTAATCTGGTGGCCTAGTATTAGCTTACTTTAGCTTATCGCTTTTAATTTATTTTCTAATCGAACTTGGCTTTAGGCGAAGTTAAACCTCAGGCGAACTTGACTTTAGGCGAAGTTAAACCTCAGGCGAACTTGGCTTTAGGCGAAGTTAAACCTTAGGCGAACTTAGCTTTACAGCGAAGTTGTCATCAGGCGAACTTGGCTTCAGGCGAAGTTGTCATCAGGCGAACTTGGCTTCAGGCGAAGTTGTCATCAGGCGAACTTGGCCTCAGGCGAAGTTACCAGTTAGGCGAACTTAACTTTACAGCGAAGTTGCCATCAGGCGAACTTAGCTTGCAGGCGAAGTTCATCGCTTTGAAGGCGAAGTTGCCCAGATGCAGGCGAAGTTGCCCAGACAGCCGCTGTTCGGTTTCTTTCCAGCATTTTGAGCGATTTTAACACCCTTGCTATGGTTCAATATCACCCGACCATTTTCGGTCGCTTATACACTAAAAAGCTTGGATCTTTAAACTTCAAAGATCAAGAATCATACCTTTTTGAGCTTGTTTGGATCTCGTTTAACTTGTTAACACAACTAATCGATCTCTCTCTCTCTCGGATCTGCCCGTTCCTTTCCTCTGATCTGCCCGGTTCCGGCCGCCGGCGAAGTTGTGGTGTATGTGTGTGTTTGGATAATGATAGAAATGAAGATATTTTGGGGTGCTAGGGTATTTATATCCCTGAAATCCCATGGACCTAAGGCCCATTCTCATTTAACCCGTCTCCATTAATCCAACACTAGCCCGACTCATACCAACTCCTACTCTATTATTTATTTCCTGACAACCCGAGTAAACTTCCCTCTATTAGTAAGTAATATAATTAATATCACTTTGAAATTTCGGGATGTTACAAGTCTTCCTTCCTTAAAGAGGTTTCGTCCCCGAAACCTAACTTATTCCCTATAAAAGGAAAACTTCTTATATTTACACGGTTTATTGAATCGCCTTCGCTTTCTGAGTTATCCCTCTTACTCCTAACTTGTAGTCATCGAGCGGTGATCATGTGTTTTAGCTATTACGGTAGCTTGTCCATGAAGCCCTCGATGTACCAAGTCTCGTATCGCCTTCCCGAGGAACCTTGTTTTATATAATAACGCTAACTCCTAAGGCGACGCTTTACCATCACACAACTATTTATCATAACCAACATGCATTCAAGATAAATTCATTGATCGTTCATACAAAAGCACAAGAAGTCACAAGTACTTCATAACATAAAAGGAAATCATTCAAGCTTGCTAAACAAACATAGGTTCAACTGTAACATAAAACACTCTTTAACTACTAAACATAAAACAACTGTGACATGCCACTTATTCTCCTGCAACCTCCTCAGCAACTAATAGACCATCCTTTCACGCGTTTCCTCTTCCTTCCCCCACTGCCACGGCTTCTCCACACTCCCTAGCTATGTGACCTGACTTACCACACTTGTAACACTTCTGGTCCTCGGTGCATTCACGGGAGATGTGCCCCTTCCTCCCACATCGGTAGCACTGATTTGGACCAGCCTTGCATTCCCCCAAGTGCATCTTCCCACACACCTTACATGCTTCCCTTCCTGCCATCTTCTGTGTCTTTCTCCCTGCACGCTCCACGACATCCCCAGCTCTTTTAGTTCCCTTCCCTTTTTCCTCATCTACCACTTCCACATCATCCGCCGCCAGATCATCATAGACAATCTCCGCCAACTCGACCGCAGACTCAAAGGTAACAGGTTTGTTGGCCTGACCAACATGCGGACCTTCTGGGGAAGTCCTCTAACGTAGCACTTGATCCGTTTCGCCTCGGTGTTCACCATGTCAGGAACCAGCCTAGGCATGCGGTTGAATTCAGTGGTGTACTCACGATGTGTCATCTTGTCCGCCTTTAGATTCAGAAATTTCATCTCGGCCCTCTCAACCTCAGCATCAGCACAGAACCTTTTCATCACTAACTCCTTAAGGTCATCCCACCTCATGGCCTTAATCTCCTCTCGGGTCTTCCTTTGTTCGACAGTTTCCCACCAGTACATGGCCTCATCTTCAAATGACTGAGTGGCATAACCCACTGCTTGGTCGGGACGGCATTCGCTAATGCGGATAACCTTGTCCATAGTGGCTATCCATTGGAGAGTAGCGATTGCGTCTCCCAAACCAGTCAGTTTTGGCGGGTCGCATCCTTTGAAGGACTTATAGTTGCACCCACCTTGGCCTCTCCTCCTGTCATCGACTTTCACAGACTTATCCTCACTCGAGGCCCCTCTTTCTCCTTCCCCATCCTTCCTACCATCACCACCAGCCCCTTCAGCAGTTCGTTCACGGCTTCCAGCAGACCCTTCGGGATTCAGGTTCTTCACAGCAGCAACTACAGCTTGAACAATGGCTGCTTGAACTGCAGGGCTAAGTTGAACTTCTTCGTTGTTGTTCTGGTCTCCTCCAGCGGCGCTTCCTTCATTTTCGGTGTGGGAAGCTTCTTCTACCGAGGGTTGCCGGACAAGACGAGGCCTGCCACGACGTCCAGTGCGACCCCCGTTTCCCACAAATTCTCCAGCTCCAGCCATCAGTATTCTAGAAGGGACAGCACAAACATCATCACTCGAGGAACTATTTAGTACAAGGATAGCAAGGCTAACAGGTAATAACAGTGGCCAGCTGTGACTAGCTGATCACGTTGCTTTCCGTGTCCTATACACTTCCCTTTATGAGTCTCTTTGTGCTGGTTCTACTTAAGCAATTAGTCAAATCAAACAATCAATTATTCCTATCCCTGTCGTTCACATATCTTTTCTTTCTCATTAACATATATTATTTAATCATACACTTTACCTTTACTGATCTTGCTTGAGCGACACATGGCATTCTTGAACTGGCATCTTCTTTCCTTTCTTACTTAAATCCCATTCTCTGTTCGAGTCTAAGCATGTAGGATGCTTAAATCTCTCGAACTTTGCTCTGATACCAACTTGTAAGGCCCCGTTACCGGTAGCCCTACTTTAGCGTCGGATTTACTCATAAACACAGTTCTTCAAATGACTGAGTTTATTAAAACTTTTCGCGGAAAGGTAAAACATCAATCATTTGCTACAAAACATTAAATCTTTTCTTTGATACCTTAACACAAAACTTATATTTAAAACATCCTTTCTTCTTCATCAGATGCCAGCCGTTCAATCCATGCTATGTGCCATCCTCATGCTAACTCTATAATCAGCTCACCTGCGTGCATACTAAAAGTCAGCTACGCTGAGTGAGTTCTAGCTAATCAAGCAACTCATCATACGACCACTACATGCATCATATGCGTATCCGAAGACACGTAGTCCACTATCTAACTTACTACTGCTTAACCACTTAATTACCCCTATAGCTTAGCCTCTTAATTACCCCTACAGCTTAGCCACTTATGCCACTTTATGCCACTTGATGCCACTTCAATAACGAATATCGTTATGCCACTTTGCCACTTTAATAACGGATAACGTTATGCCACTTTGCCACTTTAATAACGTAAAACGTTATGCCACTTTGCCACTTTAATAACGTATAACGTTATGCCACTTTGCCACTTTAATAACGTAAAACGTTATGCCACTTTGCCACTTTAATAACGAAGGCACGTATAGGCTTACCCTACCACGTACTATCGTTATGCCACTAACACTCTTACTAGACTCTTGCCACTTTTAACACGCTCTACCTCTACTTGTCTACAACACGCTTCATATCATTTACATAATAAGCAAGTCACATCAACAATCATACACACATAATAACGATGGCACGTACAGGCTTTCCCTATCACGCGCTCACGTTATGCCACTAACACCCTTACTAGACTCTTGCCACTTTTAACACGCTCTACCTCTACCTGCCTATATCACACTTCATATCAGTTCGGTATTTACGTAATAAACAAGTCACATCATAACATTCATACACACTATCAACCACTTGGAATTTACTATCCTTGGCAATACGTGCAATATCCGAAGATCGTTCACGTACCGACAAGCATTATAAAATATATACCTCGTATAACATCTATAGCATACACTTACCACTTAAGGTAAGTGTATTCACACTTCACATCGAGTATGCACACAGCCCCGAAAACATAACAAGGAATGGGGCTAGAAACTCACCTGGACTCTGCTTCTTCCTCTGATATCTGTAAATCCCTTCCTTAACTGAGCTCGGCTGACTGTACAAGTTACACGTATCAATACTCGCCTGATCTAATCTGGTTGCCTAGTATTAGCTTACTTTAGCTTATCGCTTTTAATTTATTTTCTAATCGAACTTGGCTTTAGGCGAAGTTAAACCTCAGGCAAACTTGACTTTAGGCGAAGTTAAACCTCAGGCGAACTTGGCTTTAGGCGAAGTTAAACCTTAGGCGAACTTAGCTTTACAGCGAAGTTGTCATCGGGCGAACTTGGCTTCAGGCGAACTTGGCTTCAGGCGAAGTTGTCATCAGGCGAACTTGGCTTCAGGCGAACTTGGCCTCAGGCGAAGTTACCAGTTAGGCGAACTTAACTTTACAGCGAAGTTGCCATCAGGCGAACTTAGCTTGCAGGCGAAGTTCATCAGGCGAACTTAGCTTGCAGGCGAAGTTCATCGCTTTGAAGGCGAAGTTGCCCAGACAGCCGCTGTTCGGTTTCTTTCCAGCATTTTGAGCGATTTTAACACCCTTGCTATGGTTCAATATCACCCGACCATTTTCGGTCGCTTATACACTAAAAAGCTTGGATCTTTAAACTTCAAAGATCAAGAATCATACCTTTTTGAGCTTGTTTGGATCTCGTTTAACTTGTTAACACAACTAATCGATCTCTCTCTCTCTCGGATCTGCCCGTTCCTTTCCTCGGATCTGCCCGGTTCCGGCCGCCGGCGAAGTTGTGGTGTATGTGTGTGTTTGGATAATGATAGAAATGAAGATATTTTGGGGTGCTAGGGTATTTATATCCCTGAAATCCCATGGACCTGAGGCCCATTCTCATTTAACCCGTCTCCATTAATCCAACACTAGCCCGACTCATACCAACTCCTACTCTATTATTTATTTCCTGACAACCCGAGTAAACTTCCCTCTATTAGTAAGTAATATAATTAATATCACTTTGAAATTTCGGGATGTTACACCCTTTGACCGGTGTATGGCGCTCAGGATCCGGTCGTGTAACGGTTACATAAATTGGCTCAGAATACTAACAGTAAAGGAGATATCCGGTCGTGTGACGGTTAAATAATTAAGTTTACCAACCAACCGTCTGTATCGCTCAGGATCTTTCATTGGATCTCCTTCCTTTGGGAGGAGTTTCTTTGTAGGAAGCATTGGGGTATCAACAGGTTTACAACCCAATAAACCACATTCAGTCAACATATCAAGGACATACTTTCGTTGGGAGAGAAGTATTCCTTGTGGAGAGCGAGAAACTTCTATGCCAAGGAAATACCTCAATCGACCTAAGTCGCTGACCTGAAACTAAGACTGAAGAAACTGCTTGAGTTCGGTGATCCCGACCTCGTCATCACCTGTGATTATAATGTCATCCACATAAACAACTATGATAATCCTCTTTCCTTTCTGGTGTCTAAAGAAGACAGAGTGATCGTAGGCACTCCGAGTCATCCCAAACTGTTCCATAACACTAGAGAATCGACCAAACCATGCCCTGGGAGACTGTTTAAGACCATATAGAGAGCGACGTAGTCTGCAAACTTTCGAGGCCTCCTCAACAACGAACCCTGGTGGCTGCTCCATATATACCTCCTCCTCAAGAACACCATTAAGAAATGCGTTCTTGACATCAAGCTGGTGGAGCGGCCAATGATTAATGGCAGCAAGAGCAATACAAATACGGACAGATGGCATTTTAGCAACTGGCGAGAAGGTTTCATCATAATCAATGTCATATGCCTGAGAATACCCTTTTGCGACCAACCGAGCCTTCAAGCGGTGTAAGGAGCCATCCGGGTGTAATTTAACCGTAAACACCCAACGACAACCAACAATACGCTTCCCTTTAGGAAGTGTTTCAAGATCCCATGTATGATTGGACTTTAGAGCCCCAATTTCGTCTTCCATAGCCTTTCGCCATCCTTGGTGAGCGAGAGCGCTCGTCACATTTTTGGGAATCGGGTAGGAATCAAGAGTAGTGGTGTACGCATGAGATTCAGGAGATAGGTGGGTGTAGGCAACATAGTCCTAAATTGGGTAACGAGTGCATTTCCGGGGTTCTTTGCGAAAAGAAATAGGTATATCGGGTAGTGGTGCACCAGGAGGATCATAAACGGGTGTATCAGGGGTAGCTTCTGGTAAAGGTGTCGGATCGGGTAAGGATGTATCAGTGAGAGGTGTAGATTGTTCGGATGCAGACGGAGGATCTGAGGGTATTTCGGGGTTGTGGCCTGAATGTGAATCAAGTGTCTCTGATATTTGACCCTTACCTCGCCTAGCATATGTGAAAAGCAGTGGCGGAGGTTCTGTCAGTGGGTCAGAATCAGCAGAGATTGGATCGGTAGAGGGAATCCACACAGGAATGGCCGAGTTGGTTTGAGGATGAGGCAGTTGCGAGGCAAGAAACCGTTGAATAAGATCATGCTCCTCCTTGGTAAATGTATACGTGTATTTATTGTCGCCCATAGTAATACACCGAACTGAAAATTGTAATCTTCAGATTGTGAACAGTAACTCTGAGATAAGAATGTGTTTAACCAGAAAACGAGTGCAGGTAGTGGCTGGAAACGGATTTTGGCAGCGGCAGACCGACAACGGTAGACAACAGCAAACAGAAAGTCGTCGGTTCGAAAAACTAACAGCACGGGGAGCTTCAGACAAGAAAAATAATAAATCTGAAAAAAAGGACGGTGGCCGGAAACAGGGTCACGCGCCGTCACGCGGTGGCGCGTGGGCGGTAGTGACGGTGATCTGGCGGCGCGTGGTGGCGCGTGCGGCGGCGGCTGGCGATGGATTTTTGACCGATGATATTTCGGGGGTTTCTGGTTACGATGGTGGCGGCGGTAATGGTAGGGGGTGTCTGGAAAAAAGATTCCGTGATAGGGCAGCAGGTTCAACGAGACCGGAGCTCGTTTCAGATCTGATGGCTGTTGATCAGATTCAGGTTCGGGTCAGACGGCTAGGGTTTGGATCGAGAGCCGTAGCTCTGATACCATGTAAAGAATAAGATGGTTGTAATGAAAGTAATGTTTATTACTTGAAGGTGTGAATAATACAAAGACAACTACATCTATTTATACACAAACAAACCCTAGCTTTCAACCCATAAAAGGCCCATAGGCTTTAACCAACTACATGGGCTAAAACCCTAATTATAACTAAATACAACTAACACATATGAAAGTCAAAAGTGAATCAAAACGTAAGAATAGATCTACTAACCATTGAGTCAATCAACATTTTAGAGATTGGCCTCAAACAACAACACGTGTATATTAAAGATTTACGAAAACCATCTTAAAAACTATGAAAAGATATTAGATAATAGAACAGATTTGTATGGACCGCATGGAAACAGATGGTATAAGTTATTTCAGAATAAAAAGAAAGATTACAAGAATCCACTTAAGTGTTCTTTAACTGTCATAAATCAATCATCATTACTCGATAGTTGATGCAAATTTATACAAATGCTTTTGAAAAAAGTAAGATTCATTACTACAAAAAATGAGACTCACCTGGGATTTAAAACTAAATTAAAATGACTCTAAGACCAAATTACCTTTCAAAGATAAGAGTTTAAAGTTTTTGGTAAAAGCAAAACGACATAAGGAAAATATAAAAAATAAATAGTCTAAGTAACAAGGACATACCAAAAAGGATTATGGTTGCTCTTACAAGAATCCAATGCATTTTTTAAGTTGCCCCTCCTTTTGTTGCAGCCTCACCTGCCAGTTACCCACTAATCCTCAATATCAATTACCAAGTCGGTGACAATAAGGTCTCATGTACTAAGTATTAGTTAACAAAAATATTTTGAAAAAAACCGCCGCTTATGTGACTTAAAAAAACGGGATTATAACGAGTTTCTGTTGAAAACCATGTTCATGTTTAAACCGCTTGCGCAACGCAGGAGAAGGGGGGGTATATTAAAGATATGAGAGAAAATATTATTTACATCAAGAAGGTTGCTTAAAAACTTGAAAGTGGCCACTAACACTCAATTTTTGTAGGATATTGACTTTACTACCTATTTTGATAATTGTTCTTTTAATTTTTTATTCTATTAAGAAAAACTAGTGTTGGTTCCTGAATACCCTTTTACTGGTCAACATGTGAGCATACATGTCAAGCCACAAAATCATGTATCACTTTATAACACTATATGACATAAAAATTCAACTGTTCATGTAATTGTAGCTCTGAATAAATCCCATTTCTTTCCATTAAAAAGGATGGCATCATCTAACGTTGGAGGAAGTCAATGTAAAATCATTTAATTCTTGAAGAACATATCATGCAAGGATTCTTGTAGGCCAACCAAAACCACATGGATTCTTGTACAACCTTATTCGAGAGAAAAATACAGACCGAAATATAAAAATTCAAAAAATGAACAGAAAAAAAAGACTAAAAAAACGTTACAAGTATCCTGGTGAAGAGAACCAAAACTAACAAGATAATTGCACAACAAGCTCGTTTTTTTACCAGAGACACAACAATGCAGCATAATATTAGCATCAATAGGTCTCTCAACATTTTTAATCCATATAATCTGGTATATAGTGCTCTTTTATGATGAAGGGAGCACAATTACACAATTGAACACACAATAGTAACAGGTAAATTTTGTATATTGCAATACGACATGGAATTAAATATTAGAATAGAGAAGAACTGACCTCTAAGGTTAGAATTAAATCCACAAGTTGTCAAATGTTTTGCAAGTTCTTCACCCAAGACTTTTTGCCAGTTTGGTGTAGCCTTGGCTTCAGGTACAGGCCATACAATTGCTGTCTCTGTTGTAAGATTCACACTGGCAGCTGATACCATTGGCTGTGATCATATTAAGTATGCACATATCAATTTAAGATATATACACCAGAAAAAAAATACTTACCTTTCAAGAAAAAAAGAAGACAGAATTACAAATTTTGTCCTTTAAAAAAAGCCAAATTACGGTTCGTGTCTTTTTTTTAGTTTCCTTGCAGGCGGTATCCTTTAAACATTATTTTCCTACACATTATGTCCTTTACGCTAACTGGGTTAGAAAAACTCAGTTAAATACCCTCACGTGAGAAGCATGTGAAGGCATATTGCTCTTTTTCAAATATATTATTGTAAAAATAAATAATAATAATATATATAAAGTGATACTCTCTCTCTCTTCCCGTATTCTCTCTCTCTCTCTCGATACTCCTCTCCCTCCCTGTCTCCACACCAACACCACCACTTAGCCACCAAAAACCAACTCACTTTCTTCTTAAATCCGGCACCATCTCCGGTCATCCTCTCCGGCGAGGAAGACGACATGATTGTTATAAAGCCGCTGCAATCCTAATTAACCACACCAATCGAAACCCTAATTAACAACAACCATCCTTGTTCGCTAGATCTGGGACGTTTTTTCTCTTTGCTGGATCTGGGACAAATCAGTGGTGGTGGATGGGTTGGAGGTGGCCGGATCCGGTGGTGGTGGAGGTAGAGGCGAAAGATTCCGGTGGTGGTGGTGGCCAGCGAGCTGCGCTAGCCTATTACGTTTTTCAGCAGCAAGATACGGTCTAACGCTTGCCTCCGGTGGCTAACCTAGGTTGGGGCGAAAACTCCAAAACTAGGGTTCCAAACCTTTCTCTAATAATCAGGTAAGCTTTCAAGCCCCTTGACTTTCTATTAGATTAGTTTAGTCAAGGGCGCTGTGAACTGTTGGGTATGGGTGGGTTAGGTGAATTGGAAACCGCAAAAAAAATTGGTGGAGGTCGCTGCAGGGAATCAAATTGGCACACATTGGTATTTTGGTGGACAGAAAAAAAAGAGTTTAGACCTTTACGTGGCTGTTGAAAAGATTATGTGGTGGTGCCGTAGGCAGTGGTTGTTGCTGGTTTTGGAAGAGGATGGGTCGGGTTCGGGTGATGTGGATCGTTTGCGTTTGTGAACGGAAAGTGTGGCGGTGGTTTGTGAGTCGGAGAGGAGGTGGTGGAGGGTAGTGGTGGTGGTGGTGGTGGTTGGAGATGGGTGGTTGATGGCGGCGGTGGGGATTTGGGAGTGATGATGATTGGTGGGTTGAATGGAATGGTAGGGAATCTGCAATGAGGTGGGTGGGGGTATGGTGACCAAAGTTGTAAGGCCCCGTCACCGGTAACCCTACTTTCGTGTTGGATTTACTCATAAACGCAGTTCTAAATATCAGAGTTAATTAAAACATTCGCGGAATTTAAAAACTTTCATAAAACATTTCATAACAAAACACGTCTTGTCTTAAAATATCATTTCGTCTTTCAAAATAATCGAAACATTAAACTTAAACGTCTTGAGTCTTTCGATGCCAGCCTCTTATTCAGTGCCACGTGTCTCCTCAAGCGAGCTGCCTCATCCTACTCACCTGCGTGCATACTAAAAGTCAGCTACGCTGAGTGAGTTCTAGTTAATCATACACTATACAATACACATAAACTTATATTCTTTCATTCATACTTTCATTCATACTTTCATACTTTCATTCATACCTTCATTTATACTTTCATTCATACTTTCATTCATATTTTCTTTACATACATAATCCTACGTTTTAAAGAGCCTTTCGCCCTATAACCTCACAGATATTATAAGGGTCTGGTCCCTAACATCACAGATATTATAAGGGTCTGGTCCCTAACATCACAGATATTATAAGGGTCTGGTCCCTCTTTCCTCGAATATTAGTAGGGTTCGGTTCCCTAGTTCTCGAATATTAGTAGGGTTCGATTCCCTCTTCGTTACCATACAACCATACATCATACCTCGAGTATTATTAGGGCTCGGTACCCTTTTCGTAACCATACAACCATCATTTCCTTCTTTTATTAACTTTATTACGTTCATACACATAAGCATACATATCATACTTACCTTATACATAGCGTTACAACCTGACAGTACGTGCAATATCCGAAGATCGTTCACGTACCATCAAGCAATCATTCATTCATATCACATCATTCACATAAGGCATACACTTATCTCTTAGGATAAGCGTATTAACAAACATATCGAGTATGCACACAGCCCCGAAAGCATAACACATAAATGGGGCTAGAACTCACCTGAACACGGTTACGTTCACCGTTAATCGTAATCCCTTTCTTCAGTTGTGCACGACTGACTGTATAACAAGTATACGCATCAATTAACTATCACTTCTCATATTGCATTTCTATCTTTATATGACCCACAACGAACCGGGGTCCGGGGGCAGCGCCCCTGGCAGCGGGGTCTAGGGGCGGCAGCCCCTAGCAGGGTCCAAGGGGCAGAGCCCCTGGCTAGGGTCGAGCTGCCAGGTCAGCTTGGAAAAATTTTATTTCCATTAACTGTCTTAACACATTTTTCATTAGGTTTTTAATTTATTTCCTAATCAAACTTGACTTTAAGCGAAGTTAAACCTTAGGCGAACTTAGCTTTAAGCGAAGTTAAATCTTAAGCGAACTTAGCTTTAGGCGAAGTTATCAGTTAGGCGAACTTGGCTGTAAGCGAAGTTATCAATTAGGCGAACTTGGCCTCAGGCGAAGTTACCAGTTAGGCGAACTTGGCCATAAGCGAAGTTATCAATTAGGCGAACTTGGCCTCAGGCGAAGTTACCAGTTATGCGAACTTGGCCGTAAGCGAAGTTATCAATTAGGCGAACTTGGACTCAGGCGAAGTTACCAGTTAGGCGAACTTGGCCGTAAGCGAAGTTATCAATTAGGCGAACTTGGCCTCAGGCGAAGTTATCGCTTTGAAGGCGAAGTTGCCCAGTTCAGCCGCTGTTTGGTTTCTATCAAGCATTTTTGGCGATTTTAACACCCTTGTTATAGTTCGACATCACCTACTACGCTCCCCAACCGTTTTCGGTCGTATAAACACTATAAAGCTTGGATCTTTAAACTTCAAAGATCAAGAATCATACTTTTTGTGCTTGTTTGGATCTCGTTTAACTTGTTTAATCACAACTAATCGCTCACTCTCTCTCGGATCACGCTCGTTCCTCTCCCTCGGCCGCCGGCGGTGTGTGTGGTGTGGGTGTGTTTTGGAGTGTTAGAGAATAAGATGGAATGAGTGATGTTTTAGGGTTTAGGGGATATTTATATCCCTTAAGCCCATGGACCTAAGGCCCATTCTCATTTAACCCATCTCAATTAATCTAAGTCCATGATCCGCTCCTTACACGATATTAATTAATCAATAACGCGAAATCACTAAACATAACTTTCTTTATTCAACATTAAAATTTTGGGATGTTACAAAAGTGGTTGTGTGTAACATCCTAAATATTATAATGTTAAATAAAGAAAGTTACGTTTAGTGATTTCGCGTTATTAATTAATTAATATCGAGTAAAGAACGGATCATGGACTTAGATTAATTAAGGTGGGTTAAATGAGAATGGACCTTAGGTCCATGGGCTTTAAGGGATATAAATATCCCCTAAACCAGCCTAAAACCCTAAACCCTCATTCATTTCCATCTTATTCTCTACACACTCAAAACACACACACACACTACACCACCATAAACCTTACGGCCGAGAGGGAAGAGGGAAAACGAGATCGAGCGAACATCCGTTGTGGTAGATCTTTGCAATACGAGCCATACACGAAGATCTAGAGTCCATAAGCAAGCTAACCGAGACCGAAAGGTAAGCCGTTTTACTTTAAAGTTTACGTTTAGTAACGTTTAACCTTGAAACATAGAACGGGTATAGATCGGATACAAATGAAACGTAAAGTTGCGAACTTGATGCTAAAACGAACTCGTTAGACCTGCAAACATGCGCGGCTCGTGTAAAATGAACCCTAGATCTAGTAGTAAACGTTTAAGCCTTAAAGATTCATGCTTTATGCTGTTACGTGTTAAGTTTTATCCGAAAATGAACATAAGAATGTTTACGGGTTTGGTTAAACTCGCATTCAAGGCTTTCGTGATGAAACGATGATGATTATGGGGTTTGGGGACGAACAATAGGCCGCAGCTGGATAACTTCGCCTAAGGCCAAGTTCACTGTCAAGGTTAACTTCGCCTAAGGCCAAGTTCGCCAAGCCTAACTTCGCCTGGCTTAAAGTTCGCCATCAGCTAAGTTCGCCCTATATGTTCGCTTCCTAGTTAACTTCGCTGGATACATAAGTTCGCTGGTTATATAAGTACGCTGCTATATAACTTCGCTCAAAGCTAAGTTCGCTTAAGGTTTAACTTCGCCAAGTTAACTTCGCCTAAAGTTAAGTTCGCTTAAAAAATAAATTAAAAACCTAATGGAAAATGTGTTAAGACAGTTAATGTAAATAAATTTTTTCCAAGCTGACCTGGCAGCTTGTCCCCAGCCAGGGGCTCTGCCCCTTGGACCCTGCTAGGGGCTGCTGCCGCCGGACCCCCGTTCGTTGTGGGTTATATAAAGATAGAAATACAACATGAGTAGTAGTAGTTAATTGATACATGTAAATATTATACAGTTAGCCGTGCACAGCTCAAGAAGGGAATAACGATTAACAGAGAGCGTAACAGGATTCAGGTGAGTTTCTAGCCCCACTTCTGTGTTATGTTTTCGGGGTTGTGTGCATACTCGATATGTTTGTTAATACACTTATCCTAAGTGATAAGTGTATGCCTTGTATGAATGATGTGAAATGTATGAATGATTGCTTGTTAGTACGTGAACGATCTTCGGATATTGCACGTACTGTCATGTTGTAGTGTTACGTATAAGGTAAGTATAATGTATTTGCTTATATGTATGAATGCGATAAAGTTAACAAACGAAGGAAAGGCATGGTTGTATGGTAACGAAGAGGGACCAGACCCTGTTAGGGACCAGACCCTAATAATATCTGTGATGTTAGGGACCAGACCCTTATAATATCTGTGATGTTAGGGACCAGACCCTTATAATATCTGTGAGGTTATAGGGCGAAAGACTCTTTAAAACGTATGATTATGTATGTAAAGAAAGTATGAAGGTAAGAATGAAAGTATATGCACTTATGTGTGTATGAAAGAAAGTTAAGAGGTTAAGTATGAAATGTAAGAAGGTATTGTATGATTATGTGATTAACTAGAACTCACTCAGCGTAGCTGACTTTTAGTATGCACGCAGGTGAGTAGAATGAGGCAGGTAGCTTGAGGAGGACACATGACAGAGTTGGACGAAGCTGGCATCTGAAGATTTTGCTATGATGTTTTAATTTAAAAGACTATGTTTTGTTTTTAAATGACTATGAATGCTCGATAAGACAAGAATTATGGTTATGGAATGTAATGGTTTGAATGTTTTTAATGTTCCGCGAATGTTTTAATTAACTCTGATATTTAGAACTGCGTTTATGAGTAAATCCAACACGAAAGTAAGGCTACCGGTAACGGGGCCTTACATTGTGGTATGGTGATGGTGTGGTGATGGTGTGGTGGTGGCGTAGAGAGAAAGAAGAGAGAAAGGTGGGGGAAGATGTTATAAATTTGCATGTATACATGAAAAGACCAATATGCCCTCACATGCTTCTCACGTGAGGGTATTTAACTGAGTTTTTCTAGCCCAGTTAGCGTAAAGGACATAATGTGTAGGAAAATAATGTTTAAAGGATACCGCCTGCAAGGAAACTAAAAAAAGGACACGAACCGTAATTTGGCTTTTTTTAAAGGACAAAATTTGTAATTCTGTCAAAAAAGAAAAGATGTGATTTTTGGCATATTTGCAAAAATAGGGTCTGTTTTATCTTTGTAACAACAACTAATCTTTAAAGTCCAAGTGATTATTTCTCTCTGAGTGTAAATACTTATGAAAATTTCTGTCCTTCCTACACTTAGGAATGATAATAAAAGTACAAGTATGAAGGAAGATGACTTTTGAAACAAAATAAACCCTTGGAGCTGATGTCTAAAACAACAAAAATATAGAAGTACTTGACTCTCCAAAATCCGTTTTACACTTGCAGAACAC
Source organism: Bidens hawaiensis (assembly GCF_021521415.1). NCBI lineage: Eukaryota > Viridiplantae > Streptophyta > Magnoliopsida > Asterales > Asteraceae > Bidens > Bidens hawaiensis. The sequence goes on from NW_027491034.1 coordinate 6,028,951, forward strand.
CCTCCACAAGTCATACCCTGAGAGAGAAGAGGTTAGTAAGTTGAGAAATATTTCACAAAAATTGCCAAAAAGGTGGAGCATATGAGATCTGATAAGAAAAGGCGAAGCTGTAAGCCTGTAAACTGTTTCAATTACTTCATGCTAGTTACACTAACGATTTCTTATCTTAGTTCTAACCATCTAAGCTGAACTTAGCATGTAATTGTTAATAGGATACATAACCGACAGATAAATGCCACCAGTCCCCATTGTCTTTCAACTTCAAATTACGAACCCAATGATAATTATGTAATTTGTTTGAGATGTATGACTACTGACAGCTGTCCACTTTAGTTTACTAAAAAATAGTGGAACACACGAATCAGAGCTCATATGTTTTATAATTCTCCAATGATAATCCAAATACAGAAACAAAGAAAGATTGTTTGTGTTCTACAAGTATCCATTGTTGCTATAGAAAATTCTGGTATTCTGAAATTGTCATTGATATTTTATATACAAAAATAAATTCTAAAACAAGAAGGTCTTAATCTTATAAGCCCATTCAATTCTAAACTATATATCTTCTTTATAATAATAGAACTATAACCAATGGGTAAAGGTATCATAATAATGCTTACTCCAACATCCAGAATGATGACATCGGCCGAAGCATCATCAGGCACAGCAGCAATAGGATTAACCTTAACCTCCCCTCCTCCGTCACCACCGCGGCCACCGGTTCCAAAGACACCGCCTCCATATCACCCACCGCCTGAGGCGAAGGAAGCAGCAGAGGTGGAAACACACCGAGGCAATGATCCAGCAGCATTGGTCAATGCTAACAACCTCGAAGAGGAGGTTGTGGATGACGTCAGAAGGTGGCGTCGGAGATCAAGTGTGAGGTGAGCACGGGTGGAGTAAGCTAGTGTTCTGGTTGCGGTTGCCAGCAGTGTTGACTCCATTGTTTTGTTCTGGTTGGATTGAATGAAGTTGATTTGTTACGGCATTTGAATTTGAAGTTGTATTGTGTTTTGTGTCTGTACCTACCTACCTACCACTGAAACCCTAGAAATTACTTGTTTGGTGTGAATATGAATAACCAACTACTTACTGCAACGTTATCTATCATATTATCTGCTTGCTTGCTTGGCCATGTGATATATATTAACCTTCGCTGAGTACTCAGCTTGGACTTCCATCCCACGTGTGTTTAATGTTTATACACAGTTTTTTTTAAAACATTAACGTGTTTCTCAATCGTCCAAATAATAAGGAACATTGGCTAACAGAAACGGATTAGGTCATTCTCGGTGTTCTCCGTAACCATCTTCATTTTTTAAATTTAAAAAAAACATCCAAATAATCACTCCAACTCATCCACTATCTTCAAACTCCATCTCTAAATTTATTTTAGTGAAATGATATAAGAAACCTTCATATTTAGAGTGTCCCACAATTAGAGGTGGCAAATGGGTTGTGTTGGGTCGAACGAGTCATGGGTTGAAATGAGTCATTGGTCAAAACGAGTATGAGGTAAAATGAGTTTGGGTCAAAACGAGTCAATTAAAAAAAGGGTTGTTTTGGTTTGGGTCAAAATAGGTTAGGGTTAAACCGGGTTTTTTTTTTGTGAAAAAGAATAACAACGGAAACATTTTAGTTTTTTTAGATTTTCGTTTTTTACTTATATTTTAAGTTATGATTTTTTTAATTATTTTTTAGGGTTTTCTATTAAGATAAAAAAACCCTCAAAAAAATATTCAAAAATAATAATAAAAAAATTATAACTCAAAATATAAATCATAAACAAAAAAAAAAGTAAAACACTAAAATGTTTCATACGTTGTTCTCGTTCCATAAAAAACATCTTGAATCGAACCGAAACCGAAAGAATCGACGAAAATTAAACAAAGAAACAAAAAGCCAAAACCGGACCACATCAATCGAAATCGAAAAAATCAATCAAAACGAAACTAAAAGAATTCAAACCGAACAAAAACAAAACTGAAAAAACGAAAAAAAACGAGTCCGGAATCGACCAGAAAGAAACAAAAGAAACCAAAACCCAACACGTCACGGGTGAAAACTCGTGTTGACTTGAAACCTGAACCGAACCCATTCCGATCTGAAACCCGTTCCGATCCGAAACCTGTCACATTTCCTTAGGACACTAACCCACATCGACCCATTTCTTTGAACTTGTCGACCCCTTTTGACCCGAAAATAAAATGATGGAATTTCAAATGACTCATTTTGACCCATTTATTTAAAACCTTTTACCCAAACCAACTCATTTAACTTTTAAAACAACTCAAATTGACTGATTTGAAAGGGTTTTGGTCAAGATTGACACCCTACCCACAATACTCCATTTCCATCTACCCTTCCATAAATTTATATTAGAAATCATTTTATATTTAAAATAATAATAAGACAAATGAATATAGAGATGGTAATGGAGAATGAGTTGAGGTTATTAGAAAATAATGTATAAATTAAAGAAATTATGGTTTTTAGTTAAATTATAAAGATGGAGATAGAGAACCCATTGGGAATGCTCTTATCATCACTCAAGGTCAACTTATTCTAGGATGATAGACAAAAATAAAAAGAATGAGAATGATTTTTAGTTAAATAAAAAACCTTTTAAAAAATAATAAAAAAATTATAACTCAAAAATTAATAAAAAAAAAGTAAAAACATAAAAATGTTTTCACATTCTTCCTCATTAACAAAAACATAACGTTGAGGGATCAAATATCATTGTATATTTTTGTATATCATTGTATTTTGTGTTTAAATTTATAATTAATTGTGTCCTTTTCTCTTTGACATTTGTCTTGCTATTGTGTTATATTACTCAATAACGCCGAAGAACGTGTTATATTACTCAATAACGTCGTGCACAGTAACTCAACAACGCCAAAGAACGATAATTTTATCTTCAGTAATATCGATTTTGCCATTCAAAAGAGGGGTGGCGGCGCAGCTTGTTGCCCGCTTACCTGCCTCTTTATTGTAATTTGATCATTTTATTTGAAATGAAAATTAATCGGTGTTAGATTCTAAAAAAAATAAAAATTACTCAACATTGTATTATAGTTTGTTCGGCATTGTGTTATTTAATATAGTGTCTTTTTCTAGTTATACTTGTGTCTTTTGTTCATTTTCGTCATTGTGTCTTTTAGTCTTTTTTTAACGAGAATGACGAAGGAAACATTACAGATTTTTGTAAAAATCGTTTTTTATTTATATTTTGGGTTATGATATTTTTTTTGAATTTTTTGTTGAGATGTTTTTGTGTGACCATCAATCTTTCTCACACTTCTCTTTTTGTTTCCCTTTGTATTTTAATCTTCCCTATCATTCATCATCTTGTTTTCATTATCATGTAAATTATTATTTTATGGTGTTTGGTAAATAGAAAAGCACGAAGAAATAAAATAAATTTTGTGTTAGGCAATGGTGACTGCGGCGGCGGGTGGGTGGTGACGATAGCAGTGGTGGCGGGTGAGTGTCGGAGATGGTTAGAGGCGGCGACAGTGGTCGATGGTAGCAGTGGGAGGGTAGTGGAGGTGATGTAGAGTGAAAATATAAATTGAATGAAAATAAAAAACAATGATGTGGATGAAATGAATTTGAAGTATTTTAGATGGAATGGAGGAGGTAATAGATAGTTCCATTCCATTAACCAGGCAAACTGTTTTTTTTTACAATGGTCCATTCTATTCCGTCTCTTAGTCATGCATACCAAAACTACTTTATTCTACCCATGTTCAAAAGTTATGCCATGAATAAAGATTTAACACTGAGTATAGACAATCATACCGATAGCTTTGATACGGTATACAACATCCAATTTTTTGGTGTTGGCGTTTTTTATACTAGTGTCGGTACTATATAAAGATGAATATTTTGTAATGAGTACCATTACCATACATTACCATACTGATGGTTTGATACAATATTCGGCACCAACTTTTATAGAAATACTATAGATACTTTCGGTAATGGTACTAGTATATAAATACTTTTGGTACATGTGTGTATATAAAGAACTTAATCACCGCTTGTGTAGGGCAACGAGTTTGATGATATACGGAAATAAAGAGTTATACGATCATACACATGTTATAGTTCGTATAACACGGGGGGGGGGGGGGAAATAAGACGGGATAAATTCACACGCTTAAGTGGTTTTAGGAGAAAGATGAAAATGTGTTTGGTTTTTAGATGATCCATCATTTAAAATGGCGTCCTTACAGACTATTGTCACACCTCAACCTAACGGCGGAACATGTCTGGGCGCAACAATATTTGTAGCTCAAAGACAAAATAATAATAAGTGTCAATTTCTAAATTTATTTATTCACAGCAATTGTACACAACTAATTCAAATGAAAAAGAAATAAATACAACATTTAAACTTTATAATTTTTAGCCTAAAGTTCAAACTAATTCTTCACTTCAATTCGCTTCATATAACAACATGCATTATGCGTAAAAACAATTTGTGACTGTCAACAACACATGTTGAGCGAGTAACCACGATTTAGTATAATAATAGTAATTGAAGAAACGTGGATCGACTCACTGGTAGACGATCAACTTTCCTCGGGTGTGATTATGCTATTTCACCGATGGTTCTCTGGAATCTGGATTCTTCCACCTACAAAATGAACAGCACCGTAAACTTACCCCTCAGAAAGGGACAGAGGGGGTCCTCTTTGGGGTAACCCTCCGGTGTGAGAATAAGAATTTGTAGGAGAAGATAATAATCTGAGAGTAAGGAAATTGGAGTGTATTGCTTAATATAGCTGAATACTGTGTAATAGGGCATACCTCTCCTTGTGGAGTTGATGTGGTATTTATAGTGCTAGGGTTTCCAATGATTGGGCTCAGACCCAATTAGGGCATTTTTGGCCTCCTCCTATTGCTTCGCGCCACGTGTCCTTAGGACACCTGGTGCTTTTTCATTGATTAATTGCACATGTGTTTTGCTGAGTTGTCCACCTTTCATTGGCAGCTGTCAACATCAGCATATTCTTATTCCTTAAAAAGATACCTTCTGGAAGGTTGTCTGACGTGCACAATCAAGGTTGCCCTAATCCTGATTTGGATAAGGACGAGGTTGATTATGTGCATGTGTGATATGTGCCTATCTTGAGGTTGCGCGAGGTCTTCTCTTTATTCTCACGCGCAGATGTTTCATGCGCAGATGTGATATGCACAAGCATGTGATATGCGCCACGCGCGGATACGCCACGCGCAGATGTGATATGCGTCACGCGCGGATACGTCACGCGCAGATGTGATATGCGTGAGCATATATGGTGCGTGAGCATGTGATACGCGTGAGCATATGTGATGCCTGAGCATATGTGATGCATGAGCATATGTGATATGCATGAGCATATGTGATATGCGCCATGCGCATAGGTTTTGGCTTTGTGCCTTCATAATATCTTGATTTCAAGCCTCTTGTCTATATCTTGTGGGTTGACCCGCCTCGCTCGGTGTTGAGGCGGGTACATACCTCTTCAAGCCCCCCCAGTCTAATGTTTGTCTTGTCTCGCGCGAGCGAGGTAAGATAGATATTAGACTTAATAGTTTGCTCTTTTAATAGGGTTTGTCTTTTCTTCTTATTACTCATCGTTGCGCGAAATTCTATCCTTTTGGTTGAAACGAATCGTCCATGTACGTGGTTGGTTGTTGCTGACATGCGTCAGTGATGGAGACGTGTCAGACTTTTCGTGTGCTCGAGGTGCTACAGTTGCCTTTCATGTCCCCTCACATAGTGTCAGGAACACGTGTCGCGCTCGCGTTGGTCCGTACCTGCGAGTGGTGGCGCGTGAACTCTGGCAGCACCTGTATCGTTTCTTTTCGTGTCCCCTCACACAGTGTCATGGACACGTGTCGCGCTCGCGTTGGCTTACACCTGCGAGTGGGGGCGCGTGAAGTCCGATCAGTACCAAATTTTCTCTCTCCTGGGCCTATAAAAGCAAGCCCTTTTGAGTTTTTATTCTTCATCTTCTTTGTTGTTTATTCAGAGCTTTTTTCTTTCATTCTATTCCGATTGCCTGTCTTCCGCTTCCAGATCTCTATTCTTCAGAAGCATCCTTTGTCCGATTTTATAGTTGTATGTCTGATAGCTCAGACAACACAATCTCCCCCAGCCATCGCCGTGTGAAATCGTTAGTAATGTCTACGTTGAAGAAGACCGGCAAGGGGAAGAGGGCTGCTGAGGCCTCATCGGAGGAGGTAGGGAAAACCAAGGCAGTGAAGAAGTGGGATGAGATCCCCTGTAAACTGAGGCAGTCCGATTTTGACAGCCTTATCGCCTCTCAGGGTTTTCTCCCTGAGTATGGCTGCATGCTGCCGGCGGCCGGGCAAACGGCGGCGGACCCGCCCACCGGCTATATATCCCTTTATTACCATTTTTTCACCCACTGCAACCTTCGTCTCCCGATGACAAGGTTTGTGGGTGCGCTGCTTAGGTTTTATGGGATTCATATATCCCAAGTCCATCCGTTTGGACTCGTGCGCATGACTCACTTTGAGTTCATGTGCAAATCTCAGCGCGAGGAGCACACCCCTCGGCGCTTTCAGTTTTTTTATAAGCCCAAGATCCAAGATTCTTGGTTCTCATTTATTCCTCGCAGTCAGAAGGTCAAGTGCTGCACTGTTTCATTCAAGAGCCTTCATGACTGGTCTGAGAGATTTTTTTACATTAAGGCTGGTGTGATCCCCATCCGCATGACCATGCGCGCGATCTCTTCTGCGCCTGGGGATGTGGGTGTCTTCAAGAACCCAACTGGCGCCTGGGTAAAAAAGTTGACTGCCGAACCATCCCCCGCCAAGAACATTTGTGAGGAGGCGCTGGTGGGGGTTGGTATGAGCAGGAGGTGGGCCGACAGCGCGACTGAGCCCGTTATCCAAGTTGACGGCTTGTGTAAGTTAACTCATTGCATTACTTCTGCGCGAATTTAATTCGTTTTGCTGATATCATTTGACTTGTTTTGTGCAGTCAGCAAGGAGTATGTCCACGCCGCCTATGATGAGCATATGGAGGGTGGCTCCGTCGCGCTGGGCGCTGGGGAGGTTGGCTTCCCCGATCGCTTCGATGACATGTTCATCCCTGTTGATCTTGGATTTCGCTTTGACAGCGACGAGCCTGGTAAGCCTTTGTACTTATGCTTATGCCTTTATAATACCAGATTTGGCTAACCTTTCTGTTGCGTGTATTGTAGACGCGCTTGAGAACTACGAGCTGGAGCTCGCGGAAGAGGAGGAGGAGGAGGAGGCTGAGGTGCCCCAACTAAAGCGTAAGGCTAAAGGGAAAACTGGCGCAGGGGCCAATAAGAAACAGAAAAAAGATGATGCCCCTGTTGTTCAGGATCCTCCTATTCAGGCGAAGGGACTTGAGAAAACCCAGGAGTTTACCTCCACGTTTTCCTTGTCTTCCCTGCCTCAAAAAGTGGGCAGACCTCCTGTCCACACGAGGTATGCTGCCGCTACCTCCTCCCTTCGCGCTGCGGAAAAGGGAAGCGGCGTTGCGCCTGCCGTTTCCTCTTCAACAGGTATACTTTGCTTATCCTTTATGGTTCTATGAGCGCGATTCTGATAGAATTACTAATGAATGTTTGCTCACTCAAATGTTTGTAGAACCGGCGACCTTGGTGGATCAACCTCAGGCGCAACAAGGTGCCGAGGCTGCGCCGGAGGTCGCTTCGAAGTCCCCTGTTTTACCCTCAAAAAAGGGGAGAATGGACTTCATGGCGATGTTTAACTCGCGAACGGCGTTGCGCCAAGGTATGTATTGCGCCTTTATTTTCTGAGTTTTTTCTTTTTAGATCAAGTCAGAACCATTTCTTTTTGTTGATTTTTTCATAGGAGTCATTGCTGGCGTACAAGCTGCTGGCGGCACTGCTGGCGCCGGTGCCAGCGCCGCTGGTTCTGCTCCTGCTCCTGCAAGCACTGAATCTCCCCTCATCGGGATTACTAAGGAGCAGGAGGCCGTTTTACGCGCCGACCTGGCGGCGTCGAGACCTCCATCACCTCCTCCTGCGCGCAGCCCTCCTCACGAGACTGATTTTGGTTCTAGGTCGCAGGAGAAAAGGCCTGTTTCAGAGGAGGATGAGGAGGTTCAAGTTGAAGACTCCGACGGCGGCCGCGCCAGCCCTGCAGCGGCACGAGATTTCGCGGCGCAGTCTTCTCGTGGGGCTGGCGCTGACTTTTCTGCTTCATCCCCGCAGGTATTGGTTCGTTTTTGCTCCGCTGCGCGGACTTCCATATTAGTGTTTTGATGACTTAGATCATTACTTTGTGTTTGCAGGAAGCCGATCGCATTTACCGCCCGAGATGGAATATTACTGAGGACAGCTCATTTCAGTCCATGGGTGTGTGTGCGGACTTCTGGGCTCATTCTGTGCCTCCAGCTGAAAGGAGGTTTCAGGAGGACCGCGCTCGCGATGACTTGCTCAACGATCATCTGTTTGCTGGGTCGGCTTTCTTTGCTGCCTCCCAAGAGCTTCGCTATGATTACGTAAAGGTACGTGATGCTATTGCGGAAGCCAAGCAAGAGGCTAAAGTGTCTGCTTGGCATCTTTCTGATGCTCGAGAGAGAGCTGAGAAACTCCAAGCAGAGCTCAGCGAGAACAGAGCAAGTGCCAACACCGCCTTCGTGAAGCGCGGGCATGAGCTACAGGCTGCGCGGGAGAAGCTACAGGCGGCCGAGGCTGACGCAGCCAAGTACGCGCGTAGAGTGCGCGACTTGGAGTTGGACGCGGAGGCGCGTGGCCAAGCTCTTGTCCAGTCTATAACTGACAAATCATCATTGGAGAGTGAGGTTGCGCGCCTGAAGAATGAGCTGGCGGCCGCGCGGGCCGAGAAAGATGAAGCCTTGGCGACGGCAGCGTCTAGCCAGGAAGCACTCGATGTTGCGCGAGCGGAAAAGGAAGAAGCCTTTGCGGCAGCAGCGTCAGACAAAGAGGAGCTGAAACAGACTAAGGAAACTGTTGAGTTGTTAAACTCTCAGATTCCTGCTCTTGAGACGTCTGTTTCTTCCCTCGCGCAGGATCGCCAATGGCTAATCTCACAGGGTATGACTCGTTGCGCTTACGCGATGAAATACTCAGACGAGTTTCAGGCCCTTGTGATGGATTGCAACGCTGCCTCGCACTTGGTGGGTCGAGCTGAAGGGTTCAAGGATGGTTGTGAATATAGCGCACTGAAGAAGAACCCATCCGACTACCCTTACCAGCTCGACGTTGTCTTCGCGGATATGGCCGAGATGGGGGAGAAGTATTTGAATACTCCCATTCCCATCCTTGGGCAGGTATTTTAACCTTAATGAGATTACCTTGACTTATTTTCCAAGTCTTTTTGTACTCATATTTTTCCTTATGATTCACAGATATCTGCGCTTGCTGACCAGCCCGATCTCGGCGCGCTAAAGAAATTACTTGACGAGTGCGAAGGGGCTGGTGGCGGCGATGATGGCGCGGGGAACGCTGCCCCCGCTAGCGGCTCTGGAGTGGCCAAAGGACCCGCTCCTGACACTATTGTGATAGAAAGCGACTCCATTCAGGACGAACAACTTGACTATGGTCAGTTTGGAGATGACGAGGAGCGGGCTGCGCCAGATGCTGAGGGCGATGATGAGGACGATGAAGAGGCTGACGTCGACGTGGAGAATTGAGAAGCCCTTCATGTTTTTATTTTATTTTTTTTTATTTGTAGTTTGTATCTCATCATCTTGTAAACTTGTAAATTTCAATGCTTTGGAATGGAATTTTGTTTTTCCCTTATTCGCATCTTGCGCATTCCCCATTCATCTCTTTATGTTGCATGTTTGCTTGTTGAATATAAGATATGCTTGCACGTTGAAATAAGAACAAGGTTGTAAGGAAATTATTATACTTAATCCTTGTCATATTGTAAGTGATTTTGCCATATCTTGATTATGTTGACACGTGCCTTGGCGTTTCATTATTCCTCTTTTGCGCGACGTTATCGCGCATTTATTATAGGGAATTATGAGTTTTTTAGCCTTTACATGTCAGTATGTGTTACTCAGATATCCATTACAATTTCATGCGCGACCTCGACCTGAGACCTTAACAACTATGTTTTGGCATTTTTCTTTGCCTTAGTTGTGCTTAGGTATTTTTATGGTCAGGCTGCGCAGCATGTAGGATGGATGTTGTGAGTGATTTGAGCTAAGGCTCACATTATTGGGCTAAGGCCCTGAGCTAAGGCTCATATTATTGCGCTAAGGCCCTGACGTTTTAGAGTTAAGACTCGTTAACGCGTTTGAGCTTGAAGCTCGCGCATGTATGTTTTACTTCGTTTTATTTTTGTTTTGATGTCAATACAATGTTGTCATATTGCTCAAAATTAATAAAGGGAAGTGTGAAACATGTATGCAAAAGGTAATAGAATCCACATTAAGAGAAGATAGCGCGTATCATTATTCATAATGGCTTGAAGAGCCTTGATTACAAATTTGACAATTTTTACATGAAACATTTTCTAAGCTGTGCCGCGTTCCATGCGCGCGGGATCTTCTTTCCATTCAAATCTTTTAAAGCGTATGCGCCTTTTCCCAATTCTTCCGAAACTTGATAAGGTCCCTCCCAATTGGGGGACATTTTTCCCGGGGGGTATCGCGCGGCTAGCTTCATTGTTTCGAAGGACAAAATCATTCTTCTTGAAGTGGCATTCTTTCACGCGCTGATTGTAATATTTTTCCAGTTTTTTCTTGTATTTGGCTTCACTGATGATAGCCGCCTCTCTGCGCCCTTCAAGCAAGTTGAGATCCAACCTCCTTTCGCACTCGTTATCAATCTTGTTCATCATGAGCACTCTATGGGATGGGCATCCAATTTCTGCTGGAATCATTGCCTCCGTTCCATAAGTTAGGCTGAACGGGGATTCGCCATTGCTGGTTTTGCTTAATGTCCTATGCGCCCACAGGACATTAGGTAGCTCGTCAACCCAAGAATGGGATTCTCCCTCCAACCTTTTCTTCAGCCCATTTAGCACGCTTTGGTTCGCGCGCTCCACTTGGCCATTCCCCTGAGGGTGGTATACTAAAGTGAAAATTTGGTTGATGCGCAATTCCTTGAGCCAGCTGGATATCTTCTTGTCAGTGAATTGTTTGCCATTGTCGCTCACAATTTCCATGGGAAGGCCAAAACGGCATATGATGTGGCTCCAAATAAACTGCTTCATCGCCTCGGCTGTGATTTTTGCTAGTGGCTTGGCTTCGACCCATTTTGTGAAATAGTCTACTGCCACTACCAAAAATTTTACTCGCCCTTGCGCTTGCGGTAGGGGACCCACAATATCGATTGCCCATTTGTGGAAAGGCCATGCGGAGGTCACTGGAATCAAGTTGTTCTTTGGCCGCATGGTGTTTGGCGCATAGCTCTGACATGCTTTGCATTTTTGGATTTCTTTTAAAGCGTCCAAGTACATGCCTGGCCAATAGTAACCTGCGCTCATTGCTTTGGCAACCACCATGCGCGGGCCAGCATGTATTCCACAGATTCCTTCGTGTATCTCTCTGATCACATAGCTTGCTTCCTCAGCATCTAGGCATTTCATGAGCGGTCCAAGATAAGAGCGTCGATATAATGTACCATCAAGCAGTTCATAGTTCTGCGACTTGTGTCTTATCTTCCTCGCCTGTGCGCGATTGTCCGGTACCTTTCCCTCCTTCAAGAATTCCATTATTGGAGTTATCCACGATGAAGGGGTTGTATGAGTTACAAGGACAGACTTCGCTACCACCGACGGGTTGCTCATTACTTCTACCCTGACATCTTTGCCAAAGTGATCGAAACTGGTTGATGCCATCTTACTCAGCGCGTCGGCAGATTTGTTTTCACTGCGCGGAATATGAATGATTCTGAAGCAGTCAAATTGCTCGATGAGCTTTTTCGCCTGCTCTAAATACAGAGGCATGGTGTTTTCCTTGGCATCATAAAGGCCATTGACCTGTGCTGCTACTAAGTATGAATCAACATGGGCCTCTAGCTTTTTAACTCCGAATTTGTGCGCGATGCGCAGGCCAGCCAGCAGGGCTTCATACTCAGCTTCATTGTTGGTGCTCTTGAAGTCCAACCTGATGGCGTAAGTATATTCATGATTTTCTGGATCCACCAGTTTGAGGCCTGCGCCGGATCCTTCGTTGTTTGAAGCTCCGTCAGTGAATAATCTCCAAACATTTTCTTCATCATTGGCTCGCGGAGGATCTACCTCGCGCTGAGCCTCTTCAATTTTTCCTTCGCGGAGGATCTACCTCGCGCTCTCCTGCTGATAGGTACAATGTCAAAGTTTCACCAGGAAGTGGAGCTGTGAGCGCGGGCAGATTTATCAAACATTCTTTTATCTCACTGAAAGCTTGCTCGGCCTCAGGAGTCCACTTGAATTGGCTTTTCTTTAGGCAGTTTCTCAATGTATTAACGAATGGGGTAGATTTGCTTGCATGGTTCGCTAGGAACCTGTTGATTGATACCAATCTCCCATTCAACTTTTGGACTTCTTTCATGGTGGATGGCGAGGGCATTCAAGGATGGCCTCCACCTTCTCTGGGTTCACCTTGAAACCATCCTTGGTGACCATTACACCTAGAAATTTTCCCTCTTGTACGCCGAAAGTGCATTTGCTCGGATTGAGCTTCATGTTAACTTCCATTAGGCGCCCAAGGGTTTCTTCGATGTCTTTGAGCATTTGTTTTTCCTCCCTGCTTTTGATCGCCAATGAAGAAACGTGGATCGACTCACTGGTAGACGATCAACTTTCCTCGGGTGTGATTAGGCTATTTCACCGATGGTTCTCTGGAATCTGGATTCTTCCACCTACAAAATGAACAGCACCGTAAACTTACCCCTCAGAAAGGGACAGAGGGGTCCTCTTTGGGGTAACCCTCCGGTGTGAGAATAAGAATTTGTAGGAGAAGATAATAATCTGAGAGTAAGGAAATTGGAGTGTATTGCTTAATATAGCTGAATACTGTGTAATAGGGCATACATCTCCTTGTGGAGTTGATGTGGTATTTATAGTGCTAGGGTTTCCAATGATTGGGCTCAGACCCAATTAGGGCCTTTTTGGCCTCCTCCTATTGCTTCGCGCCACGTGTCCTTAAGACACCTGGTGCTTTTTCATTGATTAATTGCACATGGGTTTTGCTGAGTTGTCCACCTTTCATTGGCAGCTGTCAACATCAGCATATTCTTATTCCTTAAAAAGATACCTTCTGGAAGGTTGTCTGACGTGCACAATCAAGGTTGCCCTAATCCTGATTTGGATAAGGACGAGGTTGATTATGTGCATGTGTGATATGCGCCTATCCTGAGGATGCGCGAGGTCTTCTCTTTATTCTCACGTGCAGATGTTTCATGCGCAGATGTGATATGCACAAGCATGTGATATGCGCCACGCGCGGATACGCCACGCGCAGATGTGATATGCGTCACGCGCGGATACGTCACGCGCAGATGTGATATGCGTGAGCATATATGGTGCGTGAGCATGTGATACGCGTGAGCATATGTGATGCGTGAGCATATGTGATGCCTGAGCATATGTGATATGCATGAGCATATGTGATATGCGCCATGCGCATAGGTTTTGGCTTTGTGCCTTCATAATATCTTGATTTCAAGCCTCTTGTCTATATCTTGTGGGTTGACCCGCCTCGCTCGGTGTTGAGGCGGGTACATACCTCTTCAGTAATAGTAATGAAAACTAAACAATTCCTTACGTAGGTAAATAGCATCGATTAACATAAAAAAGTATATGTGCCTTTTCGATCATACCACTAGATTTTGGACATGTCTACTTGGTCGAATTCACAACCAATACCAACATAAAATAAATGTGTCATTTCCCCTCGAACCAAATAGTGTTGAGTTACTCTGGCGACATATGATCATACTTATGAGGATGATGATGAGATACTAACCAACCATAAAAGCAGTAAACACATAATTCATATAGCAAGAAACAATTAATCGAGCAATATCACAACCACGCATGGAATTGTGTTTGAATATAATTAGTTAATGTATTATCAATATTTTTAGTACGCATAATGCCCCCCCAAAACAAAATAGAGAAAAAAGGGGATGTGATTACTCACCTTAAAGTAAAGTAGTCGGTAACGAGAAGACGATAAAGGTTAAGGCAGACAAGTTAGTTAGTTTCACGAGAAGTCTTGACGATATGTCCTAATTTTAAATGCATAACTAAAATAAAAGTCTAACGATATAAACTAATAAAACAAGATATAACGAGTTTATAATGGATTTGGGATGAATATGGTGTTATATATATATATATATATATATAGAGAGAGAGAGAGAGAGAAAATGGTTCAAATAAAAACATTTGTTTTGTGAGAAGTGTGAGAAAACTTTAAAATAAAGCACACCACCTAAATATGACACTATACCATGTAAATAGAAAACTATACGGTTTTTAAAAACTACCAATCTCAACCACTATATCCTAGATCCAAGGGCTTAGATTTATTGTAATTTTTCTCACAAAACTATTGTTTTTTACGTTAACCCTACTATATACACACACACACACACACACATATATATATATATATATACATTCAGTATTAATATTATAATGTGAGTTAAAAACGTAAACAAATTAATTAGGATTACAAATTAGTAGTATATACAAATTAGAATTTTGGTGCCGCAAGTGCCCTCATTGGGGTCACTTGGCGGCACCATAGTGGGTGAAAGCATTTTTTTTTCTTTTTTGGTTTTGGAACATACCAACATAACGTAAACTAGCGGAACGACAATTTTTTTCCAGCTCTGGTACCGTAACAAACGTGAGAGAAACTGACCAAATTCTCGTAAAGTCACCACATTTTGTTTTAGTTATGGTAACCTAATGCATGTAATGTAAACGAATGAATGAAAACTTGCTTCTTTTTTAAGTTATGGTACAATAACAAATGTAACGGAGACCGACCAAATTTGCCTAGACTAACCGTCTCAACGCCCAGAATCGACAACGCTCGGGTTTACCAATGCCCGAGTTTTATAGACCAACGCCACCCCACTGGTCCACCTCAATATTTATGTTTTTCGTTTTGTTTTTTGTTTAGTTCGATACCATAACGCATGTAACCAAAATAACTGAATTCACATCAACTTACAACCTCAACGATCGAGACCGACAACGCTTGGGATTTACTACCCCTGGGTTTTAGAAATTTGCCCCGACGCATCGCGCCGGGTGAAAAACTAGTTACATATAATTTTAAAATAAATAAACGCTGGTCTGATATTATATATACATTTATATATTAAATGAGAAACTTGTCTTGGTGAGCGGTTCGCTTAGAAGAGGAAAACATAATTTATTTGAAAAGATTATATTAAGTTAGGTCAAAACTATATATAGATTTTATAATTATGTAAAATTATATATATATAGAGATGATCATGAGAGAACTCCTTTTTATAGAGAGAACTAAAGAACTAATAATGAAGTATTTTTAATTTAATTAAAAAAATTATTTTAAATTTTTTTTCTTTCATCCTTCTTATATGTTGTTATTCTTCACCACAAAAAAGTATAAAAATAGAAAAAATAAAAAAAACCCGTTGTAATGCATATATGCAATACATAGACTTTTTTATAGTGCATATGTACAATAGTGTGCATTTTGATATTTGAAATTATGTTGAATAGCATATATATAGTTGTTTGTATTGTATATTTGCAATAATGTTATATTATATACAAAAATTAAAAAAATCAATATAGTGCATATGTGCATTAGTGTTGTATTACATATACGCAATAATGTGTTTTGCATACAATTATTAGTGTCGTATTTGCATATATTCAATAGTGTGTATTAGATAATGTATTTGTGTTGTATTATATGCAATAAAACACTATTTTATATATACAATACACATTAATGCACATCTATACATACTATTAAAGCAAGATGCATTTTCCACTTGTCAAGTTTCTAGGGCCTTCACGTCAATGCCACCTCAAGGCCATGTCACCCATTACCTTTCATAATAATGCCAACTCATCTACTAACCTATATTTAAACCATAACATTTCTTAATTTTTTACCCCTAATCAACTTTTTCTCTCTTTTTATAATTTAGCCGGATCTCTTTTCTCCTATTCATATATTCCGACGAATATGGATGTATATTTGTATTAATTTTCTGGTAAGTATATATTTTATAAAAAAAACTTCCGATCTTGATCTATCTATTTCCGGCAACATCAATTTTTTTTCCGGTTATTGTTTCCTCTAACGTTTTTATCTTTATTCTCATTGTTAACTGATTTTATTAAAATCAGTTTAGGTTGTAAATCATAAACGACGATGAAGGTTATATGTGGACGTATTAAGTATTTCCGGTAAGATTTTCTGTTGAGTTTTTCCGGCTATGTGTTATACCTTTAACAATCGTTGCTTTTGATTATTTCAGGTTATCTACCCGATTTATTTGCTCAAGTTTTATTTTTAGTTTGTTAATCAAAATCTTATATTCCATTTTTTCGTTTTTCCGCTAAGTTTTTCCGGTAAGTATTTCCGGCAAGTTTTTCCGGTTAGGTGTTCCTGATATTTGTTTTACCTGTAACAATGGTTGCATAATATCAACATTAATATTCTACTTTATAATTTCAGGTGAGTGTCACGGCTTATACAATCTATTTTCCGGTTACACCTTTAATTTTCCTGTTTCCGATAAAACATTTATTTTTTTCCGGTTATTAGTTATAATTAAAATAGTCCATAATATCAATATTAATATTCGTTTTTATTATTTCAGGTAAATGTCTGACTCATATAATCTTTCCCGGATTGATCGTGAGTTTATAATATATATAGATTTTAATTTTAATATTGATGTATATTTCACTTTTGAATATTCATGTATATTCATTTTAAATTTTGTTACATAAAAGATAATATTATTGTATATAGTAGATCCGAGATTAGTTGATCTGTATATTTTTTATAGGCGTGTGTTAATCTATTGTCCCAAAATTTTTTATTAGTTTGACTTTCCTTATTTTTTTAAATAACCTAATTAACATGAATATTGTAATTTATATACTTTTATTATCGCATTAACAAATTTGATATACTTTGACTTTCCTTAATTTATAAACAAACAGATTTTTAATTTAATTTGAATTATTTCTAAATAATTACTTGATAGTCAAAGTGAATAAGTTTATTTGGTATTCGAAAATATTCAAGTTAATATTAAACATAATTTAAATGTTTTTTGACCATCAAGTATGTGACAATCGTCAATTTCAGGTTAACCTCGTTAACTCAACTCCGTTAATTCAAACTTTAAGATCGTTGAATCTATAACGCATACTTCATTACATTTAAACTAGGGTTTAAATGACGCTTAACACTTACTACATGTGTAGTAGTCTTTCGGGATTTGCACCGAAACGCAAACGATTGAGGAATAAACGAAGCACACTAAAACACTAATGATGTGATAACTATGTGGTAGGATTATGTGTTATATTATTGTCATGATTATGTGCAAGTTAGGATAGAATGTTCTAGAAAAACAACACTTGAAAGTAGAAGGACTAGAGTGTAACTTGTTTGTTTATAAATATATCACTAATAAACAAACCCTAACCTATTATTCTAAACCTACAACACCACCGATCGGCTCTCTCTCCCTCTCTTGACCCACGGCTGCCGTCCACCATCACACACATATACACATCAAATCAAGAGATTAATCCAAGAACTAGGTGCTAGGAAGGTATACTTGATCATCTCTTACCTCTTTGTTGTTTAATTTTGATGTTTGATGGGTTGTGTGAAAACCCTAAATCGGCCGATCTTGTATGTATGTGATTGTTATGATTCTTGTTAGTTGGATAATAGATTGATAACTAGATTGATATTGATACATGATTGATTGTTGTTCTTGATTTGAATTAAAACACAAACCCAAATCTTGTATGTATGGTGTGATTGATATGCATGGATAGTAGTTATAGTGTCTAGAGGGTTATATGGATGCATGATAGTTCATAGATTGTTATTATGATGATTTTTGATGTGAACAGATTCTGGACAGAACGTATATACGATGTTTAACTGACTGTAACGAAGTGTAAACGTGAAAATTGATTGAGATTGTGGGTACTGCAGTAAACTAGGTTGAGTCTAGTTTCTATGAAGTATAAATTCGTAATTTTTGGATAAGTGGAAGTATACTTTTATGATTTTACAAAAACGTGATGCAAAGCTGAGCTGTTAGACCTGCTGTTAGGTTATGTTGTAAATGTTATATCTCATGAACTACGAGACCAATTGGGTTGGTTCCACTTCTGGAGGTTGACTCACTGAGTTTGGAACCAAACCCAAGTGGTCTTGCATTTATTGGATTTTTCGTTTAACGGGAATTGCAAATAACATTCTGATGTGCATGAATCTGACTGATATAAGTTAGCTGTAATGTTTTGATCATTATGAACAATCTATATGGAATAAAAATAAGATAAAAGATGTTCTGGAAACCTAAGATATGTATGCTCCTGTGGTAATTTTTGTTAAATTAATTGAGACGTTATAATCGGTAAACTAGTGCAATCTTTCAAGTAGAAATTCTGTCATAACGAAACTAGCTGCTGAGTTGTATAGGAATGCATGAAATATGATAGTTTTTATATAATTGTTGTATTTTGACCAAAATACCCTTGCGGGGAATAGTTGCTAGTTGATTGCCATGAATTGACCAAATTGCCCTTATGGGGAATAATGGTTAGTTAGTCTTTGTTTGTTGACCAAAATGCCCCTACGGGAATAATTGCTAATAAGTATGTTATTAATACGTGACACGAAAGTAATTGCTCACTCATGTATCGTATCACAATTTTACTTGTTTAAGTCACACACGATTCACAAACGAAACACGAAACATGTTACGTGCATAGGTATTTTGTGCCGAGTCTAGAGACTCGTTAAACATTCCGATACTTAGAAAATCTCTTTGTTATTTTAGAACGCTAGAGAGTTTTCTACGACGCGCATCACTCGGTGATCTAGATCGGATATTCTTCGCAAACAGTGAGTTCACTTACCCCACTCTTAAACTGTTTTCAAACGTTTTTCACTTGGGGGAGATAACATACTCCGATAAACATATTTTCTGAGATAAACGCATATGAAAGATTTTGTTATAAATTATATATCACTTGTAAAGGCTAAGCGGCATACGTAACATTTGAAGTCCCACACATCGGACCGGTTAATATTTGGAATAGCGAGTCACTTTTGGGTAGTACTACTGGGTTTGACAAACCCCACCCGACGCTAAGCTCAACTGGAGGTTGAGTGGGTGTAAATTTTGGCTAACACTTACCATGGTCTGGAGGACCTGGTGACGGGCACTTGATAAACAGTCAGCTTCGGTCGCGAACCACTTAGCGATACTTGTTGTATAGATTAGCTACCTATCGATATATAATTTGACATAACACTATCTGGTAATGCAAAACACTTAAACGCTGTAACGTGGTTACACACTTAAACGCTGTAACGTGGTTACACACTCAAACGCTGTAACGTAGTTACACACTCAAACGCTGTAACGTAGTTACACACTCAAACGCTGTAACGTGGTAACACACTCAAACGTCGTAACGGGGTTACGCAACATTTAAACGTCGTAACGAGGTTACGCAAAACGCTAAACGATTTATCTTATTTTACTTGTGTACTCACCAACCTTGTGTTGACACTTTTAGTATGTTATTCTCAGGTAGCCGAGGCGGGCGCGCGGTTTAGGAGCATGCATTAATGAAAACACTTTTATTCTGCAAACTTAATTTTAACAGTTACATTTGGTTTTAAGTCGTCCTGCGTGACGCAACTTTTGAATTAAGGTTTTACGCTTCCGCACTTACTTTCATTTAAACGTTTTTCTTTGGTTTGGTTATAACTAATGATTCCGATCCTGCCAGTTCACACCCTCTGACGGTAAAACTCCGTTAGTGGATTTTGAGGGTGTGACAGATTGATATCAGAGCCATTGGTTATAGCGAACTAGAAACTGCATGCATACTAGACTATAACCGCGACGACCCATTAGTTATAATGATACGCACTGCATAGGTTTGTGTAGTCTTGAAATCTTATTTCCTTATCTCCTTCACTCATACGCGCGCATATACCCGGCTTACCTGTAGGAATGTCGACGCCACCCTCATCATCATCCGATTCGATGACGCATGCTCACGGGAAGGAACCGCAGTTACCTACTGCCTCGCCACCCCGTG
The DNA here is from genome assembly GCF_021521415.1 of Bidens hawaiensis. Lineage (NCBI taxonomy): Eukaryota > Viridiplantae > Streptophyta > Magnoliopsida > Asterales > Asteraceae > Bidens > Bidens hawaiensis. The sequence continues at coordinate 6,049,270 of NW_027491034.1, forward strand.
TAGTCCCGGAACTCGAAGCTCCTGCACCAAAGAGGTACCGCCTATCCGGAGGCTTGTATGACAAAAACATTAGCTGGGAATGGTACCCCAACATGATCAGACGTATGGTCTACCGTGAACAAGTCCCCCCATTGCCTCACCCGAACCACCCTGCTTACCCTAACACTCTACCACCTATAACCGAACCTGTAGAGCGAGTTCTCGCAGCTGTCGTTTCTTGTTTGGAGCGTGATGTGGGTTACATGCGCTACACTAGAGAAAATGTTGCCAGACTGTTTAAAGATGGAACCGAGACTCAGGAGGAGATTGCCCGCATGGCAGCGGCAATGAAAGAAATGCAAGAGACTAGTGAGCAACAAACCAAGGTTATGATGAAGATGCAAGCCGAGATGATAGACTTGCAAGAGCAACTCCAAGAAGCAAGGACCCGAACCGAAATAGCCTTAGAACGTTGCGATATCCTACAAATGCAACTTGCCCAGAACGTAGCAGAACCTGAGGCAGAGCCCGAGGCAGAGCCTGATGTAGAACCTGAAGAAGATCCCGAAGAGGAGCCTGAGGAGGATCCCGAGGAAGATCCCGAAGAGGAGCCCGAGGAGGAACCTGAAGAAGAACCGGAGGAGGAACCAGCTGAGGAGGAGGCACATTCAGAGGTGTCCTCAGATGACGACATCTAGTGAGGATGACACTTAGATGGAGGGGTTGTCTCCATCCGAACTATTATTTTTCTATAATTTTAAGGATTGATTGGAAATACTTTGTAGCGAATACAATGGTTTTAATCATGAATTTTTAATTAGACTAATAAGTGGTTGTGATGTGATGTTGTTTTTTTTTTCTCTTACCTATCTTTTATTACATGTATGGTGTGTTGTATATGAAAGAAAAATTCACGTTTTATACTATGATTCTAGGAAATGGCCGGAAGAAACGCTGGACGAGGACGAGGTAACATCAGCATGACTGCAGCTGAACTCCAAACCCTGCTGAATGACCATGTTGCTGCCGCTTTAGCTGCACACGTTCAAAATCAAACAGGAGGTCCGAATGGAGCATGTACCTTCAAGAACTACTTAGACTGCAAGCCCAGTACGTTTAAGGGCACTGAGGGAGCTATAGGCTTCCTGCGTTGGGCTGAGAAGGCCGAGTCGGCCTTTGAGATGTGTAATTGTCCCCCTGCCAGTAGGGTCAAATTCGCTGCTGGGACACTTGAGGATTCCGCCCTCACTTGGTGGAATTCGAACGTCCAGATCCTTGGATTGGAACTGGCTAACGCGATGAACTGGGAGGAGTTCAAAAACATGATGCGAGAGGAGTACTGTCCGAGGGAAGAAATTTCGAAGTTAGAGTCGGAGTTTTGGTCGTTGAAAATGGTGGGTTCAGAGATTGAAAGCTACACTACTCGTTCGCACGAGTTGGCAGTGATGTGTCCGCGGATGGTGGATCCGCCGAGCAAGAGAATAGAGATGTACATTGATGGGTTAGCACCACAGATTCAGGGTATGGTGACGTCTTCCAGACCAGCCACGATCCAACAAGCGATCCGTTTGGCTCACAAACTGACGGATCAGGCTGTGACCCAGGGTGCGTTACCACCGAGGGGTTCGACTGTTAAAGCCCGTGACAACCCGAGTAATGACCACGTCAGCAACAGTAACAACAACAGCAACCCGAACAGCGGGAAGAGAAAGTTTGACAACACCAGATCTTCATCCTCAAACCTCCCACCGCAACACCACTACCGTAAGCCCGAATTTACTCGGAGTTTCAACACTCAGAATCACAACAACAACAACAACGGTAGCGGGCAGGTTTCGAGCGGATATGTTGGGAAATATCCAAAGTGCAACAGGTGCAACTTTCATCATGTTGGTCAATGTGACCGTGTCAAGTGTCAAAGATGCGGAAAGATAGGTCATCAAGCGAAGGAATGTAGAGGAGACCTTGCGGCGAAGGGTGCTCCTAAGCCACCGATGACGACTAAGGGATGTTTTGAATGTGGACAGGAAGGTCATTTCCGGAAGGATTGCCCCAAGCTGAAACATAATGACAACAATGGGGGCAATGGAAGTGGCAGTAATGGTGGTGGAAATGGCAAAGGAAGAGCGTTTGTGATTGGATCAGGTCAAGCCCGCAGAGATCCGCATGTGGTGTCTGGTAAGTTCCCTGTAAACGATTGTTTTGCTTCTGTTTTGTTTGACACTGGAGCTGATAGGAGTTTTGTGTCAAAGGCCTTTAGCCAACTTTTAAACCTTACTCCAACCCCGTTAGACGCTAAGTTTCCTGTTGAATTAGCTAACGGTAAAACTGTAATAACAACTCATATACTTGCGGGATGTAAGTTGAAACTGTCAGGTCATGTCTTTGACATCGACCTTATTCCTTTTACGCTTAGTAGTTTCGATGTCGTTGTCGGCATGGACTGGTTATCCGAGAATCGAGCGGAGATTATATGCCATGATAAGATAGTCCATATTACCACCCCTTCTGGCGAGATCATTTCAGTCCGAAGCGAGAGAAGCGGCATGACCACCAGCGTCATTACCCTTATGAAGGCGCAGAAGTATTTACGAAAGGGTCATCCGGAAATTTTGGCGCAGATTGTTGAGAAACCCGCGGAGGAGAAACGAATTGAAGACATACCGGTTGTGCGAGACTTCCCGGAAGTTTTCCCGGAGGATTTACCTGGACTCCCTCCTATTCGTCAAGTCGAATTTCAGATCGAGTTGACACCCGGTGCAGCACCCATAGCACGAGCCCCGTATCGGCTCGCACCGGCGGAACTTCAGGAGTTGTCCACCCAGTTGCAAGATTTGTTGGATAAAGGTTTTATCCGACCTAGCTCATCGCCATGGGGAGCCCCTGTCTTGTTTGTCCGAAAGAAAGACGGGACTTTCCGAATGTGCATCGACTACCGGGAGTTGAACAAGATGACGGTCAAGAACCGTTATCCTTTACCCCGAATTGATGATTTGTTTGACCAGCTTCAGGGATCGAGTTACTACTCGAAGATCGATCTACGATCCGGTTATCACCAGCTGAGAGTGCGCGAAGAAGATATTTCAAAAACGGCTTTCAGAACACGGTATGGTCACTACGAGTTTTCGGTTATGCCTTTTGGCCTAACCAACGCACCAACCGTATTTATGGATCTCATGAATCGAGTATGCAAGGCGTACCTCGACAAGTTCGTGATTGTTTTCATCGATGATATTCTCGTCTATTCCAAGAACGAGACTGACCACGAAGAGCACTTAAGGATAATTCTGGAACTACTGAAGAAGGAACAACTGTATGCTAAACTCTCGAAATGTGAATTCTGGCTTCGCGAGGTTCACTTTTTAGGACATGTGATCAACGAGAATGGTATCCATGTCGATCCCGGTAAGGTAGAGGCCATCAAAAACTGGGAAGCACCTAAGACTCCGACTGAGGTGCGACAATTCCTAGGACTGGCCGGCTACTATCGGCGTTTCATCGAGGGATTTTCAAAGATTGCTCAACCCCTCACCGCTTTGACTCACAAGGGCACTAAGTACAACTGGGGTGACGCGCAAGAATCCGCTTTTCAACTGTTGAAAACCAAGCTTTCTAGCGCCCCTATTTTAGCTCTCCCCGAGGGAACGGAAAACTTTGAGGTACACTGTGACGCATCTATACAAGGTCTCGGTTGTGTGCTGATGCAACTCGAGAAGGTTATAGCCTACGCCTCTAGACAACTACGGGTTCACGAGAAGAACTACACGACCCACGATTTGGAACTCGGAGCTGTAGTGTTTGCTCTTAAGATATGGAGGCATTACTTGTACGGTACCAAGTTTACCATTTACACCGACCACAAGAGTCTCCAACATATCTACGATCAGAAGGAGCTGAACATGCGACAGCGTCGTTGGGTCGAGCTGCTTAAAGATTACGATTGTGCCATCAAGTACCACCCTGGCAAGGCCAATGTGGTGGCCGACGCCCTCAGCAGAAAAGAAACAGATAAACCCAGACGGGTGAGAGCATTGCAACTTACGATTCATGCCAGCTTACCCGATCAGATTCGCGATGCGCAACTGGAAGCGTTGGAAGATGATAATCTTCCATCGGAACTCATGCGGGGCATGAGCAAGCAACTTGAAACCAGATCGGACGGGGTCCGATATTTTGAGAACCGGATTTGGGTTCCACGATACGGAGAATTGAGAACTCTAGTGATGGACGAAGCTCACAAGTCCCGATATTCTATCCACCCTGGCTCAGATAAAATGTATCATGATTTAAAGGAACTTTACTGGTGGCCGAACATGAAAGCCGACATTGCCACCTACGTGAGCAAATGCTTGACTTGTGCCAGAGTCAAGATAGAATACCAGAAACCATCTGGTCTACTGCAACAACCGGAACTCCCAATGTGGAAATGGGAACACATCTCAATGGACTTTATTACGGGTTTGCCTAAAACACCGACGGGATGCGATACCATCTGGGTGATCGTTGACCGGTTGACTAAATCGGCGCACTTCCTAGCGATTAAGGAAACAGACAAAATGGAAAGACTGACTCGTGTCTACATGAAGGAAGTAGTGTCGAGACACGGAGTGCCTGTCTCGATCATTTCCGATCGAGATTCTCGTTTTACCTCACACTTTTGGAAGTCGCTGCAAAGCGCACTGGGCACACGTCTCGATATGAGTACCGCATACCATCCTCAGACGGATGGGCAAAGTGAACGGACTATTCAGACCCTGGAGGATATGTTGCGTGCATGCGTCTTAGATTTCGGAAAAAGTTGGGAACCCCACTTACCCTTGGTAGAGTTTTCGTATAATAACAGCTACCACGCAAGTATTAAGGTAGCGCCGTTTGAAGCGCTGTACGGACGGAAGTGTCGATCACCACTCTGCTGGGCAGAGGTGGGTGATAGCCAAATCACTGGTCCGGAACTGGTACTCGAAACCTCGGAAAAGATTGTTCAAATCCGAAATCGCATGGCAGCAGCACGAGATCGCCAAAAGAGTTACGCCGACAAGCGCCGAAAACCTCTCGAATTTCAAGTAAACGATCGAGTGTTACTCAAAGTCTCACCCTGGAAAGGTGTGGTTCGCTTTGGTAAGCGAAACAAACTCAACCCACGATATGTTGGTCCGTACCGGATAACTGAGCGCATTGGTCCGGTGGCGTACCGGCTGGACCTACCAACAGAACTCAGTGGCGTACACGATGTATTCCACGTATCAAATTTGAAGAAATGCCTATCTGATGAAACCCAAGTAGTCCCTTTGGAGGAACTACAAGTTGATGAACAGTTACGGTTCATTGAGGAACCAGTCGAGGTTTTGGATTGGGAAACCAAAACGCTCAAACACAGCAAAATTCCAATTGTTAAGGTTCGTTGGAACTCGAGACGTGGACCGGAGTACACATGGGAACGCGAGGATCACATGATGAAAAAGTATCCTCACCTTTTTGAAGGGCTAACCAAACACCGAAAACCGCGAAACCCGGCAAACCGTCAAACATCACCGGAGGTATGAACTAAATTTCGGGACGAAATTTCTTTCTACTAGGGGATGATATGACAAACTGAAAATCTTTCTTACTTTTTCAGGCTCTCATCACGACATGACTCAAATTTTCGGGACGAAAATTCTTTAACATGGGAATGATGTGACAATCGTCAATTTCAGGTTAACCTCGTTAACTCAACTCCGTTAATTCAAACTTTAAGATCGTTGAATCTATAACGCATACTTCATTACATTTAAACTAGGGTTTAAATGACGCTTAACACTTACTACATGTGTAGTAGTCTTTCGGGATTTGCACCGAAACGCAAACGATTGAGGAATAAACGAAGCACACTAAAACACTAATGATGTGATAACTATGTGTTAGGATTATGTGTTATATTATTGTCATGATTATGTGCAAGTTAGGATAGAATGTTCTAGAAAAACAACACTTGAAAGTAGAAGGACTAGAGTGTAACTTGTTTGTTTATAAATATATCACTAATAAACAAACCCTAACCTATTATTCTAAACCTACAACACCACCGATCGGCTCTCTCTCCCTCTCTTGACCCACGGCTGCCGTCCACCATCACACACATATACACATCAAATCAAGAGATTAATCCAAGAACTAGGTGCTAGGAAGGTATACTTGATCATCTCTTACCTCTTTGTTGTTTAATTTTGATGTTTGATGGGTTGTGTGAAAACCCTAAATCGGCCGATCTTGTATGTATGTGATTGTTATGATTCTTGTTAGTTGGATAATAGATTGATAACTAGATTGATATTGATACATGATTGATTGTTGTTCTTGATTTGAATTAAAAAACAAACCCAAATCTTGTATGTATGGTGTGATTGATATGCATGGATAGTAGTTATAGTGTCTAGAGGGTTATATGGATGCATGATAGTTCATAGATTGTTATTATGATGATTTTTGATGTGAACAGATTCTGGACAGAACGTATATACGATGTTTAACTGACTGTAACGAAGTGTAAACGTGAAAATTGATTGAGATTGTGGGTACTGCAGTAAACTAGGTTGAGTCTAGTTTCTATGAAGTATAAATTCGTAATTTTTGGATAAGTGGAAGTATACTTTTATGATTTTACAAAAACGTGATGCAAAGCTGAGCTGTTAGACCTGCTGTTAGGTTATGTTGTAAATGTTATATCTCATGAACTACGAGACCAATTGGGTTGGTTCCACTTCTGGAGGTTGACTCACTGAGTTTGGAACCAAACCCAAGTGGTCTTGCATTTATTGGATTTTTCGTTTAACGGGAATTGCAAATAACATTCTGATGTGCATGAATCTGACTGATATAAGTTAGCTGTAATGTTTTGATCATTATGAACAATCTATATGGAATAAAAATAAGATAAAAGATGTTCTGGAAACCTAAGATATGTATGCTCCTGTGGTAATTTTTGGTAAATTAATTGAGACGTTATAATCGGTAAACTAGTGCAATCTTTCAAGTAGAAATTCTGTCATAACGAAACTAGCTGCTGAGTTGTATAGGAATGCATGAAATATGATAGTTTTTATATAATTGTTGTATTTTGACCAAAATACCCTTGCGGGGAATAGTTGCTAGTTGATTGCCATGAATTGACCAAATTGCCCTTATGGGGAATAATGGTTAGTTAGTCTTTGTTTGTTGACCAAAATGCCCCTACGGGAATAATTGCTAATAAGTATGTTATTAATACGTGACACGAAAGTAATTGCTCACTCATGTATCGTATCACAATTTTACTTGTTTAAGTCACACACGATTCACAAACGAAACACGAAACATGTTACGTGCATAGGTATTATGTGCCGAGTCTAGAGACTCGTTAAACATTCCGATACTTAGAAAATCTCTTTGTTATTTTAGAACGCTAGAGAGTTTTCTACGACGCGCATCACTCGGTGATCTAGATCGGATATTCTTCGCAAACAGTGAGTTCACTTACCCCACTCTTAAACTGTTTTCAAACGTTTTTCACTTGGGGGAGATAACATACTCCGATAAACATATTTTCTGAGATAAACGCATATGAAAGATTTTGTTATAAATTATATATCACTTGTAAAGGCTAAGCGGCATACGTAACATTTGAAGTCCCACACATCGGACCGGTTAATATTTGGAATAGCGAGTCACTTTTGGGTAGTACTACTGGGTTTGCAAACCCCACCCGACGCTAAGCTCAACTGGAGGTTGAGTGGGTGTAAATTTTGGCTAACACTTACCATGGTCTGGAGGACCTGGTGACGGGCACTTGATAAACAGTCAGCTTCGGTCGCGAACCACTTAGCGATACTTGTTGTATAGATTAGCTACCTATCGATATATAATTTGACATAACACTATCTGGTAATGCAAAACACTTAAACGCTGTAACGTGGTTACACACTTAAACGCTGTAACGTGGTTACACACTCAAACGCTGTAACGTAGTTACACACTCAAACGCTGTAACGTGGTAACACACTCAAACGTCGTAACGGGGTTACGCAACATTTAAACGTCGTAACGAGGTTACGCAAAACGCTAAACGATTTATCTTATTTTACTTGTGTACTCACCAACCTTGTGTTGACACTTTTAGTATGTTATTCTCAGGTAGCCGAGGCGGGCGCTCGGTTTAGGAGCATGCATTAATGAAAACACTTTTATTCTGCAAACTTAATTTTAACAGTTACATTTGGTTTTAAGTCGTCCTGCGTGACGCAACTTTTGAATTAAGGTTTTACGCTTCCGCACTTACTTTCATTTAAACGTTTTTCTTTGGTTTGGTTATAACTAATGATTCCGATCCTGCCAGTTCACACCCTCTGACGGTAAAACTCCGTTAGTGGATTTTGAGGGTGTGACAAAGTAAATAAGTTAATTTGTTATATTTTTGGTACAAGTTAATATAAAAATAATTATCCATAATTTACATAATAATAAGTTTACTAAAATTGATAAAAAAAAACTTAATGCCGTGTTTTGATACATTTAAAAATGATATTATTTCTATTTATAGTACAATATATTATAATTATAGATTTATTTATAATTTCTAATTATATTAAAGTTTACATAAATAAGTTATTAATTTATACTACATAATCTATAAATAAGTAAATAAGTAATAAGGAAATAAATATATAATTAGACGATTTAAGGTAAGTTCTAACACATTTGAATTATTTGAAAAGTAAATAAGGAAATAAGTAATTATTAAAACGAATAAGTTGTTTGAATATTAAAGTATCCATATATTTTGGTTATATGTTGACTAAATTGATTTTCGAAACTATTGAAGTTTAAATTAAAGTAAATAAGGTAATTGTTTTTATATTAACAATAAATTAGTTGTTAAAGTTTAAAATGGAATATTGTTACTTCAAAGATTAAAGTTAATAAGTTAATATTAAGTAAATAAGGAAATAAGTAAATATTCAAACGAATTAAAGACAAATAATTAGATGTCTTATTGATGCTGTTATTTATTGATGTTGTTATGTAAAATCAAAAATTTACATAACACGGAGTAAAAAACGACATGATTTCTCGGTAATATTATAACTACTATATGTTTGTTATAGTACAATATATTATAATTACACATTTATTTATCATTTATAATTATATTAAAGTTTACATAAATAAGTTACTAATTATACTACATAATTTATAAATAAGTAAATAAGTAATAAGGAAATGAATAAATAATTAGATGATTTAAGGTAACTTCTAACACATTTGAATTATTTGAAAAGTAATTAAGGAAATACGTAAATAATTAAACGAATAAGTCGTATGAATATTAAAGTATCCATATATTTTGGTTATATGTTGACTAAATTGATTTTCGAAACTATTGAAGTTAATATTAAAGTAAATAAGTCAATTCTTTTTATATTTACAATAAATTAATTGTCAAAGTTTAAAATTGTATATTGTTAGTTCAAATATTAAAGCTAATATTAAAGCTATTAAAGTAAATAAATAAATAACTAAACGAATTAAGGTAAGTCGTTTGAATATTAAATTGATTTTAATATATGTTGACTAAATTGATTTTCAAAACTATTAAAGTTAATATTAAAGTAAATAAGTTAATTGTTTTTATATTAAACCAATTACCGAATTTTACAGTTGGACTTTGACCATACTTTCAAAAACCGAATTTTAATAGCTTAAGAATTTGAATATTTTTATTAATATGACTTGACTCTAATTTTGGTAAATGTGTACGTTATTATAATTTTAATAATAATAATTAATAATAATAATTTAAATTCAAATGATACACTTACCATTTAATTAATATTCATGATGTAATACCTTATAATTCGTCTAAAATAATCCGTTCTTATAAATATAACAGTTACAACTCATTTAAATTCAAAACATATATGCATATTTTGCGTTTTCTATAATTCTCACTCATGTATTACACCGGTCAGTCACTAGGTTATTTAATTCAAAAGTGTATTTTTTTAATATGGAAATTTACTAACTATATATATATATATATATATATATATATATATATTTTTTTTTTTTCCAGTCTGACATTTGTTAGAAATATTTCAAATTTGCAGCAACCAAGCAATTCCAAGAGACTTACAATACACAGTTGATCATTCATTTCAAATTTCATAGATAGTCATCATTCATATTCAAACACATTTTAAACTAATTTATGTTTTAAATTGTATTTTAATCCCAATGTTTATTGTACAAAGGATAATACTTTTCTTAACCTAATATAAGTTTTGACTCAAATCAATTCTTAAATTGACAACCATTAATTTACGTTAAATATTATATTTTTAAACACATAAAAACATGGCATAAAATTATTTAAACATAATTTTCAAACAAATAGTGGTTGCTAAAAAATAAAACACGTTTTCTCTTCAAGTTATACATTTTTCTCCGTATAATAACTATTAATGAACATGGAATGTTTTCTTAATTTATTCATGTTATTCCCATAAGGAAAATTTTTTTATTAATTATTTATATTTTTAAAGTTGAAACAAAATTAAATTTCTATTTTCGTCATTGCTAAATTAGCATGTACGAGATATGAAGAAAAATTTAATCTCCTGAGTAGATGCAATTCTCTAAATGGGTAAAAAAAATATAGCTACAAAGAAAACAGGTTAAATGGGTACATATTGAAAGAAACATAAAGCTAAAGAGCACATTCTATTAAAACAATACAAGATTATTATATGTATTCAATAATTATTTAACACAATTTATCTACAAAAGAGTTATAAAAAATTGAATGAGAAAGCTTTTTCATATTTCCTGAATGATATATATTAGGAATCAACTATATGTCAAGTATACTTGAATGAAACTTAATATGTTACTGAATATTGATTAAAACTTTATTTTAAAGATCAATTAATTATTGTATTATGAAAAACTAAATTTTGATTTTTGATTGTCATAACAATTTGTTTTGTAACATAATTTTATATTATACTTATAAAAAAGAATTGTCTTAAATATTGTTCATCTTTTAACACATTTTAACATTGATGTGTAATAAATGTTTTAAATTGATGTGTAAATAAACAAGAGTACTATTTTAGAGTAATAAGCATTACGGTTATTGGTGTGTAATAAATGTCTTACAAAGAGTTCATCTTTTAAATCAACATTGAGATAGTAGTTTTGTTGAATCGACATTGTAAAATTGTTTTATTGATTTGGAGACTAATTTCCTTTGTTTGCTTATTTTTGTACTAATGGTATACGTTATAAAATAATTTTAACTTTTTATTTATTTTTGTTATTCTTTATATGTTTCTATATATGATTCAATAAGTTATAATATCTTATAATTCATGTAAAATTATCATTTGTTTAAAAGTACAACATTTGCATTTCATTAAATTTATATGATGTTATTTCCTTTTTCTATATTGGTTTGTTGGAGGACCGAAATTATGAAGATCATGTTGGTATAAGACTGTTAATATCTAATATTTTCATGACTTTTGTTATAAACTTACGTTTGTTTAATTAGTAACTTTATATGTAGACAATGTTGTTTTCTATATCTCCAATATAGAGATACATGATATCTTTTTGTTTGTAAATTTTATGATATATTATGGTTGTTTATATACACTTTGTTACATATCAAATTTCAACCTGTGTGTAACACGAGTTATATCCTAGTATGCATTACATCAACGTGTTTTTTTAGGAACAATATCATCTTATTAGAAGGGGGAAAGAAAAAGAAATCACAAAATATTTTTTAAAAATAGATAAAAATAATTCTTTACTAATACTCTAGTTCTCTCTTTAAGAAGAGTTCTTTCTAGATCCCACCCATATATATATATATATATGTATCTAACTATCTATATAATTGTCTACCATTAAATCCTACGTGTCGCTCTTATATCGCTCCTCCACCCTTCTAAACTCACCAGATTGCTTTATTTCTAAATGGTGATTTCTCACTAATTTAACTCGGTTTTGACCTGTTTTAGCTTTAAAATTTGCGGGTCCTGAATCTCCCCAAACCCGGATATCGTAAATGGGTTATTACATGCTTCAACTAATAAAATGTTCATTTTAACTTATTCTCAAACCCTAGATAGCAGCACAACATCGTCGTTCTCTTTCAACACATCTGACCTTCTATATTCTCAAACGTTAGATCAATAGGGTTGGGAGCATTGCCACTCTCTCTCTAGAATAATATTCACAGCGACGTCATCAGTTGTTTTCTTGATATCAATTTCATTCATCACTTACCAATTGCCAAAGATGACTTTCATCTTTGATATTAGGTAAAATTTTATAATTTTTTATTTGTTTTCATTTAGATATCTGGATTTTGATTTAAGGTTTTTATTTACCTTAATTTTCGTTTTAGATAATGTTTTTGTATTCATATTCAACAAATGATATTTTCTTTCAGATCAATTTAGAATGTGCAAGTTATTTGACATGAGATGATTGGTTATTTGTTTAAACTTATATACGTAAAAATTGTTATTTGACATGTGTTACCAGATAATATATTTTAGATTTCCATTCAACTATTGTTGCTGAAATAAAAGGGACGCAATAACTAATTATCTGCAGAGATCGCTCAACGATTAGTGTGAGGTGAGATGATTTTAAGTCGATGTCTTTCATTTTTATGTCTTGAAAAAATTAACTAAAAGTATGATTGAGGAATTGCAGTTACATATACCGCAATTTCCTTTTTATATTTTAAACTTTACTCTATGATATCCTCACATTAATTTCGTCTATGTAAACGGGTTAAACAAGTTATATTGGGCGGGTAGCTTGACTAAATAAAGTTTTTATTTGTAATTTAAACAGGTCTCTAGGTTGACTTGTGTAGTTAAATGGGTTAAACGGGCCAACATGTAATCCATTTATCTAATGAGTCAAATGGGTTGGCAATTTATTATCAATTTGTAAACGGGTTAAACGAGTCATAAACGGGCTATCAGGTTGACCTTATAATATTTTTATTACTAATTTAAAAAGGTGAAGTTAGTCAAAGAACATGAAGTTTCCCGGTTTTTTTTAATATTTTGTTTTTTGGTATATTGTTTAATTTTTTATCGAAATCAAATTACTCAAATTGAGGTTCATGAGTTTCTTTGTATATGGTAACTTTGTTTAGTTTTTTGGATGTAGATCACGTAGGATAAAAAATGGAAAGTCAGGTAACAAATACATACGTTATTTTCTTTCTCAACTCTTCAATGCCGCAATTGTTTATGTTTTGAATACTGTATGATTTATGATTCATATCATGTGAATCATGCTTTGTAACTCATGGACTTGACCAATTTAAATTGTCAGACAATATAGCTGATCCATGTTGACCTTACTCAGTCAGACCCGACCCATTGTGACCAGTTTGACCAGACCCATTACCCAATTAATCGGACCCGTTTAGAATACACCGATAATTTATAAGAAAATTGTATACTATAAAGAAAAATATAAACTTTATTGGTTGGTTTTGAGTTATTATAAGCCAAATTAACAAGTTTTTCCATCTTCATAACTGTGTAACTAATTCTCATTTATTCATGTTTCTTTATGCAGGCAAAATGAAGTGATGATATGCCAATGCCAACTATATTCCACTTTCTTTCTTTACTCGCTTTCGAAATTTTTGAAACCGACCAAGTACATTATCACCTTTTTTATAACTGAAGTAAAATCTAATATTCATCATGATGCTTTTAATCACGAACACATAAAATTTGATTGCAGGTAGATGTTACTATTGTTAGGGTTGGATTAGGAGGAAAGATGAACAAAACTATTTGATTTCAGGTCAAGTTTACAAAATTATGTTAAGGGTCGTATTCAAATTAAATATACATAACATTCAGTTGTTGGTAAATTGGCAATAGAACTGATCCTTTGGTGGTTCTGCATATATGACTTTTGTATTACTTTTAGGTTTTCTTTATTTAAAAAGAAGAAGAGAAAGCCATATAGAAGGAATTGGATGATTTATTTATGACAATTTTATTGCAGTTTCAGTTTTGAATTAAGTGTAACATCCCGAAATTTCAAAGTAATATTAATTATATTACTTACTAATAGAGGGAAGTTTACTCGGATTGTCAGGAAATAAATAATAGAATAGGAGTTGGTATGGGTCGGGCCAGTGTTGGGTAATGGATGTGGGTTATGGACTTGGATTAATGGAGACGGGTTAAATGAGAATGGGCCTTAGGTCCATGGGATTTCAGGGATATAAATATCCCCTAAACCCCAAAATATCTTTCATATTTCACCAAACTCCCTAACACACACATACCCACTAACTTCGCCGGAACCGGGCCGAGCCAAGGGAAGAATCAGGCAGGTCCGAGAGAAAGAGATTAGTGTGCTAGCAGGTTAAAGAGATCCAACAAGCTCAAAGGTATGATTCTAGATCTTTGAAGTTTAAAGATCCAAGCTTTTTAGTGTATAAGCGACCGAAAATGGTCGGGAAGCGTAGTGGGTGATATTGAACCATAGCAAGGGTGTTAAAATCGCTCAAAATGCTGGAAAGAAACCGAACAGCGGCTGTCTGGGCAACTTCGCCTTCATCTGGGCAACTTCGCCTTCAACGCGATGAACTTCGCCTGCAAGCTAAGTTCGCCTGATGAACTTCGCCTGCAAGCTAAGTTCGCCTGATGGCAACTTCACTGTAAAGTTAAGTTCGCCTGATGATAACTTCGCCTGAAGCCAAGTTCGCCTAAGGTTTAACTTCGTCTGAAGCTAAGTTCGCCTGAGGTTTAACTTCGCCTAAAGCCAAGTTCGCCTAAGGTTTAACTTCGCCTGAAGCTAAGTTCGCCTGAGGTTTAACTTCGCCTAAAGCCAAGTTCGCCTGAGGTTTAACTTCGCCTAAAGCTAAGTTCGATTAGAAAATGAATTAAAAGCGATTAGTTAAAGTAAGCTAATACTATGCCACCAGATTAGATCAGACGAGTATTGATACGTGTAACTTGTACAGTCAGCCGAGCTCAGTTAAGGAAGGGATTTACAGCTATCAGAAAAAGAAGCAGAATTCAGGTGAGTTCTAGCCCCATTTATGTGTTACGTTTTCGGGGCTGTGTGCATACTCAATATGTTTGTTAATACACTTATCCTAAGAGATAAGTGTATGCCTTATATGGATAATGTGAAATATATGAATGATTGCTTGATGGTACGTGAACGATCTTCGGATATTGCACGTACTGTCAGGTTGCAGCGCTAAGAATAAGGTAAGTATGTTATGTATGTTTATGTGTATGAACATGATAGAGATAATAGAAGAAAGAAATGATAACGTATGGTTGTATGGTTACGAAGAGGGTTCCGAGCCCTAGTAATACTCGAGGAATGTAGGGCGTAATGCTCTTTATAACGTAAGATATGAAAGTAAGATAATACAAAAGAAAGTAAGAAAGTATGAACGAAAGGATATAATTTTATGTGTATGCCGTGTATGGTATATGTGATCGATACGATTGATTGCTTGACGGTACGTGAACGATCTTCGGATATTGCACGTATCGTCAAGGGAAGTGACTAGCTCCTTACATGGATATTAAATAATAAAGTATAGTGTTCCTTTTATGGAAGGTATAGTGTTCCTTTTATGGAAGGTATAGTGTTCCTTTTATGGATAGTAAAGTGTTCCTTATATGGATAGTATAGTGTTCTTCCTATGGAAATTATATATGGTAGGGTAATGGTAATGGTTCTTTTAATAGATATTACGTGACGATCCTCCTATGGATATTTATACAAGGTTAAGGTAGTAATATGTGTCTTCGGATACGGGAAGTAATATATGGGAATAGATTGTATGTTGCCTGATTAACTAGAACTCACTCAGCGTAGCTGACTTTTAGTATGCACGCAGGTGAGCCGATTACAGAGCTAGCAAGAGGATGACGCATGGCATGGATTGAACGGCTGGCATCTGAAGAAAGAAGTAAAGATGTGTTAAATATAAAGTTTTGTGTTATGGTATCAAAGAAAAGATTTAATGTTTTGTAACAAATGATTGATGTTTTATATTCCGCGAAAAGTTTTAATAAACTCTGATTTGAAGGACTGTGTTTATGAGTAAATCCGACGCTAAAGTAGGGCTACCGGGTTCGGGGCCTTACATTAAGTCTTTAAAAATTATACGAACAGTTCATCAACTTAAGCAACCTTTAATCAATATAATTGAACAAACATAAATGAATATATATGAACAAACGTAAAAGAACACAAGTTTCGTCAACTTAAGCAACCATAAATCAATATAATTGAACAAACATATATGAATATATATGAACAAACATAAAAGAACACAAGTGAACACAAATACAAATATAAGACATTATGTACATGATTATTTATTAACATACATGGGTTCACCAACATATGACTGCTCCCCTCATCCTCAAACCATCAGCATTCAATATGTTGATTCATTTCAGTTATCGACGTTGTATTGACTATTGTTTTTTGTTTACAGAAATAGAGAGCTTGAGAGATGGAATTCACTGATTTATTTACACTGCATTCTCGGATTTAATATATAAGGAAAAGAAATGATAAGATTGGATAGGGGAAGAATGAAAAAGAAATTATATACTTAAAAGATATTCTTGAGTTAAATAAACGAAAAGAAAGTGTAAATTACATTCTTGAGTTAGATTGAAAATAAAATATAGGAAAAAAAATGTAACTTTACAATTATGTCATCATAGAAACATGGAAAAGAGAATTGAGATAGGGCAATTTAGTAATATTGTAATGGGTTATAAACTTTCATTCATAACCACGCCATATTTGGCTGGAAGTTTTGAAGAAAAAAAAACCCAAATTTTTCTTTCCATTCTTTTTTTTTATTTTAAAAAATAAACTCAAGAATGAGAAAAGAATTTTTTTTTATCTTTTATTTTTCAAACTCTTAAATAAAAAACTCAAGAATGCAGTGTTAAGATTATTGTTGTTCAACCTAAAGTTCATGTTCGTAGGTTTTATACTGCAGTTTATTTGTGACTCAAGTTCTTACTTGGTTTGGAATTTGCATGTTTTAGAAAAATTGCTACCTGCATTCAACTTTTTAACCATTATTGAGAACACAATAGTTTGCATAGCTTAGATAAAATATGTAAATTCCGTTTTAGCTACGATTATTTATTGATTGTGAATTACTTTTCTCGATTTCGTTTCAGCTTGATAATCTTCATCCTAACTAACTTAGTTGATATGATTTCATTTAATTAATTGATTGTGAATTGCTTTGTTAGTTATGATTGCATTAAATTGTTGTCTATGTGGTTATCTGATGTTATTGGATCTATAATCATGCTGCATATGGGTGATGCGTGTTGCCGAAGCTAAATGAACCCGCGTAATACGCGGGCTAAAAACTAGTATATACATATATAAATATAGAGTTTGGATCAAATACAAATGAAATTAACGTGTTAAACGTGTGAATCAAGTAGAGTAATTTTATTTACAAGTAGAGTAATTATGTAATTACT
Source organism: Bidens hawaiensis (assembly GCF_021521415.1). Lineage (NCBI taxonomy): Eukaryota > Viridiplantae > Streptophyta > Magnoliopsida > Asterales > Asteraceae > Bidens > Bidens hawaiensis. The sequence continues at coordinate 6,066,810 of NW_027491034.1, forward strand.
TCATAGAGTAATTACATAATTACTCTACTTGTAAATATAATTACTTTATTTGATTCTCACGTTTAGCACGTTAATTTCATTTGTACGTTAACCTTCCCCATATATATATATATATATATGTATATATATATGATTAGAATCATGAGAGAACCTTTTTGAAATTGAGAACTATGAGAACCATTTTGGACAACAAAAAATCCAAAAATAAAAAAAATCATAAAATAAAAAAAACACAAAAATAAAAAAACTATAAAAACCAAAATTCTTATTTTATCATCCCGGTTTCATAAAAAAAATTCGGTTTAGCTAAATTATATACACATATGTATAATATATACATATATGTGTATTTACATGTTTTTTTTTGTACACATGTGTATAATTTAAGATAAATGATACTGTACATATGTGTATATTACGTACAAAGATTATATAAAATTATACATATGTGTATAATACGACGTTTTTTTATTTTTTTTTGTATTTTTTTAATGAAACCGGAATGAAATATAAGAATTTTGGTTTTTTTACCTTTTTAAAATTTTTATTATTTTTTGTTTTATGATTTTTTTAAATATTTTTTTAAAGGTGTTTTTAGTGGTTCAAAATGGTTCTCAAAGTTCTCAATTTGCAAATGGTTCTTTTAGGATCCTTACCCTATATATATATATATATATATATATATATATATATATCCGGAAAAGTTTAAATAAAAATTTATTTTAAAAGTGTGTCGGTGTCCGGTACGTTTAAACGATTAAAATAATATTATTTTTTAATATATAAAGTTTATAAGATAATAATATTACTTAAAATAAAGGAAATAAAAAATAAAATAAATAAAAAAAACCGGGTCTGGGGGCTCGAACTTGCGCCCCATGCCGGTTACGATCCTAATGCACCACCGAACAACCAACTCGTCTAAGTGGGTGATTGATTTAAGTTTTATTTAGATTGAATATAACCACTTAAACCCGTTGTTCTCAAATGAACACAAACCCTAATCAGATAAACCCCAAAATTGATGATCACATACCTTCTGTCGATTAAAATTGTCAGAGGGGTTATAAAGAGCATAGAACTCCAAACATAAAACATATACTAATTACCTGGTATGTCACACCAACCTATGGCGGAATTCTAGGGTGCGAACCTTTGGTTCACATCTCACAAGATACTATATTAAATATTATGGGCAATTTCATATATACCCTTACAAATATTGAAAATATCATATATACCCATGAAAAATTAAAAATATCGTATATGCCCTTACAAAGTCATTAATATATCATATATACCAAATTCATTAAAAAATTTAAAAAATGACCATATTACTCTAGTTTGATTAGATGCGAGAAAAGGTTTTACAGTGTAGACCATTTGATGCGACAAATCTTCGAATGGTTTACATTTTTGAAGAAGTGACGTGAGACGATTTGGTTGTCGTTAAAGGTGAGAAACGTCAATTCAAGTTAAAATAATAGCATAGGGTATAAACACATTATATAATATAAAGGGGTAAAATGGTCTATTCATAAAAATGAGCATATATAAAAGTTAATTTTTTTTGAAAAATAACGGTAAAATGGTTACTTATTAAATTATTATTAATTAATAGGGGTATATATGATACTTTAATTGTGTTTATAAGGGCATATATGATGTTTTAGTTACTTTGTAAGGGTATATATGATATTTTAAGTTTTGCTTGGGTATATAAGATATTTTTAATGTTTGTAAGGGTATATATAAAATTAACCCTAAATATTACAATATCTAATTTATTTAATTCAAAATTCAATCAAGTACACCATGTTCAAACAAATTACAAAAACAATTCCAAATAAACAAATATCTCAAAAATATAAAATCAAACACACTTTTCTTTTTGTTTAATTTAACTTAGGGTATCTCTAAATGATTCTTTACCTTAGCTTTAAACCAAATGATAACCTGCATAGTCGTACAAAATAATATAGGTTGTCAACACAAGGTTGAGTGAGAAAATCACCAGTTTTGACATAATAATAAGTGAATAAAAGAACAAAATTGATATTGTGAGCATAAATCAATTACACCATGAGCAAATAGTTGGTTTCAGTTGACCATTGCGTAGAGAATTGGGCTTTGGCTACTATGACAAAATAAATGCAAATATGGGTGTCGGTTGACAATTTGCTAGCGAATTGGGCATTGGCTACTAAGACGACGTATGATCATACTTTAATGTGATTATGATGGACCTCTCCGAATGCGATAACGTAAAACAACTAAACAAATAGCAATTAGTCATTTAATCGATATATATACAATATTCACAATTTGCTGGTGTGTGTAATATATAATATGTAAATATGAATAGGTACACATAAGTCCCCAAATGTGTGGTAAAAATCAGTAAAAATGGGGGGGGGGGGGGAGGGGGGATGATTTCTCAGCTTATTACTTAGGCGAGATTAGAGAATAATAAGAATAAACAAGAAACCGAACTTTCAACGTTGACTTGTAGCATCCTGAAATTTCTAAGTATAATATTTAATATATTATTTCTTTATGGTGGAAAAGTTTACTTGAGTTAGTACAGAAATGATAAAATAATAAAGATGGAAGGATAAATAGGCTAATTAGATGTAATTAATTATGGACCAAAAATGAAAGATGGGCTTAGTTTCCATGGGCTTAAGGGAGTATAAATAAACCTTAAAACCCTAATCCTTTCCATTTTCATACGTATCTACATCATAGCCTACACCATAAAAAACACACAATTCTCCAATTCCCGTTTTTGAGAAAACTGTTAGTGCACAGTTTTGCGTCTAGAGTCTTTGTATTTAACGTTAATGTTTTATTTATGATTTAATGTAATAATAATTTGTTTATAGAGTTAGTTCGCTAAGTTAAAGGCTAGTTCGCTAGGGGATGTTAGCGAACTAGTCAGTAAATGTATTCCCTCCTTATTCGTTAGGGGATGTTAACGAATTAGGGGGTGTTTCGCTAATTTAATGTATGTAACGAAGGGGAGGCTGGTTCGCTAGGGGATGTTAGCGAACCAGATCACCTTCTATATATAGTGAACTCCTGTTCACGTTTTAATAGAAGTTTGGGAGTTAATTAACGAATTGTTGTCCAAACTCTCTCTCAAGCTTCACCTAATATTATACAGATAATATATTGATAATAGATATACATATATAACACTGAATCAATGTTAATTATGAGCTAGATCCTTAATCGTATTAATAGTATAAACATAGATCTGAGATCTGTTAGTGGTTATTGTTATTGATACGAATCATCGGGTTCCAACAAGTGGTATCAGAGCTGTTGGTGCTCATACACTTGATTTGGTGTTGATTTTGTTATCGTTTTTATTGAATTTCTGTTTAAGAAGTTTTGAATCGATTTTGGATTGAATTGATTGAATTATGGTTGATTTGGACTGGTTTTGAGGTGTGTAAGGTATTGGAGAGGTTTGGTTAAGTGGAATTGAGGTTTGATTTGGATTTGTATGTTTTGGTTATGGTTTCGGTTTAAGTCCGAAACAGAGTATTGTTATTGGTTAAATTGGTTGAGTAATTGAAATCGTTTGGTCACGAGGTTGTGTATACTGGATTCGGAATTAGATTACGAGGAGTTTGATAGGTAATTTGTGCGATTTGGTTGAGTAACGAGGTAGTATTACGAATTTGACAATTCTAGGTTTCTGGGTTGATCTTCTTAATTTCTGGAAAAACACTTTGAACTTTTGAAGATTTGAAGATGAACATGATTCATTATCATCTTCTGGGCGATTCGTTAGATGTTTCATTGCGATTCGTTATCTGAATGTGTCAATTCGTTACCCATTTTGAGTAGTTCGTTACCCAGTTTGTTAACCAATTCGAGTGATTTATTGATTCGTGTAATCTAGTTCGCTATCTAGATTAACCGATTCGTGTGACACGTGTTCTTCTTGGAATTTGTGTCTTAACAACCTTTGCCATGTGGCATAAGGTGTCAGAGTTTGTTACAAACGGTTGTAACAACCTGATTCGCTATAGTGTGATTCGCTAATCCACTGTAGCTGATTCTCTAAGCATTCCTTAGTGATCCGCTAAGTTTATTTTGGCGATTCGTTACTGATTACTGTCTAATTCGCTAAGCAAATCCTTTGTGATTCGTTAAGTTGACTCGTTAAGTTGACTTTTGATTCGCTAAAACACTCACCTTATTCGTTAAGGTACTTCGTTGCTGATCAGTCTTAACTTCGTTAAGAGTTGATTCGTTAAACACTGTTAACAGTTAGCTATAACTGTTCTCAGTTCGTTACACAGTTCGTTAAACCTAGTTCTTTAAACTTGTTTAATTTTCAAATATGGCCGGTATGTATGCATTGGCGTCTCAAAACATGTTGATGCAACAAATGTTACAACTTGATACTGAGATAGGTTCACATTCCAAATGTCCGAGATTAATGAAATTCAGTGATTTTGCAAAGTGGGAACCTCGGTTTCGTGCTCACTTAAGATCAGTTCATCCTGATTGTTCTTACTTTTTAGATGAGGTCTACACTGTACTTATGATTGGAGATGAGACTACAGGTTTTACACCAAAGGCTATCTCACAATACTCTGTTGAAGAAAAGAAAGCATTAGAGATAGAAATAAAAGCTTATTCTACTCTAACCATGGCCTTGCCTGAGACTATCTTTCACCAAGTGAGTAGCATAAAAAGATGTGCTGCTTTATTTCAACATCTTCGCATGAGAAGTATGGGTAACACAGCAGAGAGTAAAAAAGTAATGCTTAAGTTTCAGTTTCGAAACTTTAATCTATTGAAAGGTGAGACGGTTGAAGAAATGACAACAAGATTCAATCACTTGATTGCTGAGATGGACAAGATGCAAATTGAAGTTCCTGAAAGTGATAAAATTGATACTATCAAGAGTATACTTCCAAGTTCTTATTCCACATTCTTAATGGTTCTGAAGGAAAACAATTATTTCGCAAATGAAGATCTGACTGCTATTGAATTTATGCAAAAGATTGAAGCCAGAGAATATGATCTGAAATGTCAGAAATCTTCAAAGGAAAGTCATGATCATTCGTTCTATGGTGGAAGTATGCCTCTTAGTTCAACCATATCTCCACTAACCGCTTTTATTACTCAAGCTGTTGCAAGTGAAAATGCAAATGCTTCATTTAATGATCCACAAGCTTGTTTCTATACTGCTGGAAATACATCTGGTAATTCTGGTTCATCTGGGGCATCGGGAAATTCATCTTCTACTAAACAATTCTCATTTCAACCAAACGTAAACATAAAGGAGGCTGAACAGAATTTTGCATTCTTGTCTGCTTTTATGTCTTCCTATGAGAATTTGGTGAGTAGTAAGATTGCCACAAGTGATTTAACCGATGAAGATTATGATCAAATTGATCCCGATGATTTAGAACTCATGGATCTAAAGTGGAACATGGCGATGATTGTTAGAAAAGTGAAGAAGTTTATACAAAGAACAGGCAAAGATCTTCCTTCATTGAGCAAGAAGCTTGGGTTTGATAAACTAAAGGTTAAATGCTACAATTGTTAAGAATTTGGGCATTTCGCAAAGGAATGTGATAAACCTAAGAAAGAATACACTGGTTCGATAAATCAAGATAAAAATGATGCTGGAAAGTCTTCAAGTTCAAAACCATCATCTTCTGGAAATCAGGCAGTTTTGTCTAATCTGGATGGTAATGATTGGTCTCAAAAATTGCTTTGCAACAACAATCAAGAAAACCTAGCAATGTTTAGAATTGGTGAAAATTCTCAAGATGCTAGTGGATGTGATTTGTCATCTGATACTGATTCTGGATCCGAGTTGGATGATTCAAGCAAAAAACTTCCAATTAATTTTGCTTGTATGGCGAAGATCAGTGAATCTTCCACGTCTGCTTGCACAGCCAACCAGAATGAGGTTAGTAAATCTACTTTTTCTAAGGTATCATGTGTTGATTGTGATTATAACAATTCTAAAATTGATTCATTAAAACTTCAAAATGACAATTTACTGAAAGAGATTGTATCATTGAAAGATACTTATAGACAATCCTTGAATTCTCAAATCAACTCAAGAGAAAAGATTGAGGCTTTGACTATAAGTAATCATGATTTGAAAGCCGAGTTATCTGTGAAAATGACAATTAATGACCAAAAGTTTCAGGAAATCTTGAAACATCGTTCTAAGATAACTGAGCTTGAGAAGGAGGTTCTTGTGTTGAAGAACAAGTTGGGTAAATTTCGAAATTCTTCATTTTTGTTGAATGAAATTATTGAAGTTTCTGGAAAACAAAAGGACTCTAAAAAGGGTATAGGTTTTGTAGAAATTCCTCCACCATTTCACAACGACTATAAAATGAATCCTTTTGCTAAAAAAGAAGAAGAGGTAATTTTGAAAGAACCTGTGATTTCAAAAAATGTTAAATCTGTTAAATCTAAAAATGTTAAAACCCAAGTTGCTCCTCAAAAATCTCATGTTCAAAGCAAAAAGGTGTTTGTTGAACACGATGACAAGGTCATTATCGAGGATGTGTTTGAACCCGAGATTATACACAAGAATAAGAACATTCCTAGTTCTAATCATATTCTGTGCGAGCCTCAAGAATTTGAGGAAGCAGTGTATGGTTCATACAAACCTCAAGAGAAAAAGGAAAATTCAATGAAAGTGAACTCTATTAAGGCAAAGAAGTCGAAAAAACCGAAAATTTCTGATGAGGATTTAATGCGTTTCATTAATCCTTCTAGTTCTAAGCCATCTGCTGCTAGAGTTTTTAAGTTAAAGGGAATGGACACAATGTTCACTGAAAAAGACATTCCAATTAGTATCATTAAACCTGAACTAATTGAAAGTGTGTTTTACAATGAAACTTCCAAAGTTCGTGAACTTGAACGTCAATATGCTCAAGCGAAAACATCAGTTTCATCAGATCCAATGACAAGAGCAAAACAAGTTTTAAAACAAGCTAAGCAAGTTAAATTTGTTAAGTCAACAGGAACTGACACCTTGAAAAGTTTTTCAAACTGTTCTAATTTAGATTTTTACTTAAAAAAGAAATATGAATTATCTGATGAGTTTGCTAAGAGCATGACTAAAAATGTGAGTCATCAACAAACTTCTGAGTCATTCATTCCAAATACCTCACATCATCATCGTGTAGACATGCGAAATTATTTCTTGTGCGGTCAACTTGGTCATGTTGTAAGGGATTGTAGTCAGAAGTATCAGCAGAATCTTCATCCTTTTATCAAGGACCATTCCAAACCGATTCCTGTGGTAAAGGAGATTTTGAAACGACCTGTGTCGTATGCTGATGATACTCATATTATGTTCTCTAATGTGAATCCTCGTAAGGTGGTTCATGTTAATGAGACTCATGGTCAAGTTAAATCCAAGTTTGTTCCAACTGCTCCTTTGTGTAAGAATGAAAATTCAAATGTGGTTCAGGCAGCGTATCTAAGACGAAAGTCAAAGAAACCTGCAACTTATTCAGAAGTTGCTGAACAACAAATGAATGCAAGTAAAGTTAATTTTTCCCAAGAAAACCAAGAGGTGCCCATGCCCGAGGCCTGGGCAGCCTTTTTGAACTAATCACTTTTGTTTGTGTGTAGGGTTCATCCAAGACCATTTCTGGTGAAAACTGGATTATGGACAACGGATGTTCTCGCCATATTACTGGAAATCTCAACCTCTTATCAAATGTGAGACATATTCAAGGGGGTTATGTGGCATTTGCTGGGAATTCTGGGGGTATGATCACACAAGAAGGTGAAGTGTCGAATGGGAAGATTACATTTGAGAAAGTAAATTATTGTGATAAAGTTGATCATAACTTATTGAGTGTGTCACAGATTTATGATAGGAAATACATTACCGTTTTTACTGATAGAGAGTGTCTTATTCTGAAACTGGGATACGTGATTCCCGAGGACATGGTTGTCATGAGATCACCATGATCAAATGATATTTATGTCTTGAATATGAACTCTAGAGTATCTACATCGATCGAACGTGTTTTGTCTCGAAAGCAACCGAGAAAGACTCCATACTTTGGCATCGACGAATGTGTCACATACACGTTAGAAAGATGAATTATTTAATGGCGAACGATTTGGTTGAGGGGGGTGTCGTTGAAAAATTTTAAGTTATCAGATCATTGTGTTGCTTGTAAAAAGGGCAAACAAAAGAAGAAATCGCACCCATCTAAGGTATTCAATTCCATTGATACTCCGCTAGAACGACTTCATATGGATTTGTTTGGTCCAGTGAATCGTGCGAGTATTTCTGGAGACTGGTATTGTCTTGTCGTGACTGATGATTATTCGAGATATTCGTGGGTTTTATTCATGAGCTCGAAAGATCAAACGCCTGTTTTGGTACAAAACCTTATCACGAAAATCGAATCACTTTACAAACAAGGTGAGGAGAATTCGGAGTGATAATGGAACAGAATTCAAGAACACTATGTTGGATTTCTTTTGTATCCAAAAGGGAATTCACCGAGAATATAGTGCACCCTATGTACCTCAACAAAATGGTGTTGCTGAATGAAAGAACAGAACCTTGATTGAAACTGCAAGAACGATGCTCGCTGATTCTAAGCTTCCTGTCCATTTTTGGAATGAGGCTGTGAATACGGCTTGTTATACTCTCAATCGTGTTCTAACAGTTAAACGACTAAAGAAGACCAGTTATGAATTATTGAATAATCGTAAGCCTAACTTAAAGTATTTGGAACCTTTTGGGTGTCCTTGTACTATGCTGAAGAAGGATGCGGGTAAATTTGAAGAGAAAGCCATTGAAGGGTATTTCTTAGGGTATGCGTCACCTAAGAAACGGGTTTTTAATTTTACGTCAGGTTGTGTCGAAGAGTGGTACCATGTTGATTGTCAGAAATACACTACTCCTTCACAAGGGAAAGGTCCCGAATGAATGTTTGATTATAATGGCCTATTTAATTCTTTCACCTCATCAACTGATCATCCAGATGAAGATGTAGTTCGGGCGTATTTTGACGAACATTTGGAAATTCCACGATTTGCAAGTTCAAATGATGATGAAGTTCCAAGTGCTGCTCCAACTGAAGAAACTGAAAACGAAGCTCCTGTTCATTATGATACCGCTTCTACTTCATCTGATGATAATGCTTCAGTAATTGGGAATAATGTTTCATCTCCTGAATTGGGTGAACATTATACTAACTTATTTGAAAATGTTACTGTTTCTGAAAATCCTATTTTCAGGATTCATAATTATCTTCCACAAGAAAACATTATTGGAGACCTTGATGTAGGGGTTAAGACACGACATCAAATCGCCTCTTCAAGTGACAATAATGCTCTCTGTTTGACTGCACTTTATTTTACAAGAATATTGGTGATGATCTTCTGCTTGTTCAGATTTATGTTGATGACATAATCTTTGGGTCTACGAACGACAAATTATGTAACACCCCGTAACCGCAGCGGAAACGTAAACGGGATGCAACAGACGCATCTGATATCAACAGCATTGCTTATAAAGAAAACACCACTACATTAATTTGCATCGCAATACATTGTTCCGAGTTTCGTTATCATCTAGGCGTTAACACATAAGTTTTACCGATAATACGTTAACATTTTCAATACAAAATAAAGATCACTAAGCCTCCACAAAAGCACGCATCATCAAGCACGTATCAATTATTCCAGTTTGGGAGTACCTAGAAAGCATGTAAAGAAAACGGGTCAACTACGAATAGTTGGTGAGTCTCACTAATTTAAATAAACCATAACAAATCATTATAGTAATCATATATTAGCGATGAAATTATGCTGAGCCCACAAGTGAAACCTCTGTTAACCCAGAGACACATCCAATAACCTCTGGGGACACTGTTAACCCAGAAACACATTTAATAACCTCTGGGAACACTGTTAACCCAGAAACACATCTAATAACCTCTGGGGACACTGTTAACCCAGAAACACATTTAATACCCTCTGGGGACACTGTTAACCCAGAAACCATTTAATAACCTCTGGGGACACTGTTAACCCAGAACACTGTTTCGGGCCTTACAATGTTAGCAACTCAGACAATTACCATCTTAATACATTACCGTACGATTCCCGTACAATAATCATTATATAAATACATTCATTTCCATGCGATCAGCATGTACTTAAACATTTTGATATAAACATGCTTTCCGCCCCGGGAAAATATTTAAAACAGTTCAGTAAAAAGGGGCTCGTGAAACTCACCTTTTCGTGAGCAACTATGTAACACTGTGCACGGCTACCGGTCCGGATCTGTAATACGATCCCTAAGTCGTTACTATACAATTTCTATTAATATAACTTAAATTCGTGTTAACCGGTACGTCTGGGGACACCGTTAACCCAGTACCGTACACGATCCGGGGACAATGTTAACCCCGAAACACTTCTCAGGACTTAGATTGTGATATCGTTAGAGTTTGACCGTCAAAATTATTATTATTTTGTTTTCCTCGTTTTGCGTGCCTAGCACTGTTATCTGTTTTTATGTTTCAAAAATGAGTTTGGTCACACACGACCCGAAAATAGTGTTTGACTAATATTTTAGTTAAAGCCGTGAATTTAGAGCTCGGTTTAGACGCCCCGTTTGGCCGCGGGACCCGTTTCCGTCGTTAATACACCGGAAACTGCTAAATCGGGTAAAATTACCCAAATCATCCGAATTATTTTCGGATGATTTATTTTTACTTGATTACTTAGTTTCATGAAAATAGTCCATTTTTAGGGTTTTTATACACCAGTCAGCTCGCTTAGGCGAACTTTGCCGGTTTACGCGTTTTAAGCTTTAAAAGTTTGTTTTTATGTTCTTTTTAGCACAAATAATTATCCGTTTAGTCTTGGATCTTGAAATTTTGCACAAATCACTTTTTGACAGTAAGGAATTTTATAAAAATATTTCCAGAATTAATTTTTATATTTAACATTTATTTATTTATTTTTAAACGTCATTTAAGCACCAAATATGTCGAAAATACCAAACGATCTTTGAAAAATCCCAAATTTTTCTGTGAGGACCCCTGCCATCCACATAGTTCCCTGTAATTTTTCCAGAACCAAAATCTCATTTTTCATGCCATTTTCACCAAAACCGAGCTAGAAAACCCTAGAACTCGTTTTACCGAAAAGCCTACTTAGACTTCTCCAATGGACCTGAAATTTTGTGTGTGACTTTTACATGTTATGAAAAGCTTATCTGGAATTTTCCAGAATTTTTCATGATGTTTAGATATTTTTCACCATTTTTAGCCAAAACCGAGCATTAAATTCACCAAATATTCATCCTTTATCCAAAAATTACCAAATTTTCACAGATATCGTATTTTCATGTGTAGATCATCTCTGTGAAATTTCATGACCCAACTCTAAGTTTATCACAATCTGTCCAAATCATATAAATCATACGAAAAACCGAACTACCTTGTGTTTCTAGCTTTAGATCGCAAAGATCTTGCTTTCTAGCCTTTGCTAGCAACTAGATACAACACCTACAAGCACAACAACACCACACCAAGCAAGTTACACCCACAATCAAGCCATTTCTTTCATGGTTTCGGTTATGATAAAGAAACAAAGATTTTAACCGTAAAAATTCGTTTTTGACTCTTTTAACTTCTTTCTTGGACCAAGATCCCTTGTATAACTTGTATACATCACTTGATCATGCAAGAATCGGTTTCATCTCGGGTTTTCACCCATTTTTAACTTGAAACTTCATTCTCTTGCAAACAACTCTAGATCATGAAATCAAAACTATGAATTAACCATTATAACCATGTTTTTACCTTGTGATTCTTGTTAAAAATCAAGGATTTGGATGAGATTTGAAGAGAGGGAAAGGTTTTGGAGTTGGATTGTATGTAAAAAAAAGAAAATGAAATGTTAATGTGTGTGAAATGGACCGATCGGTCCATGTAATGGTGTGGGGTGGGGCCCACATCTCAAATCTTGGCCACACATTCGGATTGTGTAATCCGGATAATGTTGTGGATAATCTGGTTCAGTTCGTTTTTCGGTTAAACGTTTAATTCGGCTTAAAACGAGGCTAAAACGGTCGTTTTTCGGCTTAAAAATGAAATTTATATAAAACCGATTTAAAAACTTTAAAAACTTAAACCATGACATTTATTGACTTAACACATCATATTGTCGGTAATTGTGCATCTTTTTCGGCTTGATCGATTGCCTCTTGCTTGGTTTGGTATTAAAGGTTTCGTTTAACGTACCGACGTACCATTAAATCGAAAACTCTTTTCTGTGCTTTACTTCACTTATCCCGAAGCTTTAATACTTCGTAAACATCACTAAACATTATATATTTCGTCTATAATGTAATCTCCGATTCATTCGGGTTTCAATAACCGTCAATCGGTTAATCGTACTTCCAATACGATTAACTGTATAATCGAGTATAATTCGTACCGTGAATCATACATACTCGTATATACACATTATAATTCAAATATTCAGTATTAAATAACACGTAAATAGTATATACCGGCTAGGATATACCTGAATTTTCCGGAATCGTTACATTCTCCCCCCGTTACAAAAATTTCGTCCTCGAAATTTTACGCGTCAACTACTTCCTTTTGAGGAAATAGGTGGAGGTATTTCTTTCGAAATTCGTCTTTTCGTTCCCAAGTATATTCTGGGCCTCGTTGCGAATTCCATCTAACTTTGACCAACGAGATCTTGTTGTGTCTAAGTTGCTTGATTTTCCCATCCATTATTTCTATGGGTTCCTCTACGAAATTAAGCTTATCGTTTAATTGGACACCCTCTAGTGGTAACACCGATGTCTCATCCGACAGACACCTTTTCAAGTTCGACACGTGAAACACGTTGTGAACTGCACTTAATTCATCGGGTAGTTCTAATCGGCATGCTACGGGACCGATTTTTGCAGTAATAACGAATGGTCCAATATATCTAGGGGCTAGCTTCCCCGCCTTACCAAATCTGACTACACCCTTCCAAGGTGATATTTTCAAATACACTTTATCACCTTTCTCGAATGACAACGGTTTTCTACGGGTATCAGCATAACTCTTCTGCCAATCCCGCGCGGCCTTCAGATTGTTCTTAATTTCAAGGATTTTGCTGGTCGTTTCCTGGACCAGATCTGATCTAATAACTTGTATGTCGCCCACTTCAGTCCAGCAGAGTGGTGATCGGCACTTCCGTCCATACAATGCTTCGTAAGGTGCTGCCTTTATACTGCTATGGTAACTGTTATTATAGGAAAATTCAACGAGTGGGAGTTGTTGATCCCAATTTCCCTTAAAATCCAGTACGCACGCACGAAGCAAATCCTCCAGGGTTTGAATGGTCCTCTCAGACTGACCGTCGGTCTGAGGGTGGTAAGCTGTGCTTAGATCAATACACGTTCCCAACGCTTCTTGGACAGCTTGCCAAAGATTGGAGGTGAAATGGCTATCCCGATCGGAGATGATCGAGATGGGTATACCATGACGAGACACAATTTCATTTATATAAATCTGCGCAAGTCTCTCGGTGTTATAATTATTTCTAATCAGAATAAAATGTGCCGACTTGGTTAATCGATCGACGATTACCCAGATTGCATCGTGTCCACGGGACGTCTTAGGGAGATGTGTCACAAAATCCATCGTGATTTGCTCCCATTTCCATTCGGGAATTTCCGGTTGTTGTAACATCCCCGAGGGTTTCTGGTGCTCCGCCTTAACCCTCGCACACGTCGCACACTTGCCGACGTATGTGGCTATATCCTTTTTCATTCCCGGCCACCAGTAGAACTCCTTCACATCCTTGTACATCTTATCCGATCCCGGATGTATGGAATATTTCGATTTATGCGCTTCGTCCATGATTAATTCATGAAGGTCATGGAGGGTCGGGATCCAAATCCGATTTTTGAAATAGAGAATTTCGTCCACGCGCTGTTCGAAATTCTTCTCGTTACCGTAAAGTCCCTCTTTTTCCAATTGTTCCTCTTTCAACGCCTCGCGTTGAGCGACTCGAACCAGGTCCGAAAGGTTCGACCGGACTATCATCCCTAGCGCTCGCACTCGCAATGGCTTAACCCGATCCTTCCTACTCAAGGCATCGGCTACGACGTTAGCCTTGCCGGGGTGATAACGGATGTCACAGTCATAGTCGCTTAATAACTCGACCCATCTTCGTTGCCTCATATTCAGTTCTTTCTGATCGAATATGTGTTGCAAACTTTTATGATCGGTGAAGATGGTGCACTTTGTACCGTAGAGATAATGTCTCCAGATTTTAAGTGCGAAGATAACTGCTCCCAGTTCTAAGTCATGAGTAGTGTAATTTTTCTCGTGTATTTTTAACTGTCGAGAAGCATAGGCTATAACCTTATTATTTTGCATCAACACGCATCCTAACCCTCTCCAGGATGCGTCACAATAAACGACAAAACCTTCGTCTCCGTCGGGGAGACTTAAGATCGGCGCTTGGCACAATCTTTGTTTTAGCGTTTGAAACGCCGTTTCCTGCTCTTCACCCCATTCATACTAAAGGTTGGGCGATGCTGGAAAAGTTCTCTATAAATCGACGATAATATCCAGCTAAGCCTAAGAATTGGCGGATTTCCTTTGGAGATTTAGGTGCTTGCCAATTCTTAATTGCTTCCACCTTACTCGGATCAACGTGTATTCCTTGATGGTTTATAACGTGACCAAGGAATTGCACTTCTTGTAACCAGAAGTTATACTTGGAGAATTTTGCATACAACTTCTCCTGATTAAGAAGCTCTAAAATTAATCTTAAGTGTTGCTCGTGCTCTTCTCTACTCTTCGAGTATATCAAAATATCGTCAATAAACACGATGATGAATTTGTCGAGGTAGGGTTTACAGACTCGATTCATGAGATCCATGAACACTGCTGGCGCATTTGTTAGCCCGAAAGGCATAACTAAGAACTCGTAATGGCCGTAACGAGTCTGGAATGCGGTTTTTGGGATATCCTCCTCTTGAATTCTAACCTGATGGTATCCCGATCTAAGATCTATTTTTGAAAAGTAGCTCGCACCTTGTAGTTGGTCGAACAGGTCATCAATTCGGGGAAGAGGGTACCTATTTTTAATTGTTAACTTGTTCAATTCCCTGTAATCAATGCACATTCTAAGGCTCCCGTCCTTCTTTTTCACGAATAGTACAGATGCACCCCACGGGGAATAACTAGGACGTATAAACCCTTTATCCAACAATTCTTGCAGCTGATTGGATAGTTCTTGCATCTCAGACGGTGCAAGCCGGTAGGGCGCCTTAGCAACAGGGCCAGCTTGAGGTAATAAATCGATTCTGAATTCGACCTGGCGGGTTGGCGGTAATCCAGGAAGTTCTTCTGGGAAAACTTGTGGAAATTCGCGTACCACTGGTATATCATCCACCCGTTTCTCCTCAGAATCAGTGGCCATCAAGCTTGCTAGATACGCCACGCATCCCTGGCATATATATTTTAACACCTTGAGGTGGGATATAAATGGTATCATGGTGCCTGACTTTTCTCCTTGCACTAATACCTCTTCGTCATCCGACACCCGGATCTTGACGATTTTCTTTTCACAGTTTATTTCTACTTTGTTACGTGCTAACCAATCCATTCCCACTATCACGTCAAAACTACCCAATTCTACCGGTAACAAGTCAATCGGAAGGGATTGATTGTTCAGAATAAAAGGGCAATCCCGAACTATTCGATTAACTATCATGGTTTTACCGTTAGCGACTTCTACGGTATAAGGTTCTATGGTTTCACCAATTGGAAGGTTTGCTATCGATAGGAACTTAACGGAGACAAAACTTCTATCGGCGCCCGTATCAAATAATACAGAAGCGTAATGATCAGAGAGGAGGAAGGTACCTGTCACTACGCTGGGGTCTTGGCGTGCCTCGTTCGCCCCCATCACGAATGCTCGGCCTCTTGCCGGGTTGGACGACGATGCCTGACCCGCGGTTTGCCGCCCATTTCATCCCTGGTTCAGTTTCGGACAATTTCTCTTGAAGTGATCTGTGCTGCCGCATTCAAAGCAAGCACGGCTGGTGGTCATCACTTGATTTCCTGGTGGGTTTTGTTGTCGGGCTGGTTGGGTCCTAACTGGTTGCGCACGGATAGGTTGAGGTTGTCGGTTCAGATTGTTCAGGTTGTCCTACATCTCGGTGCGGAGTGCCCTTCCATGCCACACCGATGGCACACTACCACCCTGCACTCGCCACCATGCTGGTAACCGCATTTCCCACACCTGGGAAACATCCTTGTCTGCGGTTCCTGCCTTCCGCCCGAACTAGTCATGGCGTAGTTCTGGGCAGTGGGCCTAGCACGTTTATTTTGCTGCTTTTCCTGGATCCTATGATCATGTGTACCCCGCTTTCCCCCAGCGGATTCTCCTGCCACCTTCAGTGACCCGCTCCTTACGAAATCATACGTGACGATACCAGCTTGCGTCACCGCACCCTCATACGTCTGGTGTCCCCCAGAATTGACTATACTCCTTACAACTGGAGTTAGCCCCCAAATATAACGCTCAACCCTCTTCGACTCTGGGGTGACCAACCATGGTACCAATCGCGACAACTCATTAAACCGGTTCGTATAACCCAAGTGGTCTGCCCCCTGCATCTCCAGGTTCCACAATTCGTTTTCTAATTTCTGCAATTCATTTTTCGGGCAGAAATGTTCCAGTACAAGAGCCTTGAGCTCTGTCCAGGTCATGCGGTTTGTCGCCGCCTGACCGCGAGTCTGCACTATGGTGTTCCACCATGTCAAGGCATGGTCCGTGAATGTGCAGGTGGCGTACTTAACAACACAATCCTCGGGGCAGTTGCTGATGTTCACAACTGATTCTATTTTCTCGATCCACTTAACCAACCCATTTGGTCCTTCAGACCCGCTAAACCCTAGGGGCTTGCACAATATAAAGTCTTTGATTGAACAACCCCTGGATGCAGGAATTGGTTCAGTGCGGTTCGTTTCTACAGTTGGTATAGGGCCATTACTGTCCGTAACGACCACCCTAGGCGGTGCGTCATTACTCGGAATCGTGTTATCGTTCTGTGGAGGATTAGCATTTTGTTCCCCGTCATTATTGGTGGTCGCTTGATTGCTCGGAGGGGTTGGATTGGTCGAATTGTTAATACTGGGGGCCGTGCGCGATACTATATCCGGTATCGCCGCCTCCAACTGTCGAGCAATCAAACGGCTCACATCCACTTCCGACATTTGAGCTGATCGTTTTGGTGCCATTCTACACAACATTCAGAAAAATACTTGTAATTAATACAAATTCCAATCATAAAACATAACCCACATTCCATTCATTAATAAACATTAGTACATATTACACAAACATCCGTTCACATTACTTCCCTGTCACCATTACATAGGTTAAGTTTTCATACATAGGGCCTATGTCGGCATCATCTCGACATAACCCACAATGGGTCAGTGCTTGAATGATACCCAAAAGTATCTATAATGATATACCCCAAAAGAGACCCCCTAAGGGCCAGTGGTTGTATTATAACTACCCAAGATTCACTCTATGTTAGCATCACCACTAACTGCTTACACAGAGTATCAAAAAGCGATCCATGACTTCTACCATCCTATCATCACTAAACACGGTGGTATACCCACCACACCATCACTGCCACCAACACCACCATCACTGCCAACACACCCCGAACCCACGCCTCTAACCGATCAATCATCAATTGGGAGTGTGAGCACTCCCTCCTCAGCTGCGCAATCGCATACTGGTGGTCCAGTATGCAGCCCCCTAGATACATCCGCCTCTGCACTCCCACTGTCAAGGCGGCGGAGTGCTCATTCACCTGCTCGGTGAGCACTCGAAGCCATGCCGCCGCGTCCCTTTCCTGCCTAGGGAGACCCCATACAGGTGGAGTCACAGGCTCGGGCTGGGAGCGGGAGGACTCGCCCCGACGGGTAGCAGTTCTGGGTGGGGGAGAGGTCGGTGGAACATGCGGGACACTGATCCGCGCCGTGAGGCGGGGTCCGAATCCGGGAGGGATAGGGGTGGCCTGTGGTGCGGGTGGGGTGGGGGATCTGGCAATCCTGACTGGGGAGGACTGGCTAGAGCTCCTACGACTAGCCTCGCTAGGCTCAGAGCTGGATGATATGCGTAGACTCGAAGAGTTCCCGGAGCTGACTTCCTCCGGGTCCTCCTCCACCGATAAACTATGAGTTCTCGACATTCTTACCTGCACAAGTTAATCAAACATATAGTTCTTTCCATAGTGTAAACCATAATCAAATTAATATACACTTACTTATACAACTTTACCACATAACAATATTATCATATATTTACACGTATGTTGCCAATTTTACCTATTAAAGTCCCCCGTGACTTCCCCTGAATTCCCTCGTGCAGACAAGTCTGTTATTATGTTCCGGACCATAATAACTCACTTGCCCATCCAAGTTCATCCAGATCTCGTCACTATAAATTATTAGCTGATATTCAGATCCTATAATACTTGAGCTACTGGTTATATTTTAGGTATCTTTTTAAAGACATCCTAATTCTTTATAACCAATGGCTCTGATACCAAGTTCTGTAACACCCCGTAACCGCAGCGGAAACGTAAACGGGATGCAACAGACGCATCTGATATCAACAGCATTGCTTATAAAGAAAACACCACTACATTAATTTGCATCGCAATACATTGTTCCGAGTTTCGTTATCATCTAGGCGTTAACACATAAGTTTTACCGATAATACGTTAACATATTCAATACAAAATAAAGATCACTAAGCCTCCACAAAAGCACGCATCATCAAGCACGTATCAATTATTCCAGTTTGGGAGTACCTAGAAAGCATGTAAAGAAAACGGGTCAACTACGAATAGTTGGTGAGTCTCACTAATTTAAATAAACCATAACAAATCATTATAGTAATCATATATTAGCGATGAAATTATGCTGAGCCCACAAGTGAAACCTCTGTTAACCCAGAGACACATCCAATAACCTCTGGGGACACTGTTAACCCAGAAACACATTTAATAACCTCTGGGAACACTGTTAACCCAGAAACACAACTAATAACCTCTGGGGACACTGTTAACCCAGAAACACATTTAATACCCTCTTGGGACACTGTTAACCCAGAAACCATTTAATGACCTCTGGGGACACTGTTAACCCAGAACACTGTTTCGGGCCTTACAATGTTAGCAACTCAGACAATTACCATCTTAATACATTACCGTACGATTCCCGTACAATAATCATTATATAAATACATTCATTTCCATGCGATCAGCATGTACTTAAACATTTTGATATAAACATGCTTTCCGCCCCGGGAAAATATTTAAAACAGTTCAGTAAAAAGGGGCTCGTGAAACTCACCTTTTCATGAGCAACTATGTAACACTGTGCATGGCTACCGGTCCGGATCTGTAATACGATCCCTAAGTCGTTACTATACAATTTCTATTAATATAACTTAAATTCGTGTTAACCGGTACGTCTGGGGACACCGTTAACCCAGTACCGTACACGATCCGGGGACAATGTTAACCCCGAAACACTTCTCAGGACTTAGATTGTGATATCGTTAGAGTTTGACCGTCAAAATTATTATTATTTTGTTTTCCTCGTTTTGCGTGCCTAGCACTGTTATCTGTTTTTATGTTTCAAAAATGAGTTTGGTCACACACGACCCGAAAATAGTGTTTGACTAATATTTTAGTTAAAGCCGTGAATTTAGAGCTCGGTTTAGACGCCCCGTTTGGCCGCGGGACCCGTTTCCGTCGTTAATACACCGGAAACTGCTAAATCGGGTAAAATTACCCAAATCATCCGAATTATTTTCGGATGATTTATTTTTACTTGATTACTTAGTTTCATGAAAATAGTCCATTTTTAGGGTTTTTATACACCAGTCAGCTCGCTTAGGCGAACTTTGCCGGTTTACGCGTTTTAAGCTTTAAAAGTTTGTGTTTATGTTCTTTTTAGCACAAATAATTATCCGTTTAGTCTTGGATCTTGAAATTTTGCACAAATCACTTTTTGACAGTAAGGAATTTTATAAAAATATTTCCAGAATTAATTTTTATATTTAACATTTATTTATCTATTTTTAAACGTCATTTAAGCACCAAATATGTCGAAAATACCAAACGACCTTAGAAAAATCCCAAATTTTTCTGGGAGGACCCCTGCCATCCACATAGTTCCCTGTAATTTTTCCAGAACCAAAATCTCATTTTTCATGCCATTTTCACCAAAACCGAGCTAGAAAACCCTAGAACTCGTTTTACCGAAAAGCCTACTTAGACTTCTCCAATGGACCTGAAATTTTGTGTGTGACTTTTACATGTTATGAAAGCTTATCTGGAATTTTTCAGAATTTTTCATGATGTTTAGCTATTTTTCACCATTTTTAGCCAAAACCGAGCATTAAATTCACCAAATATTCATCCTTTATCCAAAAATTACCAAATTTTCACAGATATCATATTTTCATGTGTAGATCATCTCTGTGAAATTTCATGACCCTACTCTAAGTTTATCACAATCTGTCCAAATCATATAAATCATACGAAAAACCGAACTACCTTGTGTTTCTAGCTTTAGATCGCAAAGATCTTGCTTTCTAGCCTTTGCTAGCAACTAGATACAACACCTACAAGCACAACAACACCACACCAAGCAAGTTACACCCACAATCAAGCCATTTCTTTCATGGTTTCGGTTATGATAAAGAAACAAAGATTTTAACCGTAAAAATTCGTTTTTGACTCTTTTAACTTCTTTCTTGGACCAAGATCCCTTGTATAACTTGTATACATCACTTGATCATGCAAGAATCGGTTTCATCTCGGGTTTTCACCCATTTTTCACTTGAAACTTCATTCTCTTGCAAACAACTCAAGATCATGAAATCAAAACTATGAATTAACCATTATAACCATGTTTTTACCTTGTGATTCTTGTTAAAAATCAAGGATTTGGATGAGATTTGAAGAGAGGGAAAGGTTTTGGAGTTGGATTGTATGTAAAAAAAAGAAAATGAAATGTTAATGTGTGTGAAATGGACCGATCGGTCCATGTAATGGTGTGGGGTGGGGCCCACATCTCAAATCTTGGCCACACATTCGGATTGTGTAATCCAGATAATGTTGTGGATAATCTGGTTCAGTTCGTTTTTCGGTTAAACGTTTAATTCGGCTTAAAACGAGGCTAAAACGGTCGTTTTTCGGCTTAAAAATGAAATTTATATAAAACCGATTTAAAAACTTTAAAAACTTAAACCAAGACATTTATTGACTTAACACATCATATTTTCGGTAATTGTGCATCTTTTTCGGCTTGATCGATCGCCTCTTGCTTGGTTTGGTATTAAAGGTTTCGTTTAACGTACCGACGTACCATTAAATCGAAAACTCTTTCTGTGCTTTAATTCACTTATCCCGAAGCTTTAATACTTCGTAAACATCACTAAACATTATATATTTCGTCTATAATGTAATCTCTGATTCATTCGGGTTTCAATAACCGTCAATCGGTTAATCGTACTTCCAATACGATTAACTGTATAATCGAGTATAATTCGTACCGTGAATCATACATACTCGTATATACACATTATAATTCAAATATTCAGTATTAAATAACACGTAAATAGTATATACCGGCTAGGGTATACCTGAATTTGCCGGAAACGTTACAAATTATGTAAAGAGTTCGAGAAGTCTATGCAGACCAAGTTCGAAATGAGCTCGATGGGAGAGATGAATTTCTTTTTAGGGCTGCAGGTTCACCAGTCTGATAAGGGAATCTTCATTCATCAGACAAAATATGTGAACGATGTCTTGGAACGGTTCAAGATTACTTCCGGAAAAATCCCTTCTACTCCTCTTACAGTGTGTCACAATTTATCACCGGATGAATTGGAGGATACCGTTGATCCGACCCTTTATCGTGCTATTTTTGGTTCTCTAATATATTTAACTGCTTCTCGACCCGACATAATGTTTGCTGTTTGTTTGTGTGCTAGGTACCAAGCTAGTCCCCGAGTGACTCACCTGGCAGCGGTCAAGCGTATTTTGCAATATCTACGGGGAAATCCTGACATCGGGTTATGGTACCCCAAAGATAATACTTTCGATCTTACCGCCTACTCAGACTCAGATTATGGAGGATGCAAGATCAATTTCAAATCAACGACTGCAGGATGTCATTTTTTAGGAAACCGGCTTGTTTCCTGGCAGTGTAAGAAGCAGACAACGGTCTCCACTTCAACTGCCGAATCTGAGTATGTTGCAGCCTCGAGTTACTGTTCCCAGGTTTTGTGGATACAACAACATCTTCGCGACTACGGTTTGAAGTTTCTTACTACTCCTATCCTGATTGATAATTCTGCTGCTATTAGTATCGCCAAGAATCCCGTACAACATTCTAAAACGAAACATATCGAAATTCGATATCATTTTATACGGGATTGCTATGAAAAGAAATTAATCGATCTTGAGAAAGTGCACACTGATTTTCAAAAAGCCAATCTAGTTACCAAAGCTTTTGATAAAACACGTTTTAAATTTTTGCTTGGTTTAAACGGATTGAAGACCCTCGCTGATATCCTTAAACAAGGATGACTATCTTTATTTTATGTTATTTTTTTTCTTTTATTATTTATTTTAGTTTTAGGAGGAGAAAATCTAGAAAATACAAAAAGATTGTGTTTTTCGTTTGTATAGATAAAATCCAAAAACATTGAAAAAAAATCTAGAAAATACAAAAAGATTGTGTTTTTCGTTTGTATAGATAAAATCCAAAAACATTGAAAAATACTTAAAATCGAAAATAGTGTGTAAATAGTGTGTTTTTATGTTTTTATATTTTCTGAAAAACCAAAAACATTTTAAAATTAGAAAATTCCAAAAAGATTGTGATTTTTGTTTGTATAGAAAACCATTTGAAAAAGTCAAAAAGAGTGTGAATTTTTCTGTTTTGTAAAGAAAATCCGAAAAGACAAAAAGATTGTGGTTTTAGTTTGTAAATAAAAAAAAGCTTCTTTTCACTTATGATCGCTGAAAATTATGTCATTTGCTTCTATTTTGAAGGACATATACTTGTATATGTTTGGTCCTGATAATTTCTTGAAATCTTCGGGTTAACCATTTATCTGACAAATGGAAAGTATTTGGGGCGTTCATTAAGTATTCTATTTAACTTTAGCTGAGAATTTAGTCAGTTATTTAAGTTTGTAAAACATGCTTGCATGTCTTGGTCCTATTCTCTACTTGTAGATGAATAGGATAGCCATTAATTTGTGAACTTAAGTTAACTGGGGCAATCTTTAAATCATTTTATGCTCCTCAAAATTTTGAGTTTTTGAAGCAAAAAGAGAAAATGATAGTACATTGATTATTTGACCCCAAATCTTGAAAGAAATAAGCTTAAAAGACTGTGTGCTTAATCATTGGTGCATTGATAGGTCTTAAACAAGCTGTTAGAGTAAAGTAAGTGATATAAACTTAAAAGAAAAACCAAATTGAAAGAGGTGTTAGTCTCTAGCAAAAGTCTCGGTGAGGATGGCAGAAATGTAATAACCAGTCATACTCAAGCCTTATATTTGTTGTTCATCCAAAAATAAAATAAAGCAAATAACAAGCGTTAGGATTCTGGACACTGTGAGTCTTTATGCGGCTTAATCATCTGGGTATTCATAAGCAGGAATATTTTACTCGCTTTCAAGAAGCAAACCCAAAGTTATTAAACTTGATCACCGCTGTACTTTGTACAATCTAAATTACTGACTTGATCAAAATCCGCTGTTAGTCATACAATTGTTCCTCCCTTGCGTGCGTCTTAATACCAATAAGAAACGGACCCCAGGGAATACAATGTATGTAAGCCGACAGATGGACTCATGCATACTCACTCACAGTAAAGGAAACTTGATGCATTGCTCAAAAGTTCCCAATTAGTATCAAAAATTTTGATCAACATTATAATGGTTTAAGTCAAGTTGGGGTGATTTGGCAAAAATCAAATTAAGCTTGAATCGAGATTAGGGGCTGATAGTTTCTGATATTCTGTGCGCTAATTGAACCATAAATCATATCACAAAAATGCTCGAAGGTTTGTTATAAGATTTAAGTGGACAACAATATCAATGACCGACTTAACGCCAGTCATAATATCGCTGAAATATAAAACTGTGATGGAAGGGCAATTTGGTCAATATGATTCTCTGCTCAAAACTCAACAAAAATACAAAAATATATTTCGTTTGATAAATCATTGAAAAACACAAAAATATTGTCTATTTTTATGATTCGGATATTCTTTTGTAAATACATTCTTTATTCTTTATTTTACAAAATACCAAAAATATTTTCTTTCTTTTTCTTTTTATATATTTCTTAAGTTATGTTTCGGAAAAATGAAATGTTTTTAAGGTTTTTTAGTTATCGAGATATGATTCTCGATAATTCTATTATTTAATTCTTTTAATTATTTAATTTAATATTAAATAAAAGATTTTATTTCGTTAAAATCCAATTCGTTATTTATGGATAACAAACTAGGTGATTCTTTAGCGAACTAGCTTCTGGTTCGCTCACCTAATTCTCTTCCGCACTCTGTAACGAATCATCCCATTCGTTATGCATATTTAACGAATCAAGCAACGAATCAGGAAGTAATTCGCTAACCTAAGGTAACGAATGAATTAGCGAATGGGCTAATTCGCTAACTTTAATTAAAACGAAGTGCCTACTTCGTGCCAGCTGTACCTCGGGTTGCGTGCAAGGTTATAAAAGACAAGAAAAACGAACAGTTCTCCACTGTTCGCCTTCTTTCTTCACCTTAAAGAAACTCTGTTCAAATTTTTCTCTGAAATTTCGACCTTCTTGTTTTGAAATTTCATGGATATATTTGAGTTTCTTAGGTATAGACGATTATTGCGATCTAATTTTCGTCAAAAATGGTTGTGATTTGATAGCAAAATTATTGATTTTTAAGGGTTTAAGGGTTTCCGAGTTTTTAAACCTATTTATGTATAATTTATGTTAATAACTTGATGATTTAACTGACATTGTGATCGGAATGTGATTTCGATACCCTTGGTGGACTTCAATCATCATTTGATTGTTGTTTGCTGGGTTAATTATGATTACTTGTTATCGGTGTCTACAGTGGGTTTATTTAACCTAGGTAGTTAGAGATGTTGAGTCTCAATCTTATCGATCTTAGCTTAAGAGCGTGATTCCGAGTACAACGAGATCATTATCTCGATGATTCAACGATAGTTATGGCCAAATTGAATCTGGGTTTATAATGTTGACTGTTGTTGTTCTTCCTGATTTTGACCTTGACTATGCGAGTCAAAGAAAAAGTGTTAATTTTTGACCATTCGTTAGTCTTAGCGAGTTGGGACTGTTTCGTGTCCAATTCGTTAAGATTCTACACGAACTAGCTGTGCGAATAAGGCATTCCACGAATCAGTTGTGGATTCGCTTAAAATATAACGAACTAGATGTTAGTTCGTCAAAATCATATAGTAATTCGCTATGTCCAGTTCGTTAGTTAATTTACTTGATATCGAATCGCATGATTCGTTACATTATTGTAACGAATCAGTGAGAAGTTAATGAATGACATTTCATTTTTTTTAATTATATTAACTAGATGTTCAGTTAATTTAATTAAAGAATTTAAAACGTCTAATATGCGTAAATATATTAATTATACATATCCTTTGATTACGTATATACACCATCTATAGATATGTTGATATATTTTGATATCTCTTCTCATATTCGATTTTATTTATACAGTAAAACATGGCTGATCAAGAACAACAAAATCAACCACCACCAGAACAACCTCCACAGGATTAACAAGATCAACAAGCTGAAGTGATCTTATCGTCGTTTGATAAAAACCACAATATTTGTGCTTATGTTGATCAAGATGTACCTGATTTGGAAACATTTGAAGATTTGTTGACTTTCTTACGACAATCAAAGATACACTACGCTATCACTGCTAGACCAAAGGTGTATCTAAGTATTATCAGACAATTTTGGAACATGGCTGCATATGTTGAAGAAAATCAGATCATCAGGGCTACAATCAATCAAACTCCAATTACAATTGATGTTGCAGTGATTCGCCGAGTACTTCAATTCGATGATAATGGCAGCAGATCGATAGAACCAAGAACGACTCATGGAACATCAAAAGCGATTGATGAGTTACGTTTCATTTTGTCAGAAGGAGACGAAATCGTTGCGTGCGATTGTTGAGTCTCAGGGGGTGAAGTTAAAAGAACAAGAAGAGTTAATTTTACAATTAACTTGTAAAGAAGATGCCCTAAAGAAACTCAAGAAAGACAATGAAGATCCTGATGAATCCGGTGCAGGAGGTGAGCCTAAACAATCTCACGGTTCATATGCTGGTGCTGGTACAAGTGGGGGTGAAGACTCAAGTCAACAGATTGTCGTTTATCAAGATCCTACAGCTGCCAAGCCGATTGAAATGATTGCAGCTAATACGGTGATATTTGTAGATGGATCTGGGGTGGTGAAGAGTGTGGTGAATAGGGACGAGATACAGGTTGGTGAGTTTGTAGAAAGATCCTTGACACGGGAGCAGATTTCAATATTGCTTGGGCTGAATGACGATCAATTAAATGTGTTAGAGGCTGATGATCCGTTGTGAATGAAGAAGGGTTGGATGAGGATCCGTTGTTTACGAATACGGATTTTATTTATGAGAATGAGGACATTGAGATGGAGGATGTGACTGTTGATGAGTACCCGGACTTGTATCAACACACGAACGTTGATCAAGGTGATCTGGCATTTCAAGAAGAGGTGTTTAAAGAGACTGAGGATGAATTGGAAAAGGTTGTGCAGCGAACAGTACCCTCACTCAAAGAAGTGACTGATGAGGTAGTAGAAAGATGGTTCAAACGTCATAAAGTGGCTAAAATTATCAGTGCTTATCGTTATGTAGATCAAGAAAGAAAAGATAATGCTGCTGCTTGGGTTAAGGCTAATCAGGTGACTACCTTCAAGACCGTTTCAAAGGTACACGGTGACATTGTTTCATGGGCTTATGATTCGGACCTTAAGGTATGTATAATCAAATGGGAGAAGGGTGTCCAGTATTATGAGTTTATAAGAGACGCTTTAACTCTACCGCGTTGGGATGTACGAACCCTCGCGAGACGTCCGTTTATAAATCGTGGGGGTCACCAGCATGCTGATATGTTTCATCGGCATCTTCTCTTTGAGGTCAGTCACGGCTTCAAGTTCTTTAAGCCTCAAGTACCTAGACGAAAGCGTATTGATGAGATTGATCCAAGGACTGGCTGGAGGAAACTTGTTTTGAAAGTGAAGCCGCCCAAGACTATGAAGCAGGTTCCCGTGAAGACATTGCCTCAAGATATTTATCTGTCTTTCAACCGCTGGTATTATGACAACCACACCAGCGAGGCCGTCATTGTTTTGGGAAGAGGTCTGAAGACTAAGTTTATCAAGATAATCGACCCAATGTGGTCGGTTAACTTATCAGAGACCGAAAATGACGTGCTCTTCAGGAAGCAGATCTTGTTCGAGCGCCAAGAAGATTACGACCTGGCTATGCAATTCCAACGAGTCGTTCGTGTGTGTCATGAACATGGAATTCATAGTTGCAGAGACTGGCAATCAAAGCGCTTCATATAGTTAAAGACAAAGAGCTCAAGACGAGGGGGTGTCTGTTAGTGCACGGTTTTGCATCTAGAGTCTTTGTATTTAACGTTAATGTTTTATTTATGATTTAATGTAATAATAGTTTGTTTATTGAGTTAGTTCGCTAAGTTAAAGGCTAGTTTGCTAGGGGATGTTAGCGAACTAGTCAGTAAATGTATTCCCTCCTGATTCGTTAGGGGATGTTAACGAATCAGGGGGTGTTTTGCTAATTTAATGTATGTAACGAAGGGGAGACTGGTTCGCTAGGGGATGTTAGCGAACCAGATCACCTTCTATATAGTGAACTCCTGTTCACGTTTTAATAGAAGTTTGGGAGTTAATTAACGAATTGTTGTCCAAATTCTCTCTCAAGCTTCACCTAATATTATACAGATAATATATTGATATTAGATATACATATATAACACTGAATCAATGTTAATTATGAGCTAGATCCTTAATCATATTAATAGTATAAACACAGATCTGAGATCTGTTAGTGGTTATTGTTATTGATACGAATCATCGGGTTCCAACAAAAACCACCCACAAAGACACAAAGATTCACGAAGATCTAACCGTCAGATCGGTCTCAAATTTTAACTGAGTTTTCATGGTATATAAATGAATATTTCAACCGATTAGATCTTCGAACAGAGGTCGGGAAGTCCGGTTTTTATCAGCAAACCCATAGAAGCTCAAAAGTGAAGATTTTGGCGACTGTTCTGCTGTTCCGGCAACTGTAGCTGTGGTTTCCGGTGAAGGCGAGCTGATGGGTTTGTATATCGGGACAAGACGGTTCCGTGGCCGCTTGAATCACTCAAATCGGAGTTCGTTTGATATGGTTTTGGGCCTCCTCAGTGATTTCAGGCAAAAACCTCAAAGGTATGTTTTGTTATAAAGGTTTACTTTTCATGAACGGATTTACATGAAAATTGGTAGGATAATAGATCGGGTCATGATTATTGATAAATTAATGAACTTGATAGTAAACGGGTTAGTTGGTTCGTTTCGAGTAAAACGAGTAGTGTTAAGTTTGTGAAAAGGATGGGTAAACGAGGTCGGTTTTGCATGAAACTTAGTAAGATAGTAAATCGGACCTTATTATGTAATAAAGATGCAAACTTGATGTTTAAAATGGACTTAACGAACTCATGGATATATACGGCTCATAAAGAAACCCTAGATCTAGCCCTTGAAAGTTTTGGAGCATAAAGGTCCAAGCTTTATGGTCACTCGGGTCAAGTTTTGGCCGAAAATGATTAAGGAAACGTTTATGGGTTAATACCAAATCATAACAGGGTATATAGGTTAAAACGAGTAAGATAACGATAAAAAGAGACCAAAAGGTTACTATTCATTCGATTACACCTACAAATCATTCGATTACATTGTATATTCGAATACAATGCCTTAATCGACTACAATGGTTTGACTCACATACATGATCACGTTCGCTTACAATGTTACAATCTAATACAAGTGTGCCTCGATTACAATTCGAGAATCGATTACAAGGTTAAGAGTCGATTACATGTTTGGTTCGAATACAACCTTTATGATCGATTACATTGGCCATAGTCGCATACTTGGCCAACCCGAATACAAAAAGCTAATCCGATTACATACCTTATTCGAATACATGTGTATGGATTGATTGCAATGAGCCAAACGATTACAATGAAACTCGAATACATTGTGGAATTCGATTACAACAGTGGGACTCGAATACGTCTAATAAATCGCATAAAATATGGATTTCGGATACATTAAAAGTAACTCGCATACATGGATACACTCGAACACATGGGGACTCTACTACAATGATCAAACCCAATTACATGGTAAGTGTATGCCATGTATGATTTATATGTTAATTTGTCACACCCTCAAAATCCACTAACGGAGTTTTACCGTCAGAGGGTGTGAACTAACAGGATCGGAATCATTAGTTATAATCAAACCATAAAAACGTTTA
The DNA here is from genome assembly GCF_021521415.1 of Bidens hawaiensis. Classification (NCBI taxonomy): domain Eukaryota; kingdom Viridiplantae; phylum Streptophyta; class Magnoliopsida; order Asterales; family Asteraceae; genus Bidens; species Bidens hawaiensis. The sequence goes on from NW_027491034.1 coordinate 6,096,584, forward strand.
AATGAAAATAAGTGCGGAAGTGTAAAACCATAGAAACCAATGTTACGTCACGCAGGACGATGTAAAATCAATGATAACAGTTAAAAGTAAGTTTGCATAGTTAAAAGTTTTTCAAGCAATGCATGTTCCTAAACCGCGCGCCCGCCTAGGTTACCTGAGAATAACATACTAAAAGTGTCAACACAAGGTTGGTGAGTTCACAAGTTTAAATAAAAATAAAGCGATTAGCGTTTGCGTTCAGCGTGTTGCGTTACAGCGTTTTGCGTTACGGCGTTTTTATTGCGTTACCAGATAGTGTTATGTCAATTATATATCTATAGGTAGCTAGCCTATAAAGCAAGTATTACTAAGTGTTCGACACCGAAGCTGACTGTTTATCAAGTGCCTTGTCACCAGGTCATCCAGACCATGGTACGTGTTAGCCAAACTTACACCCGCTCGACCTCCAGTCGAGTTTAGCGTTGGGTGGGGTTTGTCAAACCCAGTAGTACTACTCAACAGTGACTCGCTATTCCAAATATTAACCGGTTCGATGTGTAGGACTTTAATTGTTTCGTTTGCCACTTAGCCTTTACAAGTGATATATAATTTACTAACAAAATCTTAAATGCGTTTATCGGAGTATGTTATCTCCCCCAAGTGAAAAGCGTTTAAAACAGTTTAAAGGGGTAAGTGAAACTCACTGTTTGCGAAGAATTTCCCAAATTAAATCACCAAGATGCGCGTCACAGAAAAACTCTCTCTAGCGTTCTAAAACAACAAAGAGATTTTTCTAAGTGTCGGAATATTATCGAGTCTCTAGACCCGGCACATAATACCTATGCACATAACATGTTTCGTGTTTCGTTTGTGAATCGTGTGTGACTTTAACAATGTATTTGTGATACGTTACATGTGTAAGCAATCATTTACGTGTCACGTATTCATAAAGTACATCACTATCAATTACTTCCCGTAAGGGCAATTTGGTCAACACATAACAATTAACTAGCAACTATTCCCCACGAGGGCAATTTGGTCAAATCATTACAATCAATTAGCTATTATTCCCCGCAAGGGGTAGTAATGTGAACTATCTTGTCGTGACATATAATCTCCGCTCGGTTCTCGGATAACCAGTCCATGCCGACAACGACATCGAAACTACTAAGCGTAAAAGGAATAAGGTCGATATCAAAAATATGACCTGACAGTTTTAACTTACATCCCGCAAGTACATGAGTCGTTACTATAGTCTTACCGTCAGCTAATTCAACAGGAAACTTAGCATCTAACGGAGTTGGAGTTAAGTCTAAGAGATGGCTAAAGGCTTTCGACACAAAACTCCTATCAGCTCCAATGTCAAACAATACAGAAGCAAAACAATCGTTCACAGGGAACTTACCAGTCACCACGTGCGGATCATTGCGGGCTTGACCCGACCCAATCACAAAAGCCCTTCCTTTGCCATTGCTTCCACCATTACTTCCACTTCCATTACCTCCATTGTTGTCGTTCTGTTTCAGCTTGGGACAATCTTTCCTGAAATGACCTTCCTGCCCACATTCGTAACATCCCTTCGTCGTCATAGGTGGTTTAGGAGCACCCGTTGCCGCAAGGTCTCCTCTACACTCCTTCGCCTGGTGACCCATCTTCCCGCATCTCTGACACTTGACACGGTTACATGGGCCAACATGATGATAGTTGCACCTACTGCACTTCGGATTTTTTTCCCAGCATATCCGCTCGAACCCTGCCCGCTACCGTTGTTATTGTTGTTGTGACTCAGATTGTTAAAGCTCCGAGTGAATTCGGGCTTACGGTAGTGTTGTTGCTGTGGGAGGTTCGAGGACGAGGATCTGGTGTTGTCAAACTTCCTCTTTCCGCTGCTCGGGTTGCTGTTGCTGTTGTTGTCATTACTCTGGTTGTCACGGGCCTTAGTGGTTGAACCCCTAGGTGGTAACGCACCTTGGGTCACAGCCTGATCCGTCAGTTTGTGAGCTAAACGGATTGCTTGTTGAATTGTGGCTGGTCTGGAAGACGTCACCATGCCCTGAATCTGCGGTGCTAACCCATCAATGTACATTTCAATCCTCTTACTCGGCGGATCCACCATCCGCGGACACATCACAGCCAACTCGTGAGAACGAGTAGTGTAGGCTTCAATTTCCGAGCCCACCATCTTCAGTGACCAGAATTCTGACTCTAACTTCGAAATCTCTTCTCTCGGACAGTACTCCTCTCGCATCATGTTTTTGAACTCCTCCCAGTTCATAGCATTAGCCAGTTCCAATCCAAGGATCTGCACGTTTGAATTCCACCAAGTGAGGGCAGAATCCTCAAGTGTACCAGCAGCAAATTTGACCCTACTGGCAGGGGGACAATTGCACATCTCAAATGCCGACTCAGCCTTCTCAGCCCAACGCAGGAAGCCTATAGCTCCTTCAGTGCCCTTAAACGTACGGGGCTTGCAGTCAAGGTAGTTCTTGAAGGTACACGTTCCACTTGGACCTCCAGCTTGATTCTGAACGTGTGCGGCTAAAGCTGCCGCTGCATGGTCGTTCAGCAGAGTTTGAAGTTCAGCTGCAGTCAAGTTGATGCTACCACGTCCACGTCCAGCGTTTCTTCCAGCCATTTCCTAGAATCACAGTATAAAATGTTAAACATGAATTTTTCTTTCATATACAACACACCATACATGTAATAAAAAGATAGGTAAGAAAGAAATAAGAAACAACATCACATCACAACCATATATTAATCTAAATAAAAATTCATGATTAAAACCATTGTATTCGCTACAAAGTATTTCCAATCAATCCTTAAAATCATAGAAAATAATAGTTCGGATGGAGACAACCCCTCTATCTAAGTGTCATCATCACTAGATGTCATCGTCTGTGGACACCTCTGAGTGTGCCTCCTCCTCAGCCGGTTCTTCCTCCGGTTCTTCTTCGGGTTCCTCCTCGGGATCTTCCTCGGGATCTTCTTCAGGCTCCTCTTCGGGATCTTCTTCAGGTTCGGCCTCAGGCTCCACCTCAGGCTCGGCCTCAGGCTCGGCTGCGTTCTGAGAAAGTTGCATTTGTAAGACATCGCAACGCTCTAGAGCTATCTCGGTTCGGGTCCTTGCTACCTGGAGTTGCTCTTGCAAGTCTATCATCTCGGCTTGCATCTTCCTCATAATCTTCATCTGTTGATCACTAGCCTCTTGCATTTCCTTCATTGCCGCTGCCATGCGGGCAATCTCCTCCTTAGTCTCGGTTCCGTCTTTTAACAGTCCGGAAACGTTCGCTCTCGTATATCGCATGTAACCCACATCACGCTCCAAGCATGAGACAACAGCTGCGAGAACTCGCTCTACAGGTTCGGTTATGGGTGGTAGGGTGTTGGGATAAGCAGGGTGGTTCGGGTGAGGTAACGGGGGAACTTGCTCGCGATAGACCATACGTCTGATCATGTTAGTGTACCAATCCCAGCTAACGTCGTTTTCGTATATGCCTCCGGAAAGGCGGTACCTCTTCGGTGCGGGAGCTTCGAGTTCCGGGACTACTCGGGGTGGCGATGCGGTAGGTAACTGCGGTTCCTTCCCGTGAGCATGCGTCATCGAATCGGATGATGATGAGGGTGGCGTCGACATTCCTACAGGTAAGCCGTGTATGCGCGCGCGTATGAGTGAAAGAGGTAAAGAGATAAGATTACAAGACTACACAAACCTATGTAGGGCGTATCATTATAACTAATGGGTCGTCGCGGTTATAGTCTAGTATGCATGCAGCTTCTAGTTCGCTATAACCAATGGCTCTGATACCAATCTGTCACACCCTCAAAATCCACTAACGGAGTTTTACCGTCAGAGGGTGTGAACTAACAGGATCGGAATCATTAGTTATAATCAAACCATAAAAACGTTTAAATGAAAATAAGTGCGGAAGCGTAAAACCATAGAAACCAATGTTACGTCACGCAGGACGATGTAAAATCAATTATAACAGTTAAAAGTAAGTTTGCATAGTTAAAAGTTTTTCAAGCAATGCATGTTCCTAAACCACGCGCCCGCCTCGGCTACCTGAGAATAACATACTAAAAGTGTCAACACAAGGTTGGTGAGTTCACAAGTTTAAATAAAAATAAAGCGATTAGCATTTGCGTTCAGCGTGTTGCGTTACAGCTTTTTGCGTTACCAGATAGTGTTATGTCAATTATATATCTATAGGTATCTAGCCTATAAAGCAAGTATTACTAAGTGTTCGACACCGAAGCTGACTGTTTATCAAGTGCCTTGTCACCAGGTCATCCAGACCATGGTACGTGTTAGCCAAAATTACACCCGCTCGACCTCCAGTCGAGTTTAGCATTGGGTGGGGTTTGTCAAACCCAGTAGTACTACTCAACAGTGACTCGCTATTCCAAATATTAACCGGTTCGATGTGTAGGACTTCAATTGTTTCGTTTGCCACTTAGCCTTTACAAGTGATATATAATTTACTAACAAAATCTTAAATGCGTTTATCGGAGTATTTTATCTCCCCCAAGTGAAAAGCGTTTAAAACAGTTTAAAGGGGTAAGTGAAACTCACTGTTTGCAAAGAATTTCCCAAATTAAATCACCAAGATGCGCGTCACAGAAAAACTCTCTCTAGCGTTTTAAAACAACAAAGAGATTTTTCTAAGTGTCGGAATATTATCGAGTCTCTAGACCCGGCACATAATACCTATGCACATAACATGTTTCGTGTTTCGTTTGTGAATCGTGTGTGACTTTAACAATGTATTTGTGATACGTTACATGTGTAAGCAATCATTTACGTGTCACGTATTCATAAAGTACATCACTATCAATTACTTCCCGTAAGGGCAATTTGGTCAACACATAACAATTAACTAGCAACTATTCCCCACGAGGGCAATTTGGTCAAATCATTACAATCAATTAGCTATTATTCCCCGCAAGGGCATTTTGGTCAAAACACGACATTTATCTTGCAATCATTCCCCTCAAGGGCAATTTGGTCAAAACACGATAATAAATTAGCAAGTATCATGTTTCATGCAATTTCACAAAACTCAGCAGCTAGTTTCACCGAGACAGAAATCCTACTTGAAAAATTGTACTATTCCACCGATCATAGTATCTCAATTAATTCACCAAAAATCCTCACAGAAGCATATATGTCTTACGTTTCCAGAACATATTTTATTATATTTTTATTCCACATAGTTTTCTCACAATCATCAAATCATTACAGCAAACTCATAACAGTCAAATTCATGCGCAACATAATGTTATTTGCAATTCCCGTTAAACGAAAAATCCAATAAATGCAAGACCACTTGGGTTAGGTTCCTAACTAATTGAGACAACTTTCAGAAGTGGAACCGACCCAATTGGTCTCGTAGTCCATGAGATACAACATTTACAAAACAACCTAACAGCAGGTCTAACAGCTCAGCCTTGCACAACGTTTTTGTAAAATCATAAAAGTTAACTTCTACTTGTCCAAAAATTACAAGTTTATATTCTTTAGAAACTATACTCAACCTAATTTACTGTAGAATTAATAATCTCAACCAATTTTCATGTTTACACTTTGTTACAGTCACTTAAACATCAAATACACATTCTGTCCAGAAACTGTTTGCATCCAAACTCAACATATTAACAATCTATGAACTATCATGCATTCATATAACACTCTAGACTCTATAAACACCATCCATGCACATCAATTACACATTACATATATGATTAGGGTTTTTGTTTGAACTCAAATCAAAGACACAACAATCAACATGTAACAATATTCAATCTAGTTATCAAATCATTATCCAATCAACAACAAATCATATTAACTATATATACACATGAAATCGGCAGCTAGGGTTTGCAATTTAACCCAACAAACATCAAAATCAAGTAACAAGGATGTATAGGATAATCGATTATACCTTCCTAGCACCTAATTCTTCAATCAAAAGCTTGAATTGAGGGTTGTATGTGTGTGTGAAGGCGACGGCAGCCAAGGGGAGGGGTGCTTGGGTTCCGATCGGGGCTTGTGGGGAAAAGAGAATAGGTTAGGGTTTAGTTATTAAGGATACATTTATAATAATAATAAGTTACACTCAAGTCCCTCCACTATCAATTGTTGTTTTTCTAACTTAACAAACTAGTTTACATCTTGAGTTAACGTTTATAACCATGTTATCACGTAACACATATGTCTAACACATAATTATCACATAATTACTGTTTTGACGTTTTTCGTTTATTCATCAATCGTTTGCGTCAACTCGTTTGCGTTTCGGTGCAATTACCGAAAGACTACACATGTAGTAAGTGTTAAGCGTCATTTAAACCCTAGTTTAAATGTAATGAAGTGTGCGTTATAGATTCAGTGATCTTAAGTTTGAATTGATGGAGTTGAGTTAACGGAGTTAACCTGAAATTGACGATTGTCACATCATTCCCATGTTAAAGAATTTTCGTCCCGAAAATTTGAGTCAAGTCTGAGTCAAGTCATGATGAGTGTCTGAAAGAGTATGAAAGAAGAAAAAGAAAATTTTCAGTTTGTCATATCATCCCCTAGTAGAAAGAAATTTCGTCCCGAAATTTAATTCATACCTCCGGTGATGTCTGACGGTTTGCCGGGTTTCGCGGTTTTCTGTGTTTGGTTAGCCCTTCAAAAAGGTGAGGATACTTTTTCATCATTTGATCCTCGCGTTCCCACGTGAATTCTGGTCCACGTCTTGAGTTCCAACGAACCTTATCGATTGGAATTTTGCTGTGCTTGAGCGTTTTGGTTTCCCAATCCAAAACCTCGACTGGTTACTCAATGAAACGTAACTGTTCATCAACTTGCAGTTCCTCCAAAGGGACTACTTGGGTTTCATCAGATAGGCATTTCTTCAAATTGGACACGTGGAATACATTGTGTACGCCACCGAGTTCCGTTGGTAGGTCCAGTCGGTACGCCACCGGACCAATGCGCTCAGTTATCCGGTAAGGACCAACATATCGTGGGTTGAGTTTGTTTCGCTTACCAAAGCGAACCACACCTTTCCAAGGTGAGACTTTGAGTAACACTCGATCGTTCACTTGAAATTCGAGAGGTTTTCGGCGCTTGTCGGCGTAACTCTTTTGGCAATCTCGTGCTGCTGCCATGCGATTTCGGATTTGAACAATCTTTTCCGAAGTTTCGGGTACCAGTTCCGGACCAGTGATTTGGCTGTCACCCACCTCTGCCCAGCAGAGTGGTGATCGACACTTCCGTCCGTACAGCGCTTCAAACGGCGCTGCCTTAATACTTGCGTGGTAGCTGTTATTATACGAAAACTCTACCAAAGGTAAGTGAGGTTCCCAACTTTTTCCGAAATCCAACACGCATGCACGGAACATGTCCTCCAGGGTCTGAATTGTTCGTTCACTCTGCCCATCCGTCTGAGGATGGTAGGCTATGCTCATATCAAGACGTGTGCCTAGTGCGCTTTGCAGCGACTTCCAAAAGTGCGAAGTGAAACGAGAATCTCGATCAGAAATGATTGAGACAGGCACTCCGTGTCTAGACACCACTTCTTTCATGTAGACGCGAGTCAATCTTTCCATTTTGTCCGATTCCTTAATCGCTAAGAAGTGTGCAGACTTAGTCAACCAGTCAACGATCACCCAGATGGTATCGCATCCCGTCGGTGTCTTAGGTAAACCCGTAATAAAATCCATTGAGATGTGTTCCCATTTCCACATTGGGAGTTCTGGTTGTTGTAGTAGACCAGATGGTTTCTGGTATTCTATCTTGACTCTGGCACAAGTCAAGCATTTGCTCACGTAGGTGGCAATGTCGGCTTTCATGTTCGGCCACCAGTAAAGTGCCTTTAAATCATGATACATTTTATCTGAGCCAGGGTGGATAGAATATCGGGACTTGTGAGCTTCGTCCATCACTAGAGTTCTTAACTCTCCGTATCGTGGAACCCAAATTCGGTTCTCAAAATATCGGATCCCGTCCGATCTGGTTTCAAGTTGCTTGCTCATGCCCCGCATGAGTTCTGATGGAAAATTATCATCTTTCAAAGCTTCAAGTTGCGCATCGCGAATCTGATCGGGTAAGCTGGCATGAATCGTGAGTTGCAATGCTCGCACTCGTCTGGCTTTATCTGTTTCTTTTCTGCTGAGAGCGTCGGCCACTACATTGGCCTTGCCAGGGTGGTACTTGATGGCACAATCATAATCCTTGAGCAGCTCGACCCAACGACGCTGTCGCATGTTCAGCTCCTTTTGGTCGTAGATATGTTGGAGACTCTTGTGGTCGGAGTAAATGGTAAACTTGGTACCGTACAAGTAATGCCTCCATATCTTAAGAGCAAACACCACAGCTCCGAGTTCCAAATCATGGGTCGTGTAGTTCTTCTCGTGAACCCATAGTTGTCGAGAGGCGTAAGCTATAACCTTCTCGAGTTGCATCAGCACACAACCAAGACCTTGTATAGATGCGTCACAGTGTACCTCAAAATTCTCTGTTCCCTCGGGGAGGGCTAGAATAGGGGCGCTGCAGAGTTTGGTTTTCAACAGTTGAAAAGCGGATTCTTGCGCGTCACCCCAATTGTACTTAGTGCCTTTGTGAGTCAAGGCGGTGAGGGGTTGAGCAATCTTTGAAAAATCCCTCGACGAAACGCCGGTAGTAGCCGGCCAGTCCAAGGAATTGCCGCACCTCAGTCGGAGTCTTAGGTGCTTCCCTGTTTTTGATGGCCTCTACCTTACCGGGATCGACATGGATACCATTCTCGTTGATCACATGCCCTAAAAAGTGAACCTCGCGAAGCCAAAACTCGCATTTCGAGAGTTTAGCATACAGTTGTTCCTTCTTCAGCAATTCCAGAATTACCCTTATGTGCTCTTCATGGTCAGCTTAGTTCTTGGAGTAAACAAGAATATCATCGATGAAAACAATCACAAACTTGTCGAGGTACGCCTTGCATACTCGATTCATGAGATCCATAAATACGGCGGTGCGTTGGTTAGGCCAAAAGGCATAACCGAAAACTCGTAGTGACCATACCGTGTTCTGAAAGCCGTCTTTGAGATATCTTCTTCGCACACTCTTAGTTGGTGGTAACCGGATCGCAAATCGATCTTCGAGTAGTAACTCGATCCTTGAAGCTGGTCAAACAAATCATCAATTCGGGGTAAAGGATAACGGTTCTTGACCGTCACCTTGTTCAACTCCCGGTAGTCGATGCACATGCGGAAAGTCACGTCTTTCTTTCGGACAAACTAGACAGGGGCTCCCCACGGCGATGAGCTAGGTCGGATAAAACCCTTATACAACAAATCTTGCAACTGAGTGGACAGTTCCTGAAGCTCCGCCGGTGCGAGCCGATACGGGGCTCGTGCTATGGGTGGCACCGGGTGTCAACTCGATTTGGAATTCGACGTGACGAATAGGAGGGAGTCCAGGCAAATCCTCCGGGAAAACTTCCGGAAAGTCTCGCACAACCAGTATATCTTCAATTCGCTTCTCCTCCGTGGGTTTCTCAACAATCTGCGCCAAAATTGTCGGATGACCCTTTCGTAGATACTTCTGCGCCTTCATAAGGGTAATGACGCTGGTGGTCATGCCGCTTCTGTCACCTCGGACCGAAATGATCTCGCCGGAAGGGGTAGTAATGTGAACTATCTTGTCGTGACATATAATCTCCGCTCGGTTCTCGGATAACCAGTCCATGCCGACAACGACATCGAAACTACTAAGCGTAAAAGGAATAAGGTCGATATCAAAAATATGACCTGACAGTTTTAACTTACATCCCGCAAGTACATGAGTTGTTACTATAGTCTTACCGTCAGCTAATTCAACAGGAAACTTAGCATCTAACGGAGTTGGAGTTAAGTCTAAGAGTTGGCTAAAGGCTTTCGACACAAAACTCCTATCAGCTCCAATATCAAACAATACAGAAGCAAAACAATCGTTCACAGGGAACTTACCAGTCACCACGTGCGGATCATTGCGGGCATGACCCGACCCAATCACAAAAGCCCTTCCTTTGCCATTGCTTCCACCATTACTGCCACTTCCATTACCTCCATTGTTGTCGTTCTGTTTCAGCTTGGGACAATCTTTCCTGAAATGACCTTCCTGCCCACATTCGTAACATCCCTTCGTCGTCATAGGTGGTTTAGGAGCACCCGTTGCCGCAAGGTCTCCTCTACACTCCTTCGCATGGTGACCCATCTTCCCGCATCTCTGACACTTGACACGGTTACATGGGCCAACATGATGATAGTTGCACCTACTGCACTTCGGATTTTTTTCCCAGCATATCCGCTCGAACCCTGCCCGCTACCGTTGTTATTGTTGTTGTGACTCAGATTGTTAAAGCTCCGAGTGAATTCGGGCTTACGGTAGTGTTGTTGCGGTGGGAGGTTCGAGGACGAGGATCTGGTGTTGTCAAACTTCCTCTTTCCGCTGCTCGGGTTGCTGTTGCTGTTGTTGTCATTACTCGGGTTGTCACGGGCCTTAGTGGTTGAACCCCTAGGTGGTAACGCACCTTGGGTCACAGTTTGTTCCGTCAGTTTGTGAGCTAAACGGATCGCTTGTTGAATCGTGGCTGGTCTGGAAGACATCACCATGCCCTGAATCTGCGGTGCTTACCCATCAATGTACATTTCAATCCTCTTACTCGGCGGATCCACCATCCGCGGACACATCACAGCCAACTCGTGAGAACGAGTAGTGTAGGCTTCAATTTCCGAGCCCACCATCTTCAGTGACCAGAATTCTGACTCTAACTTCGAAATCTCTTCTCTCGGACAGTACTCCTCTCGCATCATGTTTTTGAACTCCTCCCAGTTCATAGCATTAGCCAGTTCCAATCCAAGGATCTGCACGTTTGAATTCCACCAAGTGAGGGCAGAATCCTCAAGTGTACCAGCAGCAAATTTGACCCTACTGGCAGGGGGACAATTGCACATCTCAAATGCCGACTCAGCCTTCTCAGCCCAACGCAGGAAGCCTATAGCTCCTTCAGTGCCCTTAAACGTACGGGGCTTGCAGTCAAGGTAGTTCTTGAAGGTACACGTTCCACTTGGACCTCCAGCTTGATTCTGAACGTGTGCGGCTAAAGCTGCCGCTGCATGGTCGTTCAGCAGAGTTTGAAGTTCAGCTGCAGTCAAGTTGATGCTACCACGTCCACGTCCAGCGTTTCTTCCAGCCATTTCCTAGAATCACAGTATAAAATGTTAAACATGAATTTTTCTTTCATATACAACACACCATACATGTAATAAAAAGATAGGTAAGAAAGAAGTAAGAAACAACATCACATCACAACCATATATTAATCTAAATAAAAATTTATGATTAAAACCATTGTATTCGCTACAAAGTATTTCCAATCAATCCTTAAAATCATAGAAAATAATAGTTCGGATGGAGACAACCCCTCTATCTAAGTGTCATCATCACTAGATGTCATCGTCTGAGGACACCTCTGAGTGTGCCTCCTCCTCAGCCGGTTCTTCCTCCGGTTCTTCTTCGGGTTCCTCCTCGGGATCTTCCTCGGGATCTTCTTCAGGCTCCTCTTCGGGATCTTCTTCAGGTTCGGCCTCAGGCTCCGCCTCAGGCTCGGCCTCAGGCTCGGCTGCGTTCTGAGAAAGTTGCATTTGTAAGACATCGCAACGCTCTAGAGCTATCTCGGTTCGGGTCCTTGCTACCTGGAGTTGCTCTTGCAAGTCTATCATCTCGGCTTGCATCTTCCTCATAATCTTCATCTGTTGATCCCTAGCCTCTTGCATTTCCTTCATTGCCGCTGCCATGCGGGCAATCTCCTCCTTAGTCTCGGTTCCGTGTTTTAACAGTCCGGAAACGTTCGCTCTCGTATAGCGCATGTAACCCACATCACGCTCCAAGCATGAGACAACAGCTGCGAGAACTCGCTCTACAGGTTCGGTTATGGGTGGTAGGGTGTTGGGATAAGCAGGGTGGTTCGGGTGAGGTAACGGGGGAACTTGCTCGCGATAGACCATACGTCTGATCATGTTAGGGTACCAATCCCAGCTAACGTCGTTTTCGTATATGCCTCCGGAAAGGCGGTACCTCGTCGGTGCGGGAGCTTCGAGTTCCGGGACTACTCGGGATGGCGATGCGGTAGGTAACTGCGGTTCCTTCCCGTGAGCATGCGTCATCGAATAGGATGATGATGAGGGTGGCGTCGACATTCCTACAGGTAAGCCGTGTATGCGCGCGCGTATGAGTGAAAGAGGTAAAGAGATAAGATTACAAGACTACACAAACCTATGTAGTGCGTATCATTATAACTAATGGGTCGTCGCGGTTATAGTCTAGTATGCATGCAGCTTCTAGTTCGCTATAACCAATGGCTCTGATACCAATCTGTCACACCTTCAGAATCCACTAACGGAGTTTTACCGTCAGAGGGTGTGAACTAACAGGATTGGAATCATTAGTTATAATCAAACCATAAAAACGTTTAAATGAAAATAAGTGCGGAAGCGTAAAACCATAGAAACCAATGTTACGTCACGCAGGACGATGTAAAATCAATGATAACAGTTAAAAGTAAGTTTGCATAGTTAAAAGTTTTTCAAGCAATGCATGTTCCTAAACCACGCGCCCGCCTCGGCTACCTGAGAATAACATACTAAAAGTGTCAACACAAGGTTGGTGAGTTCACAAGTTTAAATAAAAATAAAGCGATTAGCGTTTGCGTTCAGCGTGTTGCGTTACAGCGTTTTGCGTTACAGCTTTTTGCGTTACCAGATAGTGTTATGTCAATTATATATCTATAGGTAGCTAGCCTATAAAGCAAGTATTACTAAGTGTTCGACACCGAAGCTGACTGTTTATCAAGTGCCTTGTCACCAGGTCATCCAGACCATGGTACGTGTTTGCCAAAATTACACCCGCTCGACCTCCAGTCGAGTTTAGCGTTGGGTGGGGTTTGTCAAACCCAGTAGTACTACTCAACAGTGACTCGCTATTCCAAATATTAACCGGTTCGATGTGTAGGACTTCAATTGTTTCGTTTGCCACTTAGCCTTTACAACTGATATATAATTTACTAACAAAATCTTAAATGCGTTTATCGGAGTATGTTATCTCCCCCAAGTGAAAAGCGTTTAAAACAGTTTAAAGGGGTAAGTGAAACTCACTGTTTGCGAAGAATTTCCCAAATTAAATCACCAAGATGCGCGTCACAGAAAAACTCTCTCTAGCGTTCTAAAACAACAAAGAGATTTTTCTAAGTGTCGGAATATTATCGAGTCTCTAGACCCGGCACATAATACCTATGCACATAACATGTTTCGTGTTTCGTTTGTGAATCGTGTGTGACTTTAACAATGTATTTGTGATACATTACATGTGTAAGCAATCATTTACGTGTCACGTATTCATAAAGTACATCACTATCAATTACTTCCCGTAAGGGCAATTTGGTCAACACATAACAATTAACTAGCAACTATTCCCCACGAGGGCAATTTGGTCAAATCATTACAATCAATTAGCTATTATTCCACGCAAAGGCATTTTGGTCAAAACACGACATTTATCTTGCAATCATTCCCCTCAAGGGCAATTTGGTCAAAACACGAAAATAAATTAGCAAGTATCATGTTTCATGCAATTTCACAAAACTCAGCAGCTATATTCACCGAGACAGAAATCCTACTTGAAAAATTGTACTATTTCACCGATCATAGTATCTCAATTAATTCACCAAAAATCCTCACTGAAGCATATATGTCTTAGGTTTCCAGAACATATTTTATTATATTTTTATTCCACATAGTTTTCTTACAATCATCAAATCTTTACAGCAAACTCATAACAGTCAAATTCATGCGCAACAGAATGTTATTTGCAATTCCCGTTAAACGAAAAATCCGATAAATGCAAGACCACTTGGGTTAGGTTCCTAACTAATTGAGACAACTTCCAGAAGTGGAACCGACCCAATTGGTCTCGTAGTCCATGAGATACAACATTTACAAAACAACCTAACAGCAGGTCTAACAGCTCAGCTTTGCACAATGTTTTTGTAAAATCATAAAAGTTAACTTCTACTTGTCCAAAAATTACAAGTTTATATTCTTTAGAAACTAGACTCAACCTAGTTTACTGTAGTATTAATAATCCCAACCAATTGTCATGTTTACACTTCGTTACAGTCACTTAAACATCAAATACACATTCTGTCCAGAAACTGTTTGCATCCAAACTCAACATATTAACAATCTATGAACTATCATGCACTCATATAACACTCTAGACTCCATAAACACCATCCATGCACATCAATTACACATTACATACATGATTAGGGTTTTTTTTGAACTCAAATCAAAGACACAACAATCAACATGTAACAATATTCAATCTAGTTATCAAATCATTATCCAATCAACAACAAATCATATTAACTATATATACACATGAAATCGGCAGCTAGGGTTTGCAATTTAACCCAACAAACATCAAAATCAAGTAAAAAGGATGTATAGGATAATCGATTATACCTTCCTAGCACCTAATTCTTCAATCAAAAGCTTGAATTGAGGGTTGTATGTGTGTGTGAAGGCGACGGCAGCCAAGGGGAGGGGTGCTTGGGTTCCGATCGGGGCTTGTGGGGAAAAGAGAATAGGTTAGGGTTTAGTTATTAAGGATACATTTATAATAATAATAAGTTACACTCAAGTCCCTCCACTATCAATTGTTGTTTTTCTAACTTAACTAACTAGTTTACATCTTGAGTTAACGTTTATAACCATGTTATCACGTAACACATAAGTCTAACACATAATTATCACATAATTACTGTTTTGACGTTTTTCGTTTATTCATCAATCGTTTGCGTCAACTCGTTTGCGTTTCGGTGCAATTCCCGAAAGACTGCACATGTAGTAAGTGTTAAGCGTCATTTAAACCGTAGTTTAAATGTAATGAAGTGTGCGTTATAGATTCAGTGATCTTAAGTTTGAATTGACGGAGTTGAGTTAACGGAGTTAACCTGAAATTGACGATTGTCACATAATTAATGTATGTCTTGATTGTGAATGAAAGCTTGTTGGTTTGTGAACGATCTTCAGATATTGCACATACTAATAATGAAGGTAAGTATATGAAAGATGAACATGTAGGAAAGATATAAATACGATAAATGAGTATGTGTGAATGTTAAAGAAAGTATATGTATGTTAATGGGTATGTAAAGACAGTATGTATGGACGAAGAGGAAGCAAGGGATCAGACCCTAATATTATCTGAGATAGAGAAGAAAGGGATCAGACCCTAATAATATCTGAGATACACAAGAGGGATCAGACCCTAATAATATCTGAGATAGAAAAGGAGATGGATCAGACCCTAATAATATATGAGATATAAAAAGAGAGGGATCAGACCCTAATAATATCTGAGATAGAAAAGGAAGGGATTAGACCCTAATAATATCTGAGATGGAAATGACAGTAAGTATATAGTATAGAATTAATAAAGTATGAACGTATGTATGAATGTATGAAATGAAAGTAATAAGTAAAGTATTTAAAGTGTATCTTCGGATGCCTAAATAAAGGTAAGTATATGTATTGTATGATGTATGATTAACTAGAACTCACTCAGCGTAGCTGACTTTTAGTATGCACGGAGGTGAGTAGGATGAGGCAGCTCGCTTGAGGTGGTCACATGGCATGGAATTGAAGATACTGGCATCTCAAGGAAATGTTATGATGTTTTAAAGACTATGTTTATCTTTAAATGACTTTGAATGTTTTTTTAAGACAAGTTTTGAAATATATGTAATATATTATGTTTGAAGTTTTTATATTCCACGAAAGTTTTAATTAACTCTGATTTGTAGAACTGTGTTTGTGAGTAGATCCAACTTCCAAAGTGAGCCACTGGTAACGGGGACTTACATGAATGAGTTAACCTGAAAGGACCGGAAACTTGGAGACAACAAACTATGACTAAAACCGAGAAAAACTCAATTGGAATCAGGTTAATCGGATATGTAAAACTCAAGTTATGAGATTTTAAAGATTTAAGCGAGCTGGTGCTGTTCAGAATCCAAACTTCGAGTAGGGAGTCGGCTTCTGGCCAGTACACTCAAAACTTAATGTGAACAAAAAAGTCTATTGGACCAAAAGCTGGTTCCTAGCAGAGGATAGAGAAACTGATAAGTCAAATGAGTTTGACTTAAATACCCTTAACGGGTCGGGATCAAATTGACCACCGAGACTCCCTCAATCAGGGAAATCAGTTGAGGACTTTTTTTAATTAGATGAACCTACAAAAATTCCGAAGACAACTTACCCAGAATATGACTAGAACTAGGAGAAATTTACGGTCAAACGTTTCTTGAACACAAAAAGTCAAACCGCATGATGAAATTGATTAAGAGAACTCGAAACACCAAAAGATGAGGCTAGGGAAATGATGAAAGTTGCTGTTGCAGTAATGTTATAGGGTTTTAGGTGGCGTTTTAGTTAAAATATGCAGAGGTAAGACTTAACAAAATAAATATTAACTCGTTTAGGAAAATGAATAAGCAATTGATGACCAAATCAGTTCTAATAACTTCAATATTTAAGTGAGATAAACAATAAATGAACATTGACACTTTACAATGGTCATTTAGGGAAGGATTTAACATTAAAAGAGAATCGAAAACGAAATTGGTTGAATCAGCGTTGGTTAGAGCTACGCGAAGGGATAAAGGGGTTTTCCTTCGCGCTACGCTAAGGGATCCTTCAAAGTGGTCCTTCGAGCTACCCGAAGGGATGGGTTTGTACCAGATTTTGATTTTTGGCAGTTTTAGTCCCTTAAGTTCCAAAAGTGAATTTTAAGTGATTTTAAGATATTCTAAGGGCTACTTTGCATGATTGAAAGTTATGAAATTATAAACTAAGTTAAACACAATTAATTACTAATAAACACATGCATATATTGATACGAAAGATCCGAATTTCATTCCCGCATAGCGTAAACGAATACGAATACAAATACGAAATATCTGAAATGTTACATGGTATGTGTAGGAATCGAATGATAAAAAGAAACTAAGTGTTTGGCTTGAAAGTTGAACTCAAAACGGCTTTGGACGGCTTCTGGGTTAAAAATGATTTAGGGTTTAGCTTCGAAATGGTATAAGGAGTATGCGGGATGAGTTAATTTAAGTATAAATATGTATTTATGGGTTTTGAGATAATATCAGTCCATCGTTAGTTATGAACGAATTGATTAATAAAAGCTGTCAATTGCTCAATTAAAACGATGATAGGTAGTGTTTTAGGTAGGCTGACGTGTAAGGAAGATCAATTATGTGATTCTCAGCCTTAATTTAAGATCAAAAACCAACGGGGAGGGGGTTGATAATGACGACGGGAATGAGAGACGGTGGAAAGAGTTTGAACAATTTGAAACTTGGTCCCCGGTCTAGTCTTGTTAGTGCATGATTTGTTGTCCGCAGCTGATCAAATAAGTTAAGAGTAGTTTATTGAATAAGCTATAATGTAATATGGCCCATTTTCTATGGATTGCATAAGGAATGGGGTCCATTTGTTAGATTAACTTCCTCATTAGTTAAGTTAGGAGCTCATACGCTAAGTATGTTTAGCGTATGAAGACCCACTCATTAAAGTAATGCCCATTCATTATGAGATTTAACGAATGGGAAGCTCATTCGTTATAGGAACACCCCATTTGTTAGTGATGATAACGAATGGGGACTGGGCCTATAAATAGGCAATTTATATTCAATGAGCATAAGAGATTTGTGCTTAATGTATTAATGTAATGTTACCATGCTAGATTCTTTTTGGAATAGCTTAACGTATTTAATGTATTCATCCGCTAATGCATCAATAAAGTATCGTTAACGTAATCGTCTCGTGTGTAAGTATCATGACATGTAATCAGATCATGTTTATAATGTGATATAACTTTTCCTCAAGTCTAGTTAGTTAAATTAGTACGAAACATAATTAGAGGGAATGATCTTGCACATGGACGATAGTTATAATATTTATAAAACAAACGAAACTAATCCGGGCGACGTGTAACAATATAAATGACCGATGACTAAATAAAATGATAACTTTATTGATATGATTAAACAACAAATGACAAAAAAAAAAAAATTAAACGGTTCGGGTTTTCGGGTCCGAAAATTGACGAATGTTACAACTATGTCATTGTTTATTTTGTGAGTTAAACAATTCCTCAGTGTTCTGCTATTTCAGATGGAGGAACCATTACAAAAAATATTGAATATGTCATTTCAAATGTGAATCACGAATAGTACAAAGTCAAGTAAGATGCTCGATGGAATGGGACTTGTAAAACCTAATTATTACTTTAGTTTCTCAACTTGAAATGATTGTGTGTTTTATAGTAGTTTATCCATTTGAAACACTGAAACATGTGTGAATAGGGAATTTGATTGGATTGAGGAGAATGAATGAATTGAGAGGAATTTAGTTAATTTTGTTATATTAACACAAAATAGTAATTTGTTATTATCAAATAAAACCAATTACATGAACACCTATATATAGGAATAGATATTACATTTAGAGACCGTTAGGAATAGAGAATATAAAAATACTAGCTAAACTATATTGTCTAACACACCCTCCCCACCCCCCGATAAGTTGAGGGTGGAGAACGACTTGTAACTTGGACCTTAACAACATAAACCTTTTGCGATGATAGAGGTTTGGTAAAAACATATGCAATCTGACCATGTCTGGAAATAAATCGAACTGTTTATTTCCCTTGAGCAACTTGTTCATGAACAAAGTGATAATCGACTTCAACATGTTTAGTGTGGCCATGAAATACGAGATTGACAAAGAGATATGATGCATATAGATTATCTCACCAAAGTGTGGATGAGAATTTTGTAACATCCTACTCTTGATAATAACAAATAAAGGGAATTTTGTTTATTTAATGGTGTGTTAAAATCTAATTATATTAAAATGATAATAAGTTAAGATGTGGGCTTGGAAATAAAGATGAGCTAGGGAATGGTTATGGGCCTTAAGGTCCGTGGTCTTATCCTATATAAACCCCTTAAACCGCCCCTAAAACCATGAACCCTCATTTCCACCTTTGCCTCCACACATACAAACACTCTCTTTCATCTCGGATCTAGATCCGTGAAAGAACGAGGGCAATTTTCAGCTGATATCCGTAGACAAACAAGAAACACATATGGATTCACGTGTTGAATCAGATCCGAAGCAAGAAACATGTCTAGATCTACATCTAGACTTTAACCTGAACCAGTAGAGGTGACTGTTTAATTTAAAAAATATGTATTTGAGTTCGGTTTGCCATGGGACTTGGCAAGTTCGTGAATCATACCATAGAGTGTAGGAAAACGTGAAATTGATTATAAACAAGTTGATTGGAACGATTCGAGACGAAGGGGTAGCGTTCTGACCATGTATGAAACAAATGGGTAAGGTTGTTAAAACCCAGAACTCGTTTTATTGGTAAAACGTGCATAAGGAGATGATAGAAAACGATTAAAACTGAAAGGAATTAAAAACCAGTTTCGAATCGTATTCATAAGAAAACTCGATTCGATAGTCGGGTCATTTTCAAGTAATCCTCAAAATAATCCGGCTGCTCAATTAAAAGCCATCTCCACTCGTAGTGGTAGGGTTTTTGGTCCGGAGAGAGTTAGTAGAGAGGTTGAGAAAGATGGGGAAAATGAGTTGGTAGATGAGGAGATAGAGATGGAGGTGCCTAGGAGGGTGCAACCTAAATTAGGTCCAACAAGTTTTGCACCAACTAGTGAGCCTATTGTGGAAGGGGGTGTAGAGAAGAAACCGAGAGAGGTTAGGCCATCACCACTAGTTGATCATGCTCGTGTTCTGTTTCCCTCTAGCCTTAAGCATCAAAATTACACAAGGGATTACGATTAGTTTTTTGATATGTTCAGCCAGTTAAAAATTAATCTCTCGTTCATTAAAGCTCTATAGCATATGCCTAAGTATGCCAAGCTTTTTAAAGATCTTCTTAAATGAAAGGATAGGTTGGAGGAGCTTTCAACTGTTCCACTAAACGGAGATTGTTCTGCAGTAGGTCTTAATAGGTTACCAGAAAAAATACCCGACCCCGGCGTTTTCACCATTCCATGCCTTTTCGGAAGGGACACGACGTGCCAAGCATTAGCAGATCTATGGGCTAGCATAAACCTCATGCCGTATTCTTTATATGAAAATCTAGGCGTTGGATATCTCACCCCTACACGTATGGCGTTGTCTTTAGCCGAACGTTCCATTAAGTATCCTAGGGAGGTCGTGGAAAACTTGCTCGTTAAGGTTGATAATTTGTTTTTCCCAGCAGATTTTGTTGTTTTAGATATGGAGGCCGATGAAAGAGTTCCTATAATTTTGGGTCGTCCGTTTTTATGTACTTCTAGGGCAATCATTAATGTTTTTGAAGGAAAGATCACTCTTAGAGCCGGTGATGATAGTGTCACTTATATAGCTATATCCATGAGACATCAGAGTGGTCAAGACAATCTCATTGATCCATGTCATCCAATTTACTCGATAGAATCATTTATCTCGAGCATGGATCCACGTCTTTATGATTTCCGTTCGGTTAGAGTTAGTGTGAAGAAGGAGCGAGAGGTTTCGCATTCTCGAGTGATGGTGAAATGTGATAGGGAAAGTGGTGGTGGTATTCGAAAGTTTGAGACGATTCGTGGAGTTAGAAAGAAGAAGAACATGATTGATGGTTGGTTGGATTGTGATTCAGTATCTTTGAGGGCACTAGAGTTTTACCGACGTGGAGGAACCTCCACTCGGACAGCCGAGTGATGCACGTAGCATGAGTTCTTGAGTGAAAACTCAAGTGTAGAGTTTGTGTTTTTATCCTATTTTTCTTTTTATTTTCGTTTTATTTTTCTTTGAGTCACTAACAATAGTTTTTCTTAGTTTTGTTTTTGTCGTTGAGTCGTTTCGAGGAATCACTACCATCATGGAGAGAGGAATCTACGAGAAGTCGGAGTTTCGGTTCTTCTTTGTTTTTGTGTTTTTAAGTTTTGCTAGGTTGAAGAAAGATTGAATGAGCTAGGGTGATGATTCCCATGAAAGAGTTTAATGAACAAGACAAGTGTGGGGATGGGGCAACAGTGAAGTCACTTTATGTTTATTTATTTGCTGCTGATTATTCATGTGTTATGTTGGTGAAATACTTTGAATGTATAATATCTATCAGCTAAATAAGATATATTATTAGATATGATATTGTTGAATTGTTGCTGCTTACGTTCGTGTATGAGAAGAAGGATGTACTGGTTGCTGAGCACGTTCGTAGTTAGAGGGCATTCATGGAAGAAGACTTTGGCATCATATTTCATGCGCATATTACCAGATAAGTCTTTTCCATTATCTAGCTTATTAACTTTTTATTTTTGTTTAATTTTTAGGTTTTTCGTTTTTTTGTAGTCCAACTGTACTTTATTTTTATTTTAAGTTGTCCTTATCCTTGCATTGAGGACAATTCAAAATTTAAGTGTGGGGATATGATATTTGAGTCGTAGTTTAATTTTGATTTATTAAATAATAATAATAATAAATAATAATAATAATAAATTAATTAAAAAGTTTGAAAAATGTCCCTTGAATATAGGTTTTTGTATTAAAAACGGAAGATGATGATAAATATCGGAAATTAGTTTTTCAAACTACCAACAATATGAGATAATATAAAAGAAAATACACTTAACTTAGGATGTGTCGGTACTCTCAGCCTTGAGAATGAAAGAGCAATTTGATAAATGGGTAACGAATAAATTGATTTTTAGTGGGTAAAGTGTTTTGTCCATGGAAAATAAGTAATGAAAGGTCGGGCCATACTCAAGCCTCAATTCTTGGTATGAATGTGAAAATATTATGAATTAAAATTTGAATACGTTATCAGATGATGCTTGGGTAGGTTTAACGTTAGAGTATGACAAGTAGCTGGTGATATAAATCTTAAACTGTCTAACTTTAGTGTTTTACATTTCATTGACGTATGGTTTTATAACCTTAAATCTTGTATTGAAGGGATGCCTTGAGTCCGGAGTTTATAGGTCTGTATGCGGTTTATCATCAGGGTATTCACAATTCCTAAGTGGATTTGTGAATATTAAAAGCTAAAAAAGAGCAAACCCACATTTATCTGCCAACATAAGTCATTAAACTTGATAATTACGTACTTAATGTACAATTACATTACTGACTTGATCATCCACGCTGTTAGCCATGTGGGGTCCCCTTGCTCGCGTCTACCAATAAGAAACGTAGCACAAGGGACACGCCACATGTAAACCCTACAGATGAATTCGTGCATATTCACCTATGGTGGGGGTATTGCTTGATAACCGGGGTATGTCATGTTGTGGGGAACACTAGATAATTAATTAATTATACCTTAATTGTATCTAATGGCTCATTTAGTAAACTCTAATTCTTAAATTTAGGTGGATAAACAATACTTTTGATCGTCTTAACTATTCATGCAAAAAGAGCAACAAAATTTTAAATGTGCTAATTTTGAGGTTTATGTCAAGTTGGGGTGGCCTGGTCAGGTAAAAAAAATGAAAATAAGCGGGTCTTAACTGTGGAAACCACTGAGCTATATAAATAAAGAAATTGTTGGATCTTAATTGTTCCGGTAAAGATCAAGGCATGAGTTTAAGTGGACAACAATATCAGTGATCGCAGTTTTTGCATTTTTCTAAACTTTAAGTTACCTATATGTTTTTAAGACTATATTTTCCGAATTTGGTTTCATTGCAATAGACTTTTTCATGGACAAAAAGAGTCAGTGTGGGGATATTTGATATAATGATAAATATATATATTTCCCTTGTAAATTTATATAATATTTTATTAGTTTTTGTTCTTTTTAGTTAAGATTTGTATACTACTAACATAATTGTATTTTATAGGTTCCAGAATATTATCGTTGTTGAAAAGGGCGAAAAACGAGTCAAAATAAGCCTAAACGACAAGCCGTAACACATCAGGAAAGGAACCGGAAGGAGAACCTGTCGGACCAGCTGATCAGACCCCCCACCTATAGAGTAAGCCACCCCACACGGCCAGGGGGCAGACCTGATCAAGCGGAGCCTAGACAGGGTTTTTCCAGAAACTTTCGTAATTTGGTCAGGTTTTGGCCCAAGTTCACTACATAAACACCCTTAACCTTAACCTGAAAAATACCCTTCGACCACCAAATGAATTTGGAGTTTCTTGGAGCTTATATTGGAGTTATTTGGCAGTTTTCAAGGAAAAAAATCACCCGGTGAAGAGCTTTATGTTCAAGATCGAAGACTACAGGTTTTATCGCCTTTAATCTTTCGTTTCTATTATTTTCACCATGATTTCTTATATTATTATTTTGTTTGATTTTAAGATGCTAGGCTAAACATTATAGACTGCCTAGGCGTGTGATGAACCTTTGTTAATGTTTGATTTTGATTGGAATTTTCTTTTCGTTATGGTTTTATGAATCAGTAAATTGTTTGATTTTATTTGATTGATGCATATGTGTGCTTGGTTTTGATTGATGAGTTTTATTATTCCACATTATCCTTGGTGATTTTATGTCATATAATATGATTTTGTTAGGTCATTTACTGTGTGTTCTTGACTAGTTTGTGGTTGATTTGCAATAAAACCATAGGAATAATACTATTAAGTCAAACAAACAAAAGTGTGCTTCTAAACCTAAAAAAGTTATAAGGTGATAGGTTATTTTTAGATCTTTGTTGATTAAGATTGCTAGATTTAGTTCTTTGTAAGGAGTCCGTCTAGGTTTGATTGGTTAACATTGTCTAGCGAGTCAACTGAGTTTATTAAATTACCTTTGATTTGTGCGCTGTAAGGTAAGATTTCATTATAAAGGTACTCGTTCATAATTAATTCCGTAAGGAAGTTTAATATATAAACTGGGGTGTCTTAAAACTTATAAGAAACCCATAGGTGTCTTCTTGAGAAGGGTCAGGGGTCGTGTTTGGGTTTTCTTTTAAGTTTTTATTTTATGATCCCAGTTTCATAACAAGTATTTTCCAATTAATTGATAACTGCAACTTAGGGGATTCAAGCCTAGGTAGTTTTCTTAGTCATCTGAATAAGTCAAGTTAATTTGTCTTGTGTTTTGGTACTTGTCTTTTCTTAATTAGTTATTTTATTAGTTTGATATTAATTAATTTTTAACCCCTTTAATAAATATAAAATACATAGTCATGTCGGTTAGTCGAGTCTAATTAGTTATTTTACGTAATTTAAAGAGTCGTGTGGGTTCGATATCTGAACTTACTTAGCTTTACTAGAGTCGATCGCTTCACTTGCCGATCAATAGTTTAGTCGAGTTTTAAAGAGTTTAGAGTATTACTTAGTGACTTAGTGCATAGATTAGCGTAATATAGTTAATGATTATTTGACTACTTTTAGCACATCATGACCCGCTGAAGTTGAATGGTATGAGGGATGTAATTGTTACTCTTCAATGGATAAGCACTATGGACAAGGTTATCCAAATTAGCGAGTGCCATCCCGATCAAGAGATGGGTTTTGCTACCCATTCATTTTGTGGTGAGGCTATCTTTTAGTGGGAAACTGTGGAGAAAATAAAGACACATAAGGAGATCAAGACCATGAGATGGGAAGATCTGAAGGAGATGGTTAGGAAGAAGTTTTGTGCTGATGCTGAAGTTGAGAGGGCTAAGATACGGTTTTTGAATATAAAGGCTGGAAGATGACACACCACGAGTACCCTACTGAGTTCAATCCTATATCCAGATTGGTTCCCAATATGGTGAACACTGAGACAAAGTGGATCAAGTGCTACTTGAGGGGACTTCTACAGAATGTCTGCACGCTAGTTAGGGCTAGTAAACCTGCTACTTTTGATTATGCTGTTGAACTCGCATAAATGGTTTATGACAACCTGGCGATGTACGATGTGGCGGTGTATGAAAAGAAGGAGAAAAAAATGGGGTGTTCCTGCTAAGTGGTCCTATACTCCGATGTGGAACCCTAAAGACAGGAAACATAAGGTTTGGGAGATGAAGTCATGTAAGACGTGTGGCAAAATACACGGTGGTGAGGGCAAGTTGGGTACTGGTTCTAATGTGTGTCACAAGTGTGGAAAAGCCAATGGAGGAGAGTGCATGCTTGGGTCAAATGCCTGTTGTAAGTGTGAAAAGACGGGGCAGTATGTTAATGACGTGTTATAAATGTGGTAAGACGAGTCATATGGCTAAGGAGTGCACTGATGGTGAAGCTGGAAGAAGTATGAAGAAGGATGCTGACCAACCCAGGCCAAGGACCAGAGCCTACATGCTGATGCAGGAACAAGCCAAGTAGATCCAAGATGTTGTGACATGTACGCTTCTTGTAAACAATATTTTTACTTATGTATTGTTTGATTCAAGCACAAATAGAAGTTTTGTAGTTACGACTTTTTATAAGTCAACAAAGATGAAATGTTGTCGTGTGCCTGAAACCTAAATAATAGAAACAGATAGTGAAACCTCTGTTAGAATAATGAAAATGGTTAAGGATTGTAAGATAGAATTAAAGGGGCGTGAGTTCCCTGTTACCCTTTATGTAATGACCTTAGGAGGGCTCGAAGTGGTTTTGAGAATGGATTGATTGTCTGAGTTTGAGGCTCTGATAGTGTGTAAGAGTAGGTTGATAAGCTTGAAGTCTTTGGATGGTGGTACTGTCACACCCCAACCTACGGCGAAAATGCTGGGGCGTGGACTGATTGTCACAGCTCGCAAGGTTACTATCACGCACAATTATAAATATAAATATCTATTTATTTTATTCAAATAACACCATTATTGATACAAAAAGAATTCCAAAGTAAACAAAACATCAAATAATTCAAATGAAAATTCATAGTCTCAAAAATAACTCTTCTAGCATAAGTCCTTAAAACAATTCTTCTAAGTCCACACTTCACATCAAACGGTAACCTGCATATGCGTTGAAAATAATATAGTTTGTCAACACGAGGTTGAGTGAGCAACACACCAGTTCAGTTATACATATATAATAAAATACGTAGCTGCAACGAGTCATATGAGATTAACAAATCAACCAATGAGCAAATAAAGTCAGATTTCGAAAAGCACAAGGCTAAATCGACTAGGGTATGATCATACTATTTTATGAGATTATGCTGGACCTCTCCGAATGCGGTTCACATTGAGCACATAAATATATAGAAAGTATGACATGAGCTTCGTTAACACATAAGACAACAATTACAGTTTTGTGTATAGATAAAGTGTGAAAATATACTAAGTTACGCATATGTCCCCAAAAGTGATAAAACGAGTAAAAAGGGGGAATGTGGTACTCACCTGAAAGATGAACGAGGATGACTAAGATGATGAGAATGAGGAAAGAGGATCACGCGCGAACGTTAACGCCTAAGAGAGTAAAGGATGTGATTAAAATA
The DNA here is from genome assembly GCF_021521415.1 of Bidens hawaiensis. Lineage (NCBI taxonomy): Eukaryota > Viridiplantae > Streptophyta > Magnoliopsida > Asterales > Asteraceae > Bidens > Bidens hawaiensis. The sequence continues at coordinate 6,123,063 of NW_027491034.1, forward strand.
AGGATCTTAATTACGACGCTAGTTAAACGATAACCAATATTATATTTATTTAGGGATTTAATAATTAAACTATTACTTTGATTTAAGAAAATATAAAGTACTATTTTAGTTTTTATAAATAAACTTACTTGATTTATATATATATATATATATATATATATGTTAAAATTTTAGTTTTTAAGTATCTTTTATATATATATATATATATATATATATATATATATATATATATATATATATATATATATATAAATGAAAGCGTGACTTAGAGAAATATGTGAACGAAAAGGTATATTAAAAGGTCGGTTTTTAGTGAAACAACTTTGTTTACTAATTATCATAAATAATATAATTAGTTTCTTGAAAATAAGGATAAAACATTTAAAAAAAAGAAGAAAACGGGGCCAGGGTGGATTGAACCCGCGACCCGAGTCTAATGAACACACAACCCAACCATCTGACTTAAAACGATATAACCAGCAACAAAATACGCAGCAAGAACCTAGATTCAAAATCGCGATATAGGGTCCATGTGTGATCGATTAAGGTTAGGGCTTTTAATCCCCACTGAAAACCGATCTCAGTGGTATACATTAATTACCTTGAAGCTTTCGATTCGTTGTTGAACGAGACTCAAAAGTTAGCGGCCTAACTTTGAATCAGAACACTGATGGGTTGTTTATGAAAATGAAATTGGTGAGAGGGGTTTAGTAGGTGCTGGTTTAGTGTAGCTGTGGACGAGTTGAATTGGAAAATAACAATCGTTTATATAGATCATTGAAATTAGGGTTTGATTAAGTTATTTTTGGGAGATTTGATTAATTGGCTGCTAATTCCTAATTGAAATCGTCGGTGAGCCGCACCTAACATAAATAAACGATTTCCAAATTCAAAAATTGGTTACAAATATGGACATCAATTTGGTTGATTGATCTCGGGTACACGAACACTTGAATATGGGTCGGGTTTGGGGATGGATTATCCATCTGGTAATATGGATTATAACAGACTTTACAAACAAGCCCCTCAAGTTTGGAGATGGATATAGAAATGGATAGAACTTTATGTTTTGGGCTAAAAGAGTAAATACATTAAAGATATTTTTATAAAAATAAATTATTAATTAAATACTCAATTTAGTTTGATAAGCTCGATATGTTTAATAACCCGAACCTCGAATCGAGTCGGGTAAAAGTACAAGTTTTGAAAACCCGAGTTGTTACAGTCTCCACCCTACTTTAGGAAATTTCGTCCCGAAATTAAGAAATACCATAACAACACCATTTAATAAAAATACATAATACAGAATCTTAGACAGCTGAAGCAACGCTCCAAATGAAAATTCGATAAGGACACTTATATATAGGATGTACCAGCGGTGTAGCCACCATGTGATTATCATCTTTAAATTTGTACCGTTATCCCAACTACTTACAGTTCTATATTATGACACACAACTACTCGGATCATGATTTCTATGCGAGGACTTTGGTAATTATGTATGCATCTATAATTACTTAGATCGTCAGATGGTCCACATGACTCGTCTAATTGTGTGGGTTACAAATTGTTTAAGTAAAACATGATTTTTGAAGGGAACAAAGATTTTTTTTTATTCTTTTTTTTTTGTATAAAACGATTCTAAAAGTTGCAATGAAATTTTAGTAAGACATCGCAAAATATAAGTATTTGAAGAAGACATCACTTATGAAGGTAGAAAAAAAAATAATATAATATAAAAGTAAACTTTAATAAACAATCTATGTAAGCAAAATGAACTTTATTCATAAGGTAGCTCATAAAAGATAAATAGTTCAAATGCGATTTAATCCAAGGCCATAAAGAGACGTTACAATATATAAGAAAAGACGAATTAATCAAGATAGATAGAGGGAACGGCAAAAGTCTTCATGATCGTTGAGTAGCTTAATTAGCTTGGCTTGAAGCACCATAAGGAGTTGCATGAGTAGGAGCAGTTGAGGTAGACTGATTCGAATAGCTTGGATAGGTTGAGCTTGTATAGCAGGGTCTTGAGCAAGGTAGGCTTGGTACACTTGAGCTTGGGGGTGCGGAGCTTGATACAATTGAGTCAAGTAAGGTTGACTTGGATTGATGGAAGGGGTTTGCAAGACATGAGGTGGTTGAGTTTGAACTTGGTGAGCATGGGTCAAGTAGTAAGGTGTAGTCATAGCTTGGGCTTGATGGGCGTGGATAATTTGAGGGCACGTATTATGAAGATGGTTTGGGTCTCCACAATGATAGCAAGCACGGGTTTTGGGAGTACTGGGTTGAGAATGTGAGGTGGCTTGTGCATTAAGCGGGATACGACAAGTGTTAGCAAGGTGGCCATAAAGGTTGCATTGGGTGCATAGTCGGCAAGGGGTTTGGTGAGAGTGATGAAAGTTACACTTGACACATATGGGATGAGCACCCATGTAAGTCTTTTTGTTTGGGGCAGTTTGGTTTTGGTTAGGAGGTGGTTGGTTATTGGGTTGGTTAACGGCATAGGCTTTACGCTTGTTGTTGTTGTTGTAGTAAGGCTTAGTCTCAGCTTCAACATCAAAAGAGGAGTCGGTCTTAGTCTTGTCGGGAGTAGGCTTGGAATCCTTGCGAGACAAGGTTCCATCCCTAACATGACTATCGGTGAGAGAGGCAGCTAGGTCCATCGCCTCACTAATGGTTAACGGGTCACGACTCATCATGGCACCACGGAAAGGATCGTAAGACCGCGAATGTACTTCTGACTACCGCGAGTCTCGGGGGTTACCAAATGCGGCACAATACGGCTAAGCTCGCGGAACTGGTTAGAGTAGGCGGAGTTATCCCCACCAATCTGCTTAAGTTCCCAGAATTCGGCTTCGAGTCTCTACAACTCATGTTCCGGGCAAAACTCTTTCTTCATTGCTTCTTTGAGTTCCTCCCAATGCATGGATACAACCAAGTCAGACCCTTGGTCATTCCACAGGGCATTCCACTAGATGACAGCTCGACCTTCGAACTTGCTCAAGGCAAACTTAGTCCGTTTAGCGTCCGGACATTCACAGTGGATGAAAATATTTTCCATCTCATCAAACCATTGCAGCAATTTGGTGGCGTTTTCCTCACCAAGAAAGGATGGGGGTTTAGTTCTCAGGAAGTTGCGGAAATCAGAATTGCTCGGTGCGGTCGAAGTAGCAGATCCATTGGAGTTGAGGCTTTGGATTTGAGTGATGATTGTGGGCATTGCAGCAACAAATTCCTTTGTGGTTCTAGCAGCCAAGCGGCGATCACGTGAACCGGATGAACGTTGGTGACGACGGTGGTTCCTTAGAGACGACATACTAGAGGGATCAAAATGAGGATTTATAAGATGAAGAGTAAATTAAGGAAATCATAAGAATAGTAAAAATGTGTAATTATGTGGAAATGATAAGGTTGTCTTAAGAAGTAAGGGATTTGCACCACAAAGATTAAATGTAAAAGATTATAATATGAGGGGGTACATTGCGTAAATAGTTGTTAAATGATGTAGTCAATAAGTTTAATGTGTGGTGACTACATGAGGAGTTAAGTCAGTTTAAAATTTAGATTATTAAGTTTACAATAAACTAACGAAATATAAATTGGGGATGTTGGCCTCCCATGAGATTTACATTGAAATTTGAATGGCCCAACGAATTAACGAATAAAAACTGAGTTGGAAAGCCCATGAGCGTTACATGGCAATTTGTTTGTCCCAACTAATTAACGAATTATCAATGCAATATAGTTTGTCGGCCCGATGAGCGTCCTTAACCGACCAAACCAAATAACGAACTATCGAAATAAAATATGGGTAGTCGGAGTATCTTGTGAACCACCACGTTGATGACTCCGACAAAAATACGAAACAAGTTAATAAATGGATAGTCAGGATTCCCGACTAACCACGTAAAATAACGTAAAAACCATAATTGGAAGGTTACCGTATTTAAGCCACGGTCCACCGTGAATTCTGTTTTAAAAGTATTATAAGGAATGCAACCACTAATGTGGTCACGGTTGGCAGATTAGGGTGTCGGTCATATGGCATTAATGGGTCTCGCTTGGGTCCATAGGGTTGAGTACTGTGGTCAGGTTATCACCCAGTTAAGGAATATCGTCTTACCTTTGGTTATTGGAACCGATTTTCCAGTGCCCAACTCACAGTTTCTCTCCCCTTTTCTTATGATAGGGACATGCCATATAACCAAGCCCTAAGGAGAACGAGTGAAAACAACAGGTGGGAATTCTTAAGGAATTTCCCGCAATTAAAAAGCAATCTAATATTGATTTTAAATTTAAATAAAAATTTAAGTTTTGAGGCATAGCCTCGGAGGAGTGCGTGTGTGCATGACAATAATATAATAAGAAATATTATTAACTAAGGGAAAGCAGTAACAATCAAATAAAACACGTAAGGAAAGCAGATAAGCACGTATAGGGCTCCTAAACATGTGTCCAAGGCAATCTCTAACGACCTATCTTAAACCTTCGGCTCTGATACCAATCTTTCACACCCCAACCTACGCGGAAATGCCGAGGCGTGGACTGATTGTCACAGCTCGCAAGGTTACTATCACGCGCAATTATAAATCTAAATATCTATTTATTTTATTCAAATAACACCATTATTCATTATAAAAAGAAATCCAAAGTAAACAAAACATCAAATAATTCAAATGAAAATTCATAGTCTCAAAAATAAACTCTTCTAGCATAAGTCCTTAAAATAGTTCTTCTAAGTCCACACTTCACATCAAACGGTGACCTGCATATGCGTTGAAAATAATATAGTTTGTCAACACGAGGTTGAGTGAGCAACACACCGGTTCAATTATACATATATAATAAAATACGTAGCTGCAACGAGTCATATGAGATTAACAAATCAACCAATGAGCAAATAAAATGATATTTTGAAAAGCACAAGGCTAAATCGACTAGCGTATGATCATACTATTTTCTGAGATTATGCTGGACCTCTCTGAATGCGGTTCACATTGAGCACATAAACATATAGCAAGTATGGCATGAGATTGGTTAACACATAAGACAACAATTACAGTTTTGTGTATAGATAAAGTGTGAAAATATACTAAGTTACGCATATGTCCCCAAAAGTGATAAAACGAGTAAAAAGGGGGAATGTGGTACTCACCTCAAAGATGAACGAGGATGAATAAGATGATGAGAATGAGGAAAAAGGATCACGCGCGAACGTTAATGCCTAAGGGATTAAAGGATGCGATTAAAATAAGGATCTTAATTACGACGCTAGTTAAACAATAACCAATATTATATTTATTTAGGGATTTAATATTTAAACTATTACTTTGATTTAAGAAAATATAAAATACTATTTTTTGTTTTTATAAATAAACTTACTTGATTTATATATATATATATATATATATATATATATATATATATATATAAAAATGTTAGTTTTTAAGTATCTTTATATATACATACACACACATATATATATATATAAATGAAAGCGTGTATTAGAGAAATATGTGAACGAAAAAGAATATTAAAAGGTCGGTTTTTAGTGAAACAAATTTTTTTACTCATTATCATAAATAATATAACTAGTTTCTTGAGAATAATAATAAAACCTTAAAAAAAGAAGAAAACGGGCTCAGGGTGGATTTAACCCGCGACCCAAGTCTAGTGCACACACAACCCAACCATCTGATCTGTGAGTTCAGTTTGTTTAAAACCCAGACTTAAAACGATATAACCAGCAACAAAATACGCAACAAGAACCCTAGATTCACAATCGCGATATAGGGTCCATGTGTGATCGATTAAGGTTAGGTATTTTAATCCCCACTAAAAACCGATCTCAGTGGTATACATTAATTACCTTGAAGCTTTCGATTCGTTGTTGAACGAGACTCAAAAGGTAGCGGCCTAACTTTGAATCAGAACACTGATGGGTTGTTTACGAAAATGAAATTGGTGATAGGGGTTTAGTAGGCGCTGGTTTAGTGTAGCTGTGGACGAGTTGAATTGGAAAATAACAATCGTTTATATAGATCATTGAAATTAGGGTTTGATTAAGTTATTTTTGGGAGATTTGATTAATTGGCTGCTAATTCCTAATTGAAATCGTCGGTGAGCCGCGCCTAACATAAATAAACGATTTCCAAATTCAAATATTGATTACAAACGGATTAAGGATAGAAATTTGGTTGATTGATCTCGGGTACACGAACACTTGAATATTGGTCGGGTTTGGGGATGGATTATCCATCTGGTAATATGGATTATAACAGACTTTACAAACAAGCCCCTCAAGTTTGGAGATGGATATTGAAATGGATAGAACTTTATGTTTTGGGCTAAAAGAGTAAATACATTAAAGATATTTTTATAAAAATAAATTATTAATTAAATACTCAATTTAGTTTGATAAGCTCGATATGTTTAATAACCCGAACCTCGAATCGAGTCGGGTAAAAGTACAAGTTTTGAAAACCCGAGTTGTTACATGTACTGTGACGGTTTATGGTGATAAAGAAAGTTTCAGGATTAACGTCATTTCGATGATAACAGTTATCGTTTTTTTTAAGGCAAGGGTGCAGTGCCTACCTGCCGTACGTTGTCAAATCTACGACCAAGACGAAAAAAGTGATAGATGTTCCTGTAGTGTGTGACTATCCAGAAGTATTCCCTGAGGACCTTCCGGGGTTACCACCGGAACGAGAGGTAGAATTCCAGATAGAGTTAGTACCGGGAGCACATCCCGTCGCGAAAGCACCTGTAACAACTCGGATTTTAAATTAATATTTATTAATCATAACCCGACCCGTTTTTATATTCAGGAAATTTTATCCGTAAAATATTGCATCTAAAGAGCATTTAATATTTTATTAATAGTTGTTTGTTTTATTTATTTATTAAATACAAATTAACTTTGAAACATATTCAAATTATACCCTAAACTATGCAATAACCTATTTTTGAATCCAAACTTATAGTTGAGGGACCAAACAACAAATGATTTAAAAGATTATATATTATTAATCAAGAACCCTTATACCCGTTTACTCGTACCCGCTTCTGTGACCCATTTAGTATTCTAGGACCTTAATTCTCGTAGCTAATATGGAAATTGAATCAGTGTGTATATTATGCATTCCAAATTCGACAAAACCGACATCCCAATTTAGCTAACTCGATCCAAATTGATTCAATACCCCAATATATCTTGGCCGACTTTAACATCAAATCGTTATACTATTAAACAATCATCATAATCAAATTAATTTTACAGACATCATCCTTAGAACCTCGCGAAGCAAACTCCCATGTTCAATTGTGTGTTCATAACCTGCGACCTCGTTCTTAATAATTTTTTGGCCGGCCCCTGTCGAATCAAATTAACCTTTGTTAAAACATCGATTAAGGTAATACGATTCATAGTTGTGTTCGTCGTTGTTTCTAATATATTAACCCAAAGGTTAATTGAATTAAAAGTTAACAGTTTATTCAATTAGATATATAGGGTTTCTTAATCAGTTGGGGTTTTATCAGTTCTTGTATATAATAAATTGTTTTCAAGTATAAACCAACTGACACCCAAGCACAGTTGGCTAGGGTGTGTGTGTTAAAACCCCTGAGCCGGCAATGGCGTGGGTTCGAGTTCCGGCCATGGCAATTTGTTTTTATTTTTGTTTTTAAACGTTTTATGAATCTAAAAGGGTTTATTAGTTTAATATAGTTAGTATTAAATATTAAATAAACTTTATTCTATTAAAACCGACAAATAAACCGATCATTTTTCCAAATTTTGTTTAAACACCATATATATATATATGTGTGTGTGTGTGTGTGTGTGTATGTATGTATATGTGATAGATTATTAAAGGTTTTAATATTTAAAAAGAATTTTAATATAGATATTTAAAAGTTTATTGTTAATTCACGTATTAAAAATATAGTTCAAGTATTTTTTTTTTATAAAAGATCATATTTTATATAAATATTATTATTGAATATTTATTATTATATACTCGACCATCAATTTCCGAATCCCTACCTAGTTTTTAGATTCATATTTATTTTCTCAATTATTGTAATTAGGATTCTCGTCGGTAAATCCCGAAAAGCTTGAGTTACCGCTCTCTTACCTGATCATTTTGTCTTGCTTAATCGCTAAGGTGAGTAATCACTCACCTTTTTACTTATTTTTAAACCTTTTTGGGGACATGTGCGTACCTTATATATTTATCTATTATCTAGTATTCAAAACCGTAACTGTTAATCCTTGTGTGTATATTGGTTTATGCCTACCTTGCTATTTGCTTACTTGCTTTATTTGAACGTATTTTGGTGAAGTTCCTCATTATAGTATGATCATACGACTATTTACGGCAACCAATGTCCATCTTTATGACAACGTTTTAGTTCTTGCTTGGTAACCAATGTCCATTTATTTGGAATTGGTTGAGCCCTTTCTTTATGGTTGATTGTTTGTGTATGTGCTATGGCTTAATTGCTTATCTAACAAGAACATTTTGCATCTTTCTTTATTTATTATATAATATTATTGTAGTGTCTTAAACTGGTGTTTTACTCACTCAACATGTGTTGTCGACAAACCTTTCTATTTTATACGCATACGTAGGTTATTGTTTGAACTAGTTGCAAGATTTGATAAAACTTTAGTGAAGAATTAAGTTAGAAGAGATATAATCAAGATTTAAATTTGTATTTATTGTTTGTTTCATGTGTTGTATGTTGTATTTAATTATCTGAATATTTAATTAAATTTAATAGATAATGTCACCTTTATTATTGCATGATAGTACCTTGAGAGGTGTGAGCAATCAGCTCAAGCCCCGGCATTTCTGCCGTAGGTTGGGGTGTGATAGCACCATACCACTTGGCGCCGTCCGAAATGAAGGAATTGATGTCCCAACTAAAAGAATCCTCGACAATGGTTTTACAAGACCGAGTATTTCCCCGTGGGGCGCACATGTGTTATTTGTTAAGAAGAAATATAGAAGTATGAGAATGTGCGGAGATTACCGCGATTTGAATAAGCTTACGGTGAAGAACGAATATTCATTACAACGAATTGATGATTTGTTCGATCAGTTACAAGGTGCTAGTTGATTCTCACTAATTAACCTTTGATCAGGCTATCATCAGTTGAAAGTGAAAGAGGCAGACATCCCTAAGCCACGTTCCGGACGAGGTATGGACACTATGAGTTTCTCGTGATGTCATTTAGCCTAATGAATGGTCCAGTAGCATTTATGGATATGATGAACATGGTATGTCAGCTAATGTTAGACAAGTCGGTTATCATTTTCATTGACGATATATTGATCTATTCAAAGAGCAATTCCGACCATGCTGAGCATCTAAGAGAAGTGTTGGAGGTTTTTAAGAGAGAGAATTGTATGCTATGTCTTTGAAGTGCGCGTTCTGGTTATGCGAGGTACATTTTCTAGGTCACATAACCAATACTAAAGAGATTACTATGGACCCTACTAAGATCGAAGCAATAAAGAATTTGAAGACTCCGCGAAATCCAAATGAGATACGCGGTTTGTTAGGGTTGGATAACTATTATAGGAGATTCATTTAAGGCTTCTCCAAGGTAGCCGCACCTTTGACCGGTATGACCTAAAAGGCTGTAGTATTCAATTGGAGTAAGTACCAGGAAGAATCTTTTGAAGAGTTAAAGATGAGACTCACACAAGCCCCAATCCTTGTTTTACCAGATGGTGATGAGGATTTGGTAGTTTGTATTGATGCCTCACATCGTGGGTTATGTTGTGTGTTGATTCAACGAGGTAAGGTTATAGCTTATGCGTCCAGAAAGTTGAACGTTCATGAGTGCACGTTCCCAACGCATGATTTCGAGCTAGCAGCAATAGTGCATGCTTTCAAGATTTAGAGACATTACATGTATGGTACCAAGTGCACTATTTATACAGACAATAAGAGTTTGAAGTACTTCTCCGAGCAGAAAGAGTTGAATATGAGACAAAGAAAGTGGTTTGAATGAATAAAGGATTATAATTGTGGTATCTAATACTATTCTGGTAAGGCTAATGTGGTCGCTGACGTACTGAGCCGAAGAACGAAAAGATCATTACAACTATGAAGTCGTATAAGTTAATCATCAACTCGGGTCTCTTTGGAGATACAAGCATACCTCATACAAAGGTTCTCAAGGATGAAGGACTAATGAAGAAGGAAATAATTTTCGGACAATAAAACGAGTTGATGGATAACTGATGTATATAAAAATATGCATCTTTTTGGCATCAAATAATCTCTAAAAACTGCAACTTCTATCATATAATATATACTCAAAATAACCACTTATCATGTTAAAATGTATTTTAAGGTGAATCCCAGCCTCAAACGAAGAAACGAATGAAAAGACAAAAAAAATAATCAAAGAAAACAACAAAACACACCCCCATGCTTCAAAGAACATAGGGCCGTGCTTCAGAAAACATGGGGCTGTGCTTCAGAAAACATCGGGCCGTGCTTCAGAGAACATGGGACCGTGCTTTAGAAAACATGGGGCCGTGCTTCAGAAAAATGGGGCCATGCTTCAGAGAACACGAGGCTGTGCTTACCTTTCTGAAAAGACAAAAATCTGCAAGAAAAGACAAAATACTTGACAGCTGGACACGAGATCGTGCTTCGGAGAACACGGGGATGTGGACACCTTTCAGAAAAGACAAAAGAAGATATAACAAACGCCCAAAAAAACGGGGCCGTGCCTCAGGTAGCACACCCCCGTGGTGAGTCATCATGTACGATCTGACAGAACATTTAATGCGATTGGACACCTGGACACGGGGGCGTGCTTCCTTTTACACGGGGCCATGCCTGATCACCCAGACAACCTATAAATAGAGGAGCACGTTGCACTAATTTGGTGTGCTTGAAGAAAACTTCTATACGGGTTATTCTTATAAAAACACTCACTTTACACTCATTTTGAAGGTCGTGTGGAGAGTTTGAAGGCTTGGAGATTATCATCATCATCATCATCCACCATCATCATCATCCATCATCATTGAAGAAGGAAGATTCATCCACATTTGGTTAGATTGTTCTAGTTTGATCATGTGTTTGTTATCTTCATCTCTTTTGATGTTCATAACCATGCTCATTATGAGCTAAACTCCATTTACCATCTAATTTCTATGAAGAAGCTTTGTTTTACTTGATGATTATATTAAACATGTGATTTAGTTTGGTAAAGTACATGGTTATCTTGCAAGTATCCTTTGATGAAAATTGGTTTATCACTTTAACTCAATACATTAAGATTGATGATTAACAATCATTCATGATTCACTCATGTTCTTGGAGACTAGAAATGGTAAAAAAGAATACCTTGATAATTTATTCAAGATAAAACATGGATCCTTATATTGTACTTAGAAATGATGAGATATAAGCTATGATCTATTTCTCTAACTTTGATAATTCTAAAATAACATTGTTAACACTTAGGTTATCATGCTAGTTAAAGAAATCATTTATTAATGGAATGTGTAATTGTAACCTAATTAAATCAACCAAGGGGAGGTTGTGTGAGTCAACTACAATCACCCGAAGTTGTTAGAATTGGTATTTGAGAAATTGAAGTCAATCCTAATCTTTCTACTTTACTAAAATGCTTGCATACTTAAATTTACATTCGCGTGGTAGTATGAGATTAAGCAAGGATGGACTTGAAAATATGCATTATACTTTCTTTTATGTCATAGAATATGTTTACTTAGAAATGAGGGACTATTCTATCATATATTTTAAGGAAAATTTATCATATGTTTTACTTATTAATCATCAAGGAAGAATGGAGTGGATTCTTGATCTTAGATGGTAACCTTTACATAATTGATTTACTCATTTAGAATTTCTCTTCTTGTCTCCTATATATTATATATAAGTATTTTTATGAAAGTTTGAAAATCAACCCCAAAATGATTAAACTCTCCGATTGAAATGAAACGAAGATTTATTATTAGAAACATTTGTGTCCACGGATCGATACATGGTTATTACCAATACTATTCTACATATACGATAGGTACACTTGCCTATTTTGTGTGTGTTTAGTCTTATTAGAAATCACTTTTATAAATTTAAAACACGAACTTGTGCGAAAGCTAAGATTTATGCCCTATATTTTAAACCAAACTCAACACAACTGCATCAAGTTTTTGGCTCCGTTGCCGGGGACACAGTACGTTTCTAAGAACGATCCAAATTTTAATTTAATCATTTTTTATACATTGTACAAATTTTTAACTTTTTTTTACTAACTATTAGATTAGAATGTTTTTTAATGCTAGCCTAACCTTTACTATAGCTTAACTTCAACTAACCCTTAGTTTTTAACTTATTAAAATAAATTTAGAAATGATAATACTCAAATCTTACATACAACATGTTAATAATAAATTATCTAAATAAGAGTTCGGTTTTGGTTCGGTCCTTGACTCGGAATGAAACCGAGGATGGTTGCCACATACCCAAATACCATTGAACTATTAAAATGATTTGGAAACTAAAATGACTAGAAACTAAACAATTATAATAAGCTTAAATAAATTTAAAGTGTTAACAAGGACTATAATAGTTCTCCATGTAACCTTGCCTAGCAATACACCTAAACCAACAATGGCCTGAGAAGTGAAAGCCAAGGAAACAAGGGAAGTATGTTTTAAACAAACTATAATAACAAGGTTTAATTAACAAGAATTAGTTAGAACAAAGATTAGCATTAGTTTGACCTTGATAAGTCAAACTATCAAGGGTTTGAAAGTTGAATACTTAGATCTAGATTGGGAGGGTTTTGAGGAAGAATGAGCAACAAAAATGGGCGCATTGGACTTGTATTTATAGTGGAAAAAGCAAAGGATACCCATAAGAGTTATGCATGCATTTTGATTGGTTAAAATGGTCAAACTAGGTAGATGGTGGTGGAAAAAGTAAGGGTTATCCATTAGTTTAAAACACCTCTTTAGCTTTGGTTGTTTGACGATTTGGGTCCCTGGAGTTTGTTTTAAGTCGTTTTTAATAATAAAAGGGTGTTTTCTTGATCCGACAAATGTGAAATATAAATGAAACATAAAACCCAATAGTTTATTAATAACGAAGGATCTGAAAGACAAAATGGGTCGGGTTTTTGATACAAATACAAATACAAGTTAAATCGAAAATGACGAATGTCATAAAAAGGATCCTCGAAAGAACTATAAGGATGAATCGCAAAAGTTGGGCAGAAAAGTTAGCTGACGCTTTATGGGCCCTTAAGACAACTTACAAAACCCCCATAGGAACAACACCCTTCAAGCTTGTTTATGGGAAAATATGTCATCTGACCGTAGAACTAAAACACAAAGCTTACTGGGCTCTTAAAGCAGTAAATATTGATCTAATGTTCGCTTATAAAAATCAGGAAGATCAAATTTACAAGCTCGAAGAACTAAGAGCACTGGCCTATGAAAACTTATGGTCTTACAATGAAAAGACTAAATGTTTACACGACGCCCATTAAAAGGAAACAAGAAGTTTCAAGTTGGCGATCGTGTACTGTTATATAAAACACGTTTACGTATTTTCCTAGGAAAGCTGAAATCTCGTTGGACGGTTCCATATATAGTTGAATCAGTTTTTGACTATGGGATAGCCGAGATTTCAAATTCTGACGGTCACAAGTTCAAGGTTAATGTGCATCGATTGAAAACATACATCGATGGACCATTCGAGGCCGTCTCGGAGGTCGTAATCCTCCACCAAAACCAATGAACATACAGGAAGTAGAGTCTGGCCAAGAACCTCATTAAATCAGGCCTTGTATATATATATATATATTCCTTAGTTCTATAAAAAATAAAAATAAATAAAATAAAATAAATAATAATAAAATAAAAATAATGAAATAATATATACATATATATAAACAGGTCTGTGTAGGGCGGGGTACGGATGATTCCACTCCCGATTTTAAGCATTATTATGCTTTGGATGTTTGTTGGTTGTGTGCAGTTTTTATTATTTAGGTACACTACATGAAAACGGACGAAAAACAGGAGACGCTCTGTCGAAATTTCGTTAGCCCGCAGGGAAGTTCCTTTCCATTTTACCCACCATAATTCATTTGAATCTTATTATCAATCTTTTTATGAATCCTTTCACATTAAGGACAATGTGAGATTCAAGTGTGAGGAGGGGAATTACTTCACCAATTGCTTACTCAACCAATTATAAGATGCTCTAATAACAAAATTTTTGTAGCAAACAAATACTTTTTTTGACAAAACCAAAAGAAAATCCAAGAAAATATTTTGCAAATAACCAACTAAAAATCTAATATAAACCAAAAAGTGAAAAAATAAAAAGAAGTTCTGTAATATTTAGAAGAAATTTATGCAAAATATGGCGTTTATACCCAATCCCTCCGTTACTATGAGATAAACCTCATGCCATATAAATATTTTTTCGGAAGCTTTGAGTGAGTCATATGTTTCGTGTGATTTAGAACTTGTCGCAAATGTTCATATCAAGACCGCACGAAGCGTTGTATAAAGAATAAGGTAATATTATCACAATTCCCTCAAACCATTCTCCAAATTATAACACAATACCCAAAAACCTTACCACTTTATCCCTCTCACTGGAAATGCATTCTTTCGATTTTAATTTCCTTTGCTGCATACAATTCGTAAAACCTATGTTGCCTCCAGAACTTAGGGAGAGAATCTATCTCTTTAGCATTGAGGTGAGGAAAAAGTGGCTCCAAGACGAACAAAGCCACAGTTTTGTGGAGTTTCCAAAAGCGTAATGAAAAGAAGAGCAAAAAGATACGAACGATGCTTAGGATGTAGAAAAAGTCAAACTCAGTCTCAACATGAATATACAGAACTAATGATCGTGGGGGCTATTATGCTCAAAGCCGAACGATCCATTAGAGTTGGGAGTTATGTTCAGAATAGGATTGAGGAAGAACTAATTCACATCCTCTACAAAACTGGTCTTGGCGATCAGACCTTAAAAGAGTCACTAGGTCCATGAATAAAAAAAATAAGCAATCGGGAGAAAGGAGCTAACAATTGAAGACATCTTAATACTCCCGACAATCAACAGAAGTTGTATTTACCATCCTTACCACCATTAACTTAAACCCTTGAACCACCACAAAATACCAAATCCCTACTTACATAAAACCAACCCATATTACCTTCTGATCTATGAAACCCTTCACAAAGGCGGAGATTTAAACTTGTTACAAGCTTATATATCACATGTCACATTTTGGCTAAGAATGTTCACATTCTTGAACTCAGTCCCATTATCACTTCTCATTACCTTTACCCTCACATCCAATTGATTCTCCATTCTTGTTACACAATACTTAATCAACTCAGCAACTTCATCCTTTGAGTTTAGAAAATAAACCCAAGTATATCTTGAGAAATCATCTTTAATCACTAAACAATATCTTTTCTTCCCAATACTAGGAACACTTACGAGACCAAAGAGATCCATGTGAAGCATTCCAAGCATTTGATCAATTGAGTTCATGACTTTTGTTTTTTGAGATGATTAGTGTTGCTTTCCC
This sequence comes from Bidens hawaiensis, assembly GCF_021521415.1. Taxonomy (NCBI): domain Eukaryota; kingdom Viridiplantae; phylum Streptophyta; class Magnoliopsida; order Asterales; family Asteraceae; genus Bidens; species Bidens hawaiensis. Next base: position 6,138,682 of record NW_027491034.1, read on the forward strand.
TTCTGACAAGAAATGCACTTGTCATCCAATTTGAATTCCCTTGAGGGTAAACCAATGACATGTTCACCTTCAACAAGTTTATTCATATTATTCAGATTAACATGACAAAGCTTTCTGTGCCAAAGTTTGGTTTCATTCTCAGTGGATTTGGACACAAAGCATGTACGTCCTCTAGAAATGGCATCTTTCATTTTTAGTTCATATAAGTTTCCATTTATAGGAGCAACCATCATGATCATATCAGGAGGAATTACAAATTCAGGTTTGAGGATGAAACAGTTAGAGTAATCAAATCCAACCTTATAACCTTTACCACACATTTATGAGATGCTCAAAAGATTATATTTCAATCCTTCCACATAGAATACATTATCAAAAGATAGTTTTCCATTTGTGAGAATGCCTTTGCACACAATTTTCCCTCCATTTTCATCACACCCAAATGCAACTTGTCCTTCAAATTTTTCTTCATAGTTGAATAATGACCTCTTGTCACAAGTCATGTGCCTGGAACATCCACTGTCTAAGTACCATACATCATTCATTTAGGGGTGGATTGTTTCCGCACCTATTAAAGAAAAATGAATCAGTTAAGTGATGAAGTACAAGCTGATTCAGCTTGCAAATCATCAACATCATTAACATTTGTTGCATTTGGTTTGGGATCCTGATAAACAAGTTCACATGAATCATCAGATTTATAACCAAATTCAGGAAAATAACCAGCATAAGGGACTATGCTTTTGCATTCTTCAATGACAAATTCTTTTCTTCTTAATTGCTATTTGTGCTTCAGACCTTGGTTTCCACATAAATCCATGTGGTTCAAAACCATTTTTAAGGAGAAACTTCTCATCACCATTAAGTGCATTTGATCTCTTTTTGGTTAGAAGTTTCTTCACAGGCTTGTTTTCCCATTCTCCCATTGTTGACTTATCGGAGTCAACCGATTTTTCAAATGTTTGAGACTTAATAGATTGAGACCTCTTGAGTTTCTTCAACTTTTGAGCCTTTTTCTTGAGATTGTTTTAGATTTTCTTCACTATTCTTCACATTTGCTTCATCACTTTTGACTTGATCCTCTGCCTTCTTGTCACCCGTGCTCAGTTAATCATTATATCTTCTAATGTAAAATGCAAAATCTTGTCCAAACTTGATGTTGTTAGGAACATGAAATGGTTCAGGAGTGAACCTTTCCTGACATGAGTCAGTGTGATGACCATAGACATCACAAATCTTGCACCAAACTTGACATTTGAATTTGTCACCTGAGCTTCCCATTTTATATCTTTCACTAGGTCTGGGTGGATCAACACTAATGGTCTTCTGATGTGTGATTAGACCATTGAAGTTGATTGCAAATGGTAGAAATTGTTCAATCTTAGTCTCTTCTCTTGACACAGTGCTTTTCACAAACTTGACTTCTTCCAACTTGATTGGTCTATCCTTTTTGTCACTTCCGTATCTTGACCATCTCATAAGGTAATCATCCATGCTTTCTACTTCTCCAACATCAAACAACTCTTGGTTGGATAAAACTGGATAAACAGGAAGAAATAGATCAGCACTCTTCATTGTTTCTTCAAGTTTCTTGTTTTCTTTGATACTTTTTCTTCTTTGCGGCACTTTGTACGTTGAATTTTTAATGTTCTTCTTTTCCTCTGATCCACCACATAGATCAAATGATTTGTGTTCCCTTCTCATTTGTTCATGATGTTTCTTCATTATTGGTGTGATCTTGGGTAATAAAGGGATCTTTTATTTGGAAGTTTGTTCACACCTCTCTTCTTCCTTTGAGCTTTCACAGCTTGAAACTTTATCACTTGAGTCACTTAGATCATCTCTATTCAGTAAATCACAATCTTGATCATCTAAAGACACTTGTATTCCAACAGAATTTTCAACTTTTGTTACTTCAGACTTCATCACAAATTCTCCCTTGTCATCAAATTCAACCAACTTGTATTTTTCAATAAACTCCTTTTTATCAACAAATACCTCTCTGAATTGATCAAAGTAAGCACTTATCTTTTCCTTATCCACTTTTAGTGAGTAATTATCATTGAAAGGTGGATGAACAACTTTATACTTATCCTCTTCCTTGACCTTTTTCAGCAAACCAAAAATGTTTCCAGTTGACACCAAATTCTTTAGAAAAATCCACTTCAACTTGAAGTTGAGTATTCTTCAACTTCTCTTCAAGATACATTTTCTTTAATTCTTCAATTTCAGTTATGTATCTTGACTGAAGGTTATAACTGTCCATACAGTCTTATTCTAGCTTTTGATTTGGTTCTCATAAATTAACTCACTCCTTTCTTACTCATTTATCATACTTTGTTTCTTAAAACACTCACTTTGCAAATTACTAATTATCTTTCTCAAGGAATCATTCATTTCAAGTAATTCAAGATTTGTGGGTTTTAAATGTACCTGAGATGAAGAGGACTCAACTTCATTTTCAAACTTTGCCATGAATGCCATATTTTCCTTCTCTATATCTTCAGCATGGTTACTCGAGTCAAACACACCATATTGTAGTGGTTGAGCTAAAGCAACATTTCCTTGATTTCTTGGAAGATTGGCATTATTTATATTTTGATTTGCAGGAGCATGTGGAGGGACTTGTTAGTTTCTGTGAAAACGTTGTTGTTGTGGGATCACTTGTTGATGATTCTGCTATTGAAAGTTTTTGTTGTTGTTGAAGTTTCTTTGTTGACATTTATTCTGATTTTGATATTGAAACTGATTTCTTTGTTGATTGTTTTTCTGGAATTGCCTTGGCTGATTACATTCCCTTGCAAAATGACATGGTAATTGGCAGTTGTAGCAAATAGCCTTGGGGTTGTCAAATCCAATTCTATCATTTGGTCCTGAAACCAATGACCTACCAGTTCTATTATACAACCTTTTACTCATCACAACTAGCATTGCAGTCTGCCACTTCAGATCCATATCTTCCAAATCATGACCATCAATTTGTTCAAGATCTTCTTGAACCACACTAGTATGAATCAGATTCTTGGCCACGAAATCATTATAAGACTCAGTAAACATGGAGAAGAGAGCTTGATAATCATTTCCATGATTCACACTTCTAGCAACATATGGTGCTTGTCCACTGGCCATTGATGATGTATCACTATCATCTATCAGTTGAAAATTGAATCTGGACAGTCCGCCTTGATTTCTTGACTGACCAACAGCAAACACTTTTGGTGTTTCACCACCATATTCACTTAGTTATTCAATTGTGGGGACTTGTTGTTGGTTCTTGGTTGACAAATTCCCCATAGGTGCAATGAGAGCATTAGCTACTTGGAAGCTTGGTTTGTCTTCCTTAATCATGTTGTTCTCAATCATCTCATGCTCAGCAGCTTGCAAAAAACAAATCACATCATCAAGATTTAAAGTTGGAAAGTTAGCTTTCTCTTTGATGAACTTGCTTGCGGTGTACCATTCTCCAGACAAAGAAGATAGAAGATTCTTGTTTAAATCAAAATATGTTATTGCAAGGTCAATGGTTCTAATTTCATTGACAATAGCAACAAACCTCTGCAAAACAGATTTCAACCTTTCTCCTTCTCTGAATTTGAATCTATCTAGCTATTGCTTTAGTCTGTCCTTCTTAATGTCTTTAAGTTCAGTGTTTCCCTCAAACATTTCTACAATGGAATCAAACATGGCCTTTGCATAAGTATGATGAGCCACACTTGTCAAAATTTCTCAAGACAGACCAAGTTTCAGCATGGATAGTGCTCTATCGTCTTTCTTCTTCATTTGTCTTTCAACAGTTTGATTGTTGTTAGTGCCATCAGGAACATATGGTTCATTTTTGATTGAGTTCCACATTTCCACATCGTTATAGCACACGGAAGCCTCAACCAAAACTTTCCACTTAATATAGTTTTCCTGTCCTAACAATCTTGGAATTTTGTTAGTAGACACCTTTTGTTCATCCACTGTTAGTGGACACCTCTTGTTCATCCTTGTTTTTGGTATTTTGAAAGTTTTTTTAAATGAAAAATTACTTAAACTTTAAGAAAATTTTAAAAAATTTGAAAACACTTAGATATGTGAAATAAATCCTCATATTTGATGAACTTTGATGGATAATAACAAGATCTAGATAGACAATAAAACAATAGGTCTGAGAAAATGAAAAACAGGGCAGCTGACGTCACAAATCAATGGAACAGTTGACAGCTGACGTCATTCTTCATATTCAAAATCAACAGTTTTTAGCAATAAATCAGCACTAGTTCTTCACAGATGCAGCAACACAAGCTCTGATACCAATTGTCGGTCCCGATTATCTCACTTAAACACACACTAATCAGTCTCGTAACCAAACACAAACGTGCCGGCAAGAAGGTTACAAAGTTTTGCTTTTGTGAAAAACCAAAGAGTATTAAGGGAGGATTCAATAATACTCAAAGGATTGCTTCACGGACAGAAATGTAACAAACACACAAAGTGTGACACTCGTCAATTTCAGGTTAACTCCGTTAATCCATACTCCGTCAATTCAAACTTAAGATCACTTGATCTATAACGCACATCTCATTACATTTAAACTAAGGTTTTAAATGACGCTTGACAATTACTACATGTGTAGTCTTTCGGGATTGCACTGAAACGCAAACGAGTTGACGCAAATCATTAGTGAATAAACGAAAAACATCCAAACAATAATTATGTGATAATTATGTGTTAGGCTTATGTGTTAGTTGATAATATTGTTTAAAACGTTAACTCAAGATGCAAACAAGTTACTTAGGCTAGAAATATAATATTTAGAAGTGGAGGGGCCTTGGTGTAACATGTTATTATTTAATAATAACCAAAACCCTAACTCTCTTTCCCTCTCTCTAATCCCGATCGGCCCCCCCTCCCCTTGCTCCCTTGGCTGCCGTCAACATACACACACATACACACAAGATTTTTCAAGTTTGGTTGAAGATTAAGGTGCTAGGAAGGTATAAACAACTATCCTATGTATTATACATGTTTAATTTTGATCTTGAATGGGTTAATCTAAAACCCTAGGTCACGAAAATTATGAGTAGGATGAACTAGGGTTGATTATATGATTGATTATGCGTTGGTTATTGATTTAGATGATCATATGTGATTTTGAACGGTGAAAGATTGTTAAATCATTGATTGTTTGTAAACCCTAGAGGGTTACTACTGATTTTGATGAATAATTATGTTTATTACATGTTTGGAGATATGTCGTATGCTTAGGATGCATGTTAGACAATTGTTTGTGATTGCTGAGTTTTGACAGCAGAGATTGTTAAACTTGAATGACATGTAACTTGTTAAATATAAAAGCAAACTGAGCTATTTATGAGTCTAAGAGGTAGTACTCTGAGTCTAGTTTCCATAAAACCCAACCACACCTAATTTGGAGGTGTTTTGGTTGTTCAAACGATTTAAATGTGATTAAAGGTCAAAACTGGACTGGACAGATTGTAAGTTATGTTTAGACAACTGTAACTAAATGTTAATGTGAAAATTGGTCGAGGTTGTTAACACTACAGGGTACTATGTTGAGTCTAGTTTCTATAAAGTCCAATTTTGTAATTTTTGGACGAGTAAAAGTTAACTTTTATTATTTTACAAAACTGAAGTGCAAATCTGAATTGTGAGACCTGCTGTTAGGTTGTTTTGTAATTATCATATCTCATGAACTACAAGATCAAATGGGTTGGTTTCACTTCTGGAAGTTAACATATTGAGTTAAAAACCTAACCCAATTGGTCTTGCATTAGTTGGATTTTTCATTTAACGGGAATAACAAATAAAATTTTGTTGCGCATGATTTTGACTGCTGTGAGTTTGCTGTAATGTTTTGATCATTGTGAGAAATCTATGTGGAATAAAAATACAATAAAATATGTTCTGGAAACCTAACTCATGTATGATTTTTCGACGATTTTTGGTGAATTAATTGAGATGCTATGATCTGTTGAATAGAGTAATCTTTCAAGTAGAATTCTGTCTTGATGAAACTAGCTGCTGAACTTTGTGAAAATACATGAAACGTGCTAAGTACTAGATAATTGTTATGTTTTGACCAAATTGCCCTTGCGGGGAATAATTGCTAGTAATGTACAATATTAATATATGATATGTAAGTAGTTGTTCACACATGTAACGTGTCACGAATGTGTTTGTTGAGACACACACAATTCACAAACGAAACACGAAACGAATTTTATGCATAGGTGAGTGTAGAGACTCGATAATAGTTCCAACACTTAGAAAATCTCATTTGTTGTTTTAGAACGCTAGTGAGGATTTCTCTGTGACGCGCATCCTTTGGTTTACTCATTTTTGGAATTCTTCGCAAACAGTGAGTTTCACGTTCCCCTTTTAACTCTTTTAAACGCTTTTCACTTGGGGGAGAATACATACTCCGAAACGCTTTAGATTTTGTTATTAGATTATATATCACTTGTAAAGACTAAGTGGCAAACGAAACAACTGAAGTCCTTCACACATCGAACCGTTTAGTATTGGATAATAGCGAGTCACTGTTGAGTGGTACTACTGGGTTTGACAAACCCCACCCAACGCTAAGCTCGACTGGAGGTCGAGTGGGTGTAATTTTGGCTAACACATTACCATGGTCGGGATAGACCTGGTGGCAAGGCACACGATAAACAGTCATCTTCGGTGTCGAACACTTAGTAATATTTGCTTTATAGGCTAGCTACCTATAGATATATAATTGATTTAACACTATCTGGAAACGCAAAACGCTAAACGCAAAACGTAAATGCAAACGCCTTATTGTATATACACTTGTGAACTCACCAACCCCGTATTGACACTTTAGTATGTTATTCTCAGGTAGCCGAGGCGGGCGCGCGGTATAGGATCATGCATTACTTTGAACGCTATTGTTTATGCAACTTGTTTTAAACTATTATTATTTGGGTTTTTAAGTCGTCCTGCGTGACGCAACTTTTGGTTAAAGGTTTTACGCTTCCGCATTTATTTACACTCAAATGTTTTCGTGGATTGAAAACTTTATTTATGGTTTGATTATAACTAATGATTCCGATCCTGTTAGTTCACACCCTCTGATGGTAAAACTCCATTAGTGGATTTGAGGGTGTGACACAAAGAAACTCAAAATATTTCCATTAATATTGTTAAGGATACAATGAAAATCAGTTTGGTTTCTACGTGAAACGTATGAATTTATAGCAGCTTTTCCATACAAAGATATTCTTTTTAAGAAAGAGACATCCGTCAAATCACAATATTAATTCTGTGTCTGTCATCATAGGGTGCCCTAAAGTTTCCTTAGATAGGCATGCCCTGACACCTTCTAGAAACCCTGGTCATTGGTTCTTAACATATTCAAATATATTACAAATTATTCTAAGTGTAAGCAAGTCTTCGAGTAAGCTTGTAAGCTTTTATCCTTGTTGAGCAAACCTGGTAACCATTAAATGTGTTTGGAATAGTTCTCCGAGTAAGCTTTACTTAGAATATTTTCCTTAGCAAATATTTTCCTTAGATAATATTCGTCAAGCAGACTTCAGTCTTCATGATAATATCAAACTTTGCTCGATATATATCCTACGAGCAAACTTGTTCTTCTTGGGTCCCTTCAACCTTTTGTCTTTGACTTATTTAAACAATTTCAAGTGTGTTGGTGACACTGTAGCTTGCTTGAGTTTGAACCTTGCTCGTTAGAAGTCCTTAGAGAAATTTCTTCATTAACTTCCTTCAAGTTTGCTCGGACCAGTGTTTATTAACAAACCTTGCTCGATCCACCAAAATACTTGGTTTTAGCTTGGTTTAGTCAAGGGTTGAAACCAATCTTGCTTGACTTGAAGAACAACCTTTCTTGAAGAAGTGTAGCTTGCTCGATCTAACACTTTGAAGAATTCAAGAAGATAACCTTGCTCGTTTAGGAAAAGACCTTGCTTGACTAAGTTTAAGTTTGCTCGAATGCCTAAGTTTGTTCGGTTTCCATACTCAGCCATTTTCCAAGGAGGTTGAGAAGATTCCAATCTTCCTTAGTCATTTTTTTTATCCCAACATAGTTAAAATGTATTTTCAGGTGAAGCCAAACCTCAAATGAAGAAACGAATGAAAAGACAAAGAAAAATCAAAGAAAACCAAAGAAAATAGCAAAACAAACCCCATGCTTTAGAGAACGTGGGGCCGTGCTTCAGAAAACATGGGGCCGTGCTTCAGAGAACATGGGGTAGTGCTTCAGAAAACATGGGTCTGTGCTTCAGAAAACATGGGGCTGTGCTTCAAAGAACATGGGGTCGTGCTTATCTTTTAGAAAAGACAAAAATCTGCAAGAAAAGACAAAATACTGGACCGCTGGACACGGGGCTGTGCTTCAAAGAAGCACGCACCCATTGTGAGTCATCATGTAAGATCTAACAGAACACTTAATGCGACTGGATACCTGGACGCGGGGGCGTGCTTCCTTTTACACGGGGTCATGCCTGGTCACCCTTACAACCTATAAATAGAGGAGCATGTTGCACTCATTTGGTGTGCTTGAAGAAAACTTCTATACGGGTTTCTCTTATAAAAACACCCACTTTACACTCATATTGAAGGTCTTGTGGAGAGTTTGAATGCTTGGAGGCTATCATCATCATCCATCATCATTGAAGATGGAAGATTCATCCACATTTGGTTAAATTGTTCTAGTTTGATCATGTGTTTATTATCTTCATCTCTTTTGATGTTCATAGCCATGCTCATTATGAGCTAAACTCCATTTACCATCTAATTTCTATGAAGAAACTTTGTTTTTACTTGATGATTATATTAAACATGTGATTTAGTTTGGTAAAGTACATGGTTATCTTGCAATTATCCTTTGATGAAAAATGTTTTATCACTTTTACTCAATACATCAAGGTTGATGATTAACAATCATTCATGATTCAGTCGTGTTCTTGGAGACTAGAAATGGTAAAAAGAATACCTTGATAATTTATTCAAGATAAAACATGGATCCTTATATTATACTTAGAAATGATGAGATATAAACTATGATTTATTTCTATAGTTTACATAATTCTGAAATAACATTGTTAACACGATTGCTTAGGTTATCATGCTAGTTAAAGAAATCATATGTTAATGGAATGTGTAATTATAACCTAATTAAATCAATCAAGTGGAGGTTGTGTGAGTCAACTACAATTACCCCAAGTTGTTAGAATTGGTATTTGAGAAATCGAAGTCAATCCTAATCTTTCTATTTTACTAAACTGCTTGCCTACTTAAATTGACATTCTCGTGGTGTTATAATATTATGCAAGGATGAACTTGAAAATATGCATGCTACTTTCTTTTATGTCATAGAATATGTTCACTTAGAAATGAGGGACTATTCTATCATATATTTTTAAGGCAAGTTTATCACATGTTTACTTATTAATCATCAAGGAAGAATGGAGTGGATTCTTGATCTTAGATGGTAACCTTAATATAACTGATTTACTCATTTAGAATTTCCCTTCTTGTCACCTATATATTATATATAAGTATTTTTATGAAAATTTGAAAATCAACCCCAAAATGATTAAACTCTCTGATTGAAGTGAAATGAAGATTTATTATTAGAAACATTTGTGTCCATGGATCGATACTTGGTTCTTACCAATACTATTCTATATATACGATAGGTACACTTGCCTATTTTGTGTATATTTAGTCTTAGTAGAAATCACTTTTATAAATTTAGAACACGATCTTGTGCGAAAGCTAAAATTCATCCCCTATACTTTAAACCACAATCAGCTCAACAACATCGATAACACTCATGGTGTAAAGACTACATTTGATCGTATGTGGATTCCACGCCATGGAGATCTTAGAGGTTGAAACCTAGATGAGGCTCATAATTCGAGGTAGTTGATTCATCCGGGATCCACCAAAATGTATCAAGACCTGAAGAGAGACTACTGGTGGTCGGGTATGAAGAATGAGGTAGTTTCTTATGTTAGTAAGTGCTTACGTTGCTTGCAAGTCAAAGTAGAACATCAAAAACCATAAGGAAAGATACAGCCATTAGAGACACCAGAATGGAAATGGGAACACATCACCATGGATTTCATAACTAAGCTACCACATAAATCAAGAAACCATGATACCATCTGCCTATACCAGAGGCTATCTCATCAGAAATGTTAACAAACGTGTTCGTAAAAGAGGTTGTGGCTAAACATGGATTGCCATTAAAAATTGTGTTTGACAGGGTTACTCGCTTTTCTTTAAGGTTCTGGAAGAAGTTCCGTGAAGCTATGGGAACAAGACTGAAAATCAGTACGGCGTATCATCCTCAAACAGATGGGCAGTCTGAAATGACTATTTAAATCCCTGAGGATATGCTACTTGCTTGTGTGTTAGATTTTGAAGGAAGTTAGGATGATCACCTACATGTAGCAGAATTCTCTTACAACAATAGCTATCATTCAAGTATTGGTATACCACAGTTCGAGATGTTATATGGTAGACGTTGCAAAACTCATGTATGTTAGGTTAGAGGTTGTGCAAGAAACCTCTTCAAGGTTTGATCAGATTAAAGCAAGAATGAAAGCTGCTCAAGATCGTCAAAAGTCATATGTTGATAAGTGGCGAAGATCGATCGAGTTTAACGTTGGTGACAACGTGATTCTTAAGGTCTCGCCTTGGAAGGGAATCATTCGCTTCACAAAGAGAGGAAAGTTGAGTCCAAGGTACATTGGACTGTTTCAAATCATATATCGTGTGGGTGAAGTAGATTATAAGCTAGACTTGCCTGAAGAATTGGAAGGAATGTACTCCACTTTTCATGTTTCTCACTTGAGGAAATGCATAGCATACGATATGACCCATGTTCCATTAGAGGACATTGAGGTGGATGAACAGTTATATTATGTTGAACAGCCTGTTGAGATAGTTGATAGAAAAGAGAAGCATCTTCGTCGTAAGGTTATCTCCTTGGTTAAAGTGATATGGAAGCACCTCAAGGGAGCATATGGTACTTGGGAATTTGAAGAGGATATGCGCAAGTTTTACCCAAATTTGTTTAGTGCTAGTTAGGTTTCGGGGACGAAACCTCTTTTAAGGGTGGTAGACTTGTAAAATCCTACTTTTGATAATAAAAAATAAAAGGAATTTTGTTTTTTTTCATGGTGTGTTAATATCTAATTAGATTAAAATGAAATAAGTTGAGTTGTGTGCTTGGAAATAAAGATGAGTTAGGTAATGGGTATGGGCCTTAAGATCCATGGGTTTATCCTATATAAACCCCTTAAACCCTCCCTAAAACCCAAAACCCTCATTTCCCCATTTGCCTCCACACACTAAAAACATACACAAACACTCTCCTTCATCTCAGATCCAGATCCGAGCAAGAACGAGGGAGATTTGCAGCCGATTTCCGTTGTCAAACAAAAAACACATCTAGATTCACGTGTTGAATCAGACCCAAAGAAAGAAACTCATCTAGATCTACATCTTGAATCGAACCCAAATCGATAGAGGTGAGTTTTAGTTTAAGAAGTTATGTATTTGAGGTCGGTTTGCCATGGGATTTGGCAGGTTAGTGAATCGGACCACAGAGTGTAGGAAAAACAATATAAACAAGTTGTTTGGAACGACTTGGGACGAAGGGGTAGCATTCAGACCATGTATGAAACAAATGGGTAAGGTTGTTAATACCTAGAACTCGTTTTATCGATAAATCGGGCATAAGGGGATGAAAGAAAACGATTAAAACTGAAAAGCATGAAAAAACAATTTCGAAACGTATTCATAAGAAAACTTGATTAGATTCGTTTTGAAAACTCGATTCGATTCGTTCAGGAAACTCGACTCGATTCGTTTAGAAAACTATACTCGACTCGATTAGTTTGTAAAACTCGACCCGATTATTTGAAAAACTCGATTCGATTGGTTCAAATTCAATTTGACCGGATTGCTCAAATAGGTATACTAGTATAAAACCCGTTATAGTAGGCTATAAAGGGTCATATTAGATTGTTATAAGTGTTAATTGATTATACATGTTTTAAAATTTTAAATTTGATTGGTGTGTCCATGATTAACCACAAATAGCCATAGTTGTGTTTGTTCGTTCAAGTTTGACTTTTATTAGCAAGTTTGACTTTCATTAGCCCATATAGGTAGTAAAACGTTATTACGTGTCATGCATATCTAAGTCATATTGAGTATTAAGACTCATAATAGCTCTTAATGAATCACAGATAGCACTAATAAGTCATACTATATCTAATATGTTACATTTGATAGTTTACAACCGTAATTGTTTCGGATTGATCATGAGTGACAAAGTTTATGATTGTTCATATATGTTTTTAATTATTTGTACAAACAGTTAAAAGTTATAATAGTTCTTTATGGGTTATGATGACAATCATCAGCTCATATCTAGTATTAGTGTGTTAGATATAATAAATTATACCGACGAGAACCAAAACTGACTGCGATTAACCAATTGCAAATTATGCAACGAGCTTTTTTTAATATGTATATCTTGAGATTCTTATGGAAATGCTACAAATTTTATTAAATTATTCTTTTTGTTTCTCACATTTATATATTTATCGTTTCCACTAAGGTTCTCCTATAAAAATATGTCATTTATTTTAAAATATTTATTTCTTGATTTCATGTCACTTGCCTGGATCATTAATTAAAGTATTGTTAAATATCTATTTTTTAGTTTTGCTATTGATTTTATTAATTTTTAAAGTATATATTTTTAGAGTTGATTAACTATGGGTTTTACTATGAACTTTATTAGATAGTATTAAGTATTTCTTTTATAGTCAATATATTTTTATTTGCTAGATATTTGGCTACGAAGTATTTTATTTTTGTAGTTGTTGTTTCACAATTTTGCTTCAGTATGGCTAAATTATTTTTAGTTACATTTTCATATGTATATTTTTAGATTTCGTTACAAATTTGCTACGAACTTTATTAAATTGTTTTTTAATATTTGTTTTTCTTGATTATGGTATGGATTTGCTATGGCTTCTATTAAACCTTATTTATTATATCTCTATTTTTTTCTATTTTGCTACTAAATTGCTATAGATTTTGCTAGATTGTGTTTAGTTACTTATTCAAAACAATTAAATTTAAGTTTTGCCACGGATTTTATTAATGTGATTTTAAATTTATTAGTATTCTTAATTTGCTATGAAATTACGACTCTAGTTTGCAACGAAATATCCATAGCTAAACCGTAGAAAAATATGTTCGTAGCTAATTCATGGTTAATTCGTAGCTAATGTGTAGCAAAGTTGCTACGGATTTTTCCCATAGAAAAAAACCCGTAGCTAATACTTGTTTGTGTAGTAGTGAATATGTATCTTCGGATACGTATATTTAGGAATGTGAATTGCCTGATTAACTAGAACTCACTCAGCGTAGCTGACTTTTAGTATGTATGCAGGCAAGTAGGTTAAAGCAGTTGGCTTAAAGGAGACCTATGACATTGTAGTTAAAATGCTGGCATCTTGAGAAGAATGTTATGATTTTATATTTTGTTATGTTTTTATTTTGCAAGACAAATTTGAATAATGTTAAGATAAGATATGTAATTTTTGTAATGAATGGTTGATGTTGTTTATGTTCCGCAAAAAGTTTTAATTCACCCTGATATTTAGAATTTGTGTTTATGAGTAAATCCAACGTCCAATGTAGGGCACCGTGATCGGGTCCTTACAACTTTGGAGAAAACACCGAGTTCATTTAGAAGAGCTTGAAACCAAGTTATTTCTGCAATAGTGTCAGCGAGCACCTTATACTCGGATTCGGTTGAAGATCGGAAGACTTTTGTTGTTTGCGAGCATTCCACAAGATATGATTGGAAACTAAGTAGATGGAAAGTCCCCACTTGGATCGACGATCATCTGGACAGTCGGCCCAATCAGCGTTAGAGTAAGCTTGCAAGGTCGTGTGCCAGTTTACATTAGTAAATGCTTGAAGAGAAGAGCCGGAGTCCTAGCGAATAAAAAGACCATAGTGAGAAGTACCATGAAGATATCATAATATATGTTTGACATTCAACCTATGATTTACAGTGGGAGAATGCATGAACTGACGAACTTTGTTGACCAAAAAGGTTATATCAGGTTGGGAAATAGTGGCATATTGAAGAGCACCGACCGCTAGGAGATATTTGGTAGGATCAGCAAGCAAACGACCGGAAGCAAGAGACAAGGATTGCGAGCTACTCATAAGATATTAACATGCTTACATTTGGCTAAACTTGTTATGTTGATTAAATCACAAATATACTTTCGCTGAGATAGGATGAGATTCTTTCCAGAAGGTATGATTTCAATTCACAAAAATTAACGCAAAGTACCAATATCCTTAATTGCAAACACAATGCCCAACTTGATGATGATGTCAGTAATGGTTGGCGGATTGTTTCATGTAACAATAATATCATCAACGTAAACAAGAACATGCACTAAGGTACCATGTCTCTTGAGAATAAATAGAAATGGGTCAGTTTTAGAACTGATAAAACTGATATTATGTAATGTGGTAGAGAAACGTTCAAACCATGCTCATGATGCCTATTTAAGACCATGTAATGACTTGTGTATTAAACAGACATGACCAAGTCTGGATTCATCAACAAAACCTTGTGGTTGGAGAAGATAGACAATTTCTTTTAAATCACCATGAAGAAAGGCGTTTTGAACATCCAACTGTCTAAGTGGCCACTGGCTTGTAATTGTGAGAGACAAAAGTACTCGAATAGTTGAAGCCTTTACAATCGGGCTAAATGTTTCTTGATAATCGATGCCTGGTTTTTGATTGAAGCCCTTTCCAACAAGATATGATTTGTACCTCGTAACCTGCCCATTGGCCTCCTTTTTAATCCTGTAAACCCACTTTGAGTCAATAATATTACTATTAGTATACAAGGCACAATAGACCAAGGACGAGTAGAATTATGGTAGGCAAATGGATCATTGTGAGTTAAAGGTCTTGGATTTTGGCGAAGGTTGGATGACGAGGGCGCGTAATAGGAGGTTGTGGAGTGGATTGAGACATGGGTGTGGAAGTGGAGGTGTGGGGAGGGGTTGACTGTGGGGGGTTGTAGTTGTGGGGGCGAGGTGGGTGGTGAAGAGAAATTTAAGAGGGTTAGGGTAGGAGGAGTAGTAAGGAGAGGTTGGCAGTGGTAGGTTGGGTGAGTTAAGGTGTAAAGGGACAATAGAGTTCATTAAAACGAATGTGATGCAAAATGTATATGTAACATCAACAAAATTTCGATTCAAATTTGACAAATAGTAAAAATAAGGGATCAAAATATTGTCAAGATAAGTAATGGGAAAATGAGATAAGAAAATAAAAGAAACGCATATTAAGGAAATTGTTAAGGAGATAAGAAAGTTCATCCCGCATCGGAAGAAAGAAGAAAGTGGAGTAATTCCACATGGGTATAAATAGAAAAGAGAAATTTCTCTCACATTGATAAATTACAAAAATTGTGAGCTTCTTATAAGTAGATGAGATCAAATAGTAATATACTTATATGCCAAAATGCATTAGTAGTCTTAGCGAGGGTGTGACGCACCCGACGTGCACGGACTCGAGCTCGGGCAATGAGCGCAATGTGGCGCTTTAATCGCCACAATCCGCTTGAGAGTCGCCTTTGTATTTTTTGAAAAGTTGAAGGGCCAACAATATAAAATTTGATTTTTTCTTCCCATCACGATACGCGATGGAGCCTCACAGAACCCAAGATATTGGGCGGTGCCCCGCTACACGATGGAGTAGCCCCAAAATCCATCGTGATACGCGAAGTAGCTTGCACGACGAAGTGATGTGTGTTCACCACGTGGCAGGCCACGTGTCAACACTTGGAAGCACCAGAGAAAGATGAGTTATCTCGCTACGCGATGGCTCTTAAGAATGGCCATCGCGGTATGCGATGGGACCCAAAATTTGCCTAGAAAAGGTGGACATCGGCATCTCACTTTCCTCACACGAAACACACATTCCACACACATAGATAACCTTAGGAAGTGTGCCGAGTCTCGAAGTACGTGCCAAGCTCCGAAGTTCTGACAAGTTAAGCCCTAGTACGCAACATATAGTAGAAGTGATGCTTGATCAGTCTTAGGTGTTTAACTCCAAATACCCATGTAATTTAGGGGTTCCGCTTAAGTATTATTTAATTATTGTTATAAATGGCTTAGACCATAATTAGTGTAACATCTTGGGTTTTTCGTATTTGAATTCATTTATGTTTAAACCGATTCGGAAACTAATTAGGAACTTTCGAATTATTTAAATTTTGTATTTATTTGTATTAACTTGGTTAAACTTAATTTATATTTTCTTAATTTTTAAACCCGTCAAACAATGCTTAAAATCTCTTAAAATCGTTTAAAATGGCTAAAAATGAATTTACGAAACTTCAGGGGATAAATGTGACATTCTAAAAAATCTAGTATAAACCAACCCGTCACGTATGCGACGAGGGTGTGGCCAGTTGGTCACGTAGCGCGAATGTCGCTCAGTTCAGTTTTTGATTTTTGTTTGTTAATTTTCATTTATTGTTAAATCCTTCTTAAACCGACCTCAGTCATGAAATATTAAGCCCCAAGTTATGTCCTCTAATATTATAACATGTCCCAATTCGTTTTTCCTATTGCCCAATCTGAAATCCATAGATTAATTGACTTGATTTTGTCATAACATCATTATTCGGTTACATAAAACGAGTTATTAACTAAACAAGAAGTTAGGGGTCTGTATTTAATTAAAATATATCCCCAAATCCTAACTTTAATGCAAATCAGCCATCCTTCTTATATCCCATGAAGTCCCTCTTCTCCATTATAATTTTCTTCAAGATCAATCAAGTTCTTTCAAACTTAGTTTGGCTTTGGTGTTCAAGACCCTTTTAACCTCGATTATCTATATGTTCCATTCATCATTAGGGTAAGTTATCTTTTAATAAAATGTATATTTTCATTCACTTAACAAAATCCCTCAATCAATTTCTGGGATTGAGGGAGTCTTGGTGGTAAATTTAATCCTGACCTGTTTAAAGGTATTTTAGTCAAAACATTTGACTTGTCAATTTCTCTACTTTCTGGTAGGACCTAGCATTCAGGCCATAAACCTTTTATGTTTGTCTTGAAATTTTGTATTAATCAGAACTCGACATCCGACTCAAAGTTTGGATTATGAACAGTACCAGCTCGCTTAAATCGTTAGAATCTCATAACTTGAGTTTTATATCCCAGTTTGATATGATTCCAGTGGATATGTAACATCCAGAAATTTCTATGAATAACATTAAAATATTATTTACGAGTTAGTAGAAAAAAATAATATAATAATAATGATAAAAGGATGGTAGGCTAAACTAGATGGAGTTAATTATGGACTTAAGATGAAAATGGGCCTAAGGTCCATGGGCTTAAGGAGTATAAAGAGCTCTTAAACCATAATCCTTCCATCTCCATCCATTTTACACACTAGCCTACACAATCAAAAACACACACTTAAGCCAAACCCTCTCTACATTATTCTATTCAACGATCCAAGACCAACCGAAGGTAAGAAATCATTTATCAGCTGACCCAACATTTTAGAACCTGACACCGCAGCCCCGGGATGCCAAATGAGCCGTTTGAATCTAGATCTAGCTTTAATTGGGTGTTTAATCTATCAAAAACGAGCTTAAGGGCCACCTTAGCTTGGATCTGAACACCCCGAAGTTACCTGGACCATAAACGATCAAAATCCGACCAACCGTGGTGGTAAACGGTGGCTGACGGTGCCGAAATCTCTGACAAACCCTAAAAACGCGTTAAAGATGGACTAACCTACACATATCCGGCGGATATGTGCCCATCGGATAAGTTGAGAGCGTATATATACATATACGGCGGATACGTGAACCCAACATATACGGCATATATGTGAACCCAACTTATAAGACGGATATATGAAGCCCAACTTATGCGGCGGATAAGTAATCCTAACTTATACAGCGGATATGTGAAGCTTAACTTATATGGCGGATATGTAGGTTTGACATATACGACGAATATGTAATGAAACCTATACAGGGGTTTGAACTTCAGCTTAACCCCAGCCAGGGGCTCTGCCCCTTGGACCCCTCTAGGGGCTGCCGCCGCTAAAACCCCGTTGCCAGTGGCGCTGCCCCCGGACCCCGTTTCACTAACTTAGAAGCATGATGTGGTTAGAATAGTTACATGATAATATAATTGTTACACAGTTAGCCGAGCACAGCTAAGGAGGGGTATTATTATAAACTAAGAAAAGAACAGGGCACATGTGAGTTTCTAGCCCCTTGTCTCTGTTATGTTTTTCGAGGCTGTGTGCATACTCCTATGTGTTTAGTTAAAAGACTTACCTTAAGTGGTAAGTGTATGTTGTATGAATGCTTATAAACGATATTTGAATGATATAAGAAAAGGTAAAAGTATATACGTAGATGTATATGAATATATATATATATATATATATATGTATGTATAACTAAAGTATGTATGGTATGCATAGTTGCATGCTTAAAGGGTTGCAGACCCTAATAATATATGCGAAGGTTATAGGGCGAAATGCTCTTTAAAACCTATAGATAACTATGTATGTAATGAGAATGAAAGTATGAAAGAAAGAATGAATGTATGAAAGTATGTATGAAAGAAAGCTAAACATGTTAAGTATGTAATATGTATCTTCGGATACGTATATATGTAAGTATGCGAAGGTATTGTATGTTGCCTGATTAACTAGAACTCACTTAGCGTAGCTAAATTTTAGTATGCACACATGGAAGTAGAATGAGACAGTTGGCTTGAGGAGCACACATGGTTGAAGAATAAATAAGTTGGCATCCAAAGATTTGAAGTCATATATTTTATTATGTTGAACTTTAAAGACATATTTAAGTTTTTATGTATAAATGTTTTAAGTATTCCGCAAAAGTTTTAATTCACTATGATATATAAAACTGTGTTTATGAGTAAACCAACGCCAAAGTAAGGCACCAGGACCGGGGCCTTACAAGATATGTTCTCGTTTTTAATTCAAGTTTACTGTCTCAAAGTTCCGGGTCAGTTTGTGTCGGATCAGTCAGCTCGCTTAAGGCTCGGACTCGTTTAATATCTTTATTTATCGTTTAACTCGACTAATATTTAAGGTGAGTAATCACTCCCCTATTTCAATTGTTTTTAAATATTTTGGGGACTTTATGCATATCTACTTTGTATTCATTTATCATATTTAACTAGCAAATCATGACTTGTTGTGTTGATCAATTAAATGTTACTTGCTTATTTGCTTACTTGTTTACTTTATTGCATTCGAAGAGGTCCATCATAATATATCGCAGTAAGTATGATCATATGCCGTCTTAGTAGCCAAAGCCCGATTCGCTAAGCAATGGTCAACCGACACCAACTATTTTATCCTTATTTGTTTAATATTTAATTGTTGATACTCAAATACTGATTTGCATATTTCATATATAATATATTATTATAAAAAACCTGGTGATTACTTTCTCAACATGTGTTGTTGACAAACCTATTTTTATGCATATTGTAGGAGGTTTATATTTGATGGTTGAAGTGATTGAAGAACTTAGTTTATTTTACTTTTTAGGTTATTATAATAAACAAGAATATTTGATTTAGTTTGTTATTTGTAATTTATTTTGAATACTATGTACTTGATTTTGAAATTAATAAATAATTTGATATGGTCACTAATATTGTTATGTTGGTGCCTTTTGAGCTGTGAGCAATCAATTCACGCCTGGCATTTCCGCCTTAGGTTGGGGTTTGACAGTCGGGGGTATAGCCCAAACCTTGATCACATGTAAGCATAATATAACTTTTCATAATCAGAGGTCAAAGTCAAGATATTGCTTCTTTATGATAGAGAAACGTAAGCTTTTATATACCATAGGTATAGTCAAAATAATATTTCTTGATAATTAAGAAACAAAATATTCAAATATAAATATTTTAGTTAAAATTAGTGTTTCTTATTGAAGAAGAAATCCATTAGAGATGTTTCTTCATGAAGAATAAACGTAGCTTATATTGAGTAAATAAATAAAGAGACTAAAGGTCCAAATGTTTATTATAAACAAATAAATTATCAAGGTTTAAAGCTATACAAAATAGACTAAAGGTTTGAAGCTAGATCATTTATCTGGATGTTTATACAAAGGTTATTCTCGTACTATAGGTCCAAGATAACAATCAGAAGCAGTAACCAGTAACATAAACTAATCATAAATATAAATGTCAATACGCCCTAAACTTTTACAAACTCTTTAATACGCAGAATGTTTGTATAGGATCTATGAATGTGTTACAATAATAAGAAATGGACATTCTGATTAAAAGTATACATGTGTTTGGATCCATTCATACATGGTGACTCATATTCCCTTGAGGCCATGCATATCACCAACATCCCTTGAGAAATGATATTAAGAAAACAACTGTCATGAAAGAAAAAATCCAAAAGCGCGGTGAAGTGTTGGAATAAGCCAAACAAGCAAGACTCGTTTAAAAAGCGTGGGGATTTCTACACTCAACAATGTCATTTTATTCACTTGTGTGCTGGCACGAGCGTCAGTATATAATACCAAGTGAAGTGAAAATTGGTGAAAGGTCATGAAATTCTCCCCCTAATCACTTTGCAAATGTTTAAGCTTAGTATTAAATTGTCTTTCCACCATAAGAACAAATGATTTAAAGGATAACTAAACATAATGCTTTTGAGCTAAAGGGTAAAACCACATATATAGTGAGTGATGATCAATGCATAACGTAAAAAGCATGCGTCCATCAAAAGAACGAAATGAATCAGGACCCCAAACATCACAATAAACCAAATCTAGCATATTATTACTATGGAAATTTGAAAGGTTCAAAGATAATTTGGAGGACTTACCATTTGACAAGAAGAACATAAAAAAATGAAATAGGTGACGAATTACTAGAAACAATAGAATTAAAAATACGAGCATGAGGATGTCCAAGACGATGGTGCCAAATTGTTGAGGATGCTTTAGTGGTTGTGAAAGAAACATATGGAAGAGATTACAAATGAGGTGAGCGAAGAGTGTTAAGACCTTGATCACCTGGACCCGTGAGAAGGATGTTCATTTAGACTCGTCCTTCACAACAACAACAAAAAAGACAAGTGAAACTCAAAGAAAACATTATTTTCTAAACAAAATAGTTGTACAGATAGCAAGTTCTTTTTGAGTGCAGGTACATGAGTAACAATAGAGAGTTTAAAAGTTTTTTTAGAGGAATAGATTTTTGATTAATCAATATGAAAGATAGGAAGAGGATTACCGTAACATGAAATTAGTGATTACCATTATATGCTTCGGAGTGATCCAAGTTTGTTTAAAATGGAGTAGCATGACCATTGGCCCAGGTATCAGGGGTTCCATGTTGAACTAGAGGTTGAGCCAATACTTGAGAAAGCTGCATAATCTCTTGCATAATTTGGCTATGACAAACTGATGTATATAAATTTATACACTTTCAGCACTAAAATCTCCAAATAAGCATAATATTAACAAATATATTAGAATAAATAACCACTAATGTTAATAATTTCTATCTCTAAGTAAATATAACCTTAAAGAATAAAATGAGCTGATATACGGAGAAAACGGTGAAAACAAGCTTAACACACCCAATGGTGAATCAAAGGCATGGCCATGTCTAGAACATACAAAGAAAAGACAAAATCAGGAAGTCATAACATGGCCATGTTAACCTCAACACAGCAATGTTTACAAGAATAAGAGAAAAAACAAAATAGAAAAGTTTGAAGCTAATCATGGTCATGTTTTACCAAAACACACCCCATGTTGATATTATGAGAGAAAAAGACAAATTTGTACTCTTCTGGACTCATCATGACCGTGCCCAACTCACCACAGTCATGGTCACTTCCCTTCTGTAGAATCTGAAAACGAGCATTAATTAAAACATGGAAAAAAGGTCACCATGGCCGTTTTTAGCAAAACACAGTCATGTTTTGATGACATGATCAGCCTATAAATTGAATGATCATTCATCACACTCAATAGACCTTGAAGAAAATTAAATCCACTTCAACCATCTCCTTTCACCACCATTAATAAGGGAATTATCCCATCCAGTGGCAGACACAGAGTATTAGCAGGGGGTAGCCTCTGCTACCCCTCAACTTTTCGTCGATAGTGTAAAAAGAAATCTGATCGGTTTAAGAGTTTCGCTACCCATGAAAAATAATAACATTACCCCTATGTGTTTTAAGACCAATGAAACATCCCGTTTCTTTCTTCGGCTAATAAAATAATAACATTTATCTTTTGAGTTTGGCTTGTGTTGGGTTAAATAGATATGGGTAATGGACTTGGATTAGTAAGGAGGAAGGAAGACTCATAACCCATAATATATAAACCATTTTCCTTCCTTAATTCATTCATTCACCCATTCCATACACCATCCAAAACACACACTTAAGCTCTCTCTCTCTCTCTCTCTCTCTCTCTCTCTCTTTCTCAAACCAAAACCAAGAAGAAAAACTGATCCCGACCCGAGGTAATGATAGTATGATATTACATGGATCCTAAACCGCTAGATCTAGTCGCGAAACGATGAACCGACACCCTCAACCGTTAAAGTCATGAGATTCGGATGGAATTAGTATAAACCGATCAAAATACGAGCTTAGGGGTCAACCCTGCTCAAATCAGGATCAAACGGGACGAAAAACGGCGTGAAAATACGTTTTTCCGGCCACCGCCCGGTTTTCCGGCACTGCGGCGCCGGAAATGCGGCACGAGCATTTAAGAATGTCAAAGAATGTTTCTAACATTCTCTGACCTAACCTTAATTCGTTAACGGGAGAATAACGAATTAACAACAATTTGTTATGCTCATTCGTTAAGAAAAAGAAAACGAATGAGCTTCATTCGTTAAGCAATTCGTTATGTCCTTTGCTACGGAGAGATAACGAAAGAACCCTCATTCGTTAGAAGGTTCGTTCATTATAAAAGGCCAGTTCGTTATAAAGGCCAGTTCGCTATGAGGGTCAATTCGTTATAAAGATCCATTTGTTAAGAAGTAACGAATGAGCATCATTCGTTAAGGGGCA
Source organism: Bidens hawaiensis (assembly GCF_021521415.1). NCBI lineage: Eukaryota > Viridiplantae > Streptophyta > Magnoliopsida > Asterales > Asteraceae > Bidens > Bidens hawaiensis. The sequence goes on from NW_027491034.1 coordinate 6,161,881, forward strand.
GGATAACGAATTAGAGTTTGAAAGAATGACAGAAAGGTCCTCGGACTTATGATAAAATGGATTAATTACAAAGAAGCCCTTGAACTTTATGAGTTAGCAATAAAATAATAAATTAAGAATTCTTCTAATGAAAAATGTGTTATGATAGTTAATGGAAATAAAATGGATTAATTACAAGGAAATCGACCCCAGCCAGGGGCTCTACCCCTTGGACCCTGCTAGGGGCTGCCACCCCTAGAACCCCGCTGCTAAGGGCGCTGCCCCCGGACCCTCGTTCGTTGAGGGTTATAATTAAACTAGAAACGCGATATGGGTAGTGATAGTAAATTGATACGTGTAATTGTTATACAGTTAGTCGCGTACAGCTAAAGAAAGGAATAACCATTAACGATGAACGTAACAGGACTCAGGTGAGTTTCTAGCCCCATTTCCTTGTTATGTTTTCGGGACAGTGTGCATACTCAATGTGAACGTTAATACATTACCTTAAATGGTAAGTGTATGCTATAATGAATGTTGTGATAATATGTATGAATGTTATGAATGAATGCTTGTTGGTGTGTGAACAATCTTAGGATATTGCACGCATCGCTAGGAAAGGTGAGTTATGACAGATGTATGAATGATAAATGAATGATTATGAGTATGTATGAATTATAGTGTTAAATGTATGTGTAAATATGTGTATGTATGGTTGAAAGGAAAGAATGGACCAGACCCTACTAATATCTAAGATAGAAGGGACCAGACCCTAATAATATCTATGATATAGAAGAAAGGGACCAGACCCTAATAATATCTCAGATAGAGAAGAAAGGGACCAGACCCTAATAATATCTAAAACTAATCAAAAAGGCTTCGAATAACTGTGAATATATCAAAATTTCTTAGTAATAGCTAATGTCTGCTCGCGTGATTTGGAATAGAGTACTATTACTCTATCTAAACTAAAAAACATGAATCAGCTCCAGCTAAGAACTTTTAATTGATATCTGAAATAGACTAGGAACTGTAGGGCTTAGGGCAGCGAGTGAGCCTCAGATTTTTCTTCAATAGCTCTAGTGGAGGTAAGAAGAGAGCCAATAGCCATTATAGAAGGACTTAACAATTCATGATAGAGAAGAAAGGGAACAGACCATAATAATATCTGAGATAGAGAAGAAAGGGACCAGACCCTACAAATATCTGAGATGGTAAAGATAGTTATGTACGTGTTATGAAAGTATGAAAGTATGATGATATAAGAGAATGTATGAACGAATTTATGAAAGTATGAAAGAAAGAACGTATATATATGTGTACGAACTAAAGAAAGGTAACATGCTAAGTATGTAATATGTATCTTCAGATACGTATGTATGTAAGTAAGTGAATGTATGAATGTATGTTGCCTGATTAACTAGAACTCACTCAGCGTAGCTGACTTTTAGTATGCACACAGATGAATAGACTGAGACAACTGGCTTGAGGGGGACACGTGGCATGATCTTAAGAAGCTGGCATCTGAAGATTTGTCATGATGTTTTGAATGTTATAAATTATGTTATGTTTTAAAAAGACGAGTTATGGATGTTATGTAATGAATGTTTGAAGTTTTAATTATTCCGCGAAAGTTTTAATTAACTCTGATATTTAGAACTGTGTTTATGAGTAAATCCAACGCCAAAGTAGGGCACCGGGAACGAGGCCTTACAACCAACCAATTTAAAAGTTTAACCCAATTAAAGTGCATGCAAAGTGTAAAGCCCAAACAAAGTAAACCCATTTAAAAAAACAAAAAACAAAAATATAAATAAAACAACTCTTTAATTATTAAAACAACCAACAGTACCGACATTCACTCCACTAGTACACAACCGTACCACCAACCTGAACCACTCCTGACGCCACCACTCTTGCACTCCACCAGGTCCGCATCCTCTTCCGATCATCAAAACTCCGGTCACCACTCAGGCACTCACCATCACGGTTCGACTATGCTCAGTGCTCAATTTAGGTATTCCTACTTATAACTAAATTGATAATTGTTTATACAAATTCGTTGTTATTCTGAAATTGTTTATTGACAACTGAATGACTAATTTTGGTTTATTGGATTTTTGGACAATATAAATTGGAAATTGGAATTTACTAGCGATTAAGGGTTTACTTCTAAATTGGAATTGATTAGGGATTTAGGGTTTATGTTTAAATTGGAATTAATTTTGGGTTTATGGTTTAAATTTTGCTTAGTGAACTTGGAAGATGAGTAAACAAAGTCTTATTAGCAATCTTTTTAAATGACAAAGAAAAGAAAATGATGATATCGATCCAACACCAAGTTCAAATATTCATACTCCAAGTTCAAATATTGTTGATAATATGCAAGAAAATGAAGCTATCAGTCCAAGTTCTACTAATGATATGCAAGAAAATAATAATATTGGTCCAAATATTCCTTCGACTTCAAGACCTTCAATACGTTCAACAATCGATTCAAATGATCTTCCTTCGGATCATTTTGAGAGACCACATATTGTTAGTTATCATCCTAATAAAATAGATTACATATATAGAGCGTATCTTGTTAAAAAGGTTTTTCAACCAAGAGGTCATGAACTTGAATAGACAAACTATTCTAGTGGCCAGAGACGTTTTAATGTAAAATGGTTTAATAAATATGATTGGTTTGAAAAGATGTAGGACAGGGTGACATATTTTTGTGAAAAAAACAAGATTAAGATGTTAGGTATGAAGTGAAAATTATGGTAATCAAAGAAGCCAATAGAATAGCATTACTAACCGACATCATTTTGAGGTTGAAATTTTTAATAAGGTTTTAGACATGCAAATTCAAGAACTTGGAAATAGATTAAGTGAGGTCTCAACTAGTTTGATAGAAAATATGTCTGGTTTAAATCCTCATGACTCGTTTTCTAGGTTTGACATATCTAAGATAGTCGCATATTCTGAGATATATCCAAACGACTTTAGTAATGAAGAAAGAAGGTGTATTTCAGGTGATCTTACGCCCTGCTATCACACTTTAAAGGAAGATAGTAAATTTGCAAAATTGGGTGGAATGTGTGACCTTGCTCATGTAATGGTGGAAACCAGAAACAAGGAGATTAAGCTCTTGGAAGAAGTCATTAGCATCAAAGATTGGTCATCCAAATTGGTTATATTGTTCTAATTTGATCATGCTTTTATCTATTACTTTGATGTATAACATTATACTTACCATTGGCTAACTTTCTTAGTATCATCTTGGTTTATAATGAATCTTAATTGAAGTTTAATAATAGTATTAGTTAACCATGTGATCCGTTTATAATAAGTAAAGGTTATGTTTAAATTATCACTTGATGAGGAATGTTATAATGTAACATCCTAATTTCGGTTTTATTAATAGAATAAATATCGTCTATTTTATAGTGGGTCGTTATCAGTTTAGAGAAATAGAATACGATTTTGGCTAGTGTTGGGTTAAATGGATATGGATTATAGACTTGGATTATGAAAGAAAGAGGAAAGGACCATGGGCTTAAGCCCATGATCCATAATTATATAAACCATTAATCCCTCATTTAATTCATTCTCACACATTCCATACACCACCCAAAACACACACTTAAGATTTCTCTCTAGTTCTTCCTTATCTCTAGCCGAAATAAAGAAGGAAACCGAGCACCGACTCGAGGTAACGATAGTTTAATATTGTATGAGCTAACCCGTTAGATAAAGTTGCGAAACGACGATCCGACACCGTTAAACCGTTTAAATCACGAGATCCGGGTGGAAATCGGGTATAAACCGAACCTATGATGAGATTAGGGATCACTCTAGCTCAGATATGGATCGAACGGGACGAAAAACGGTGAAAAACGAGTTAAAACTCGTTTTTCCGGTGAGTTCGCGTTTTTCCGGCGGCTTACCGGCAATGACGGCGCCGGAAAGGCGGCGCCGGAAAAGTAATATGAGGTTAAGGGTATGTCAGGGAATGTTCTGACATTCCCTGACCTAACCCTAGTTCGCTAACGGGAATTTAGCGAATTAAGGGTGATTCGTTAAGTAGATTCGCTGAGGAAAGATAACGAACTAGCCTTAGTTCGTGTCCTGATTCGTTAAGGAAAAGATAACGAATTAACCCCCCCCCCCCCATTTCGTTATAGCCATTCGTTAAAGGAGATAACAAATTAGAAGGTCCAATTCGTTACTTGAACTGATTCGATATGTGGACTGGTTCGTACAAGGACGGGTTCGTCAGAGGTCCAGTTCGCTAGAGGGTTCAGTTCGTTACAAATGACCAGTTCGCTAAGATAAGTCAATTCGTTAAAGACTGAATAACGAACTAGAAAGTTTAATAAAATGACATAACAGTCCCTGGACTTAGAGAAGAATGAATTAATTACAATTCACCCCTTGAACTTTTGAGTTAGCAAATTAATTAATGATTCGAAATTATAATGGAAAATATGTTACGACAGTTAATGGAAATAAAATTTTTCCAAGCTGACCTGGCAGCTCGACCCCGGCCAGGGGCTCTGCACCTTGGACCCTGCTAGGGGCTGCCGCCCCTAGACCCCGCTGCCAGGGGCGCTGCCCCCGAACCTCCGTTCGTTGTGGGTTATATAAAGATAGAAATACAACATGAGTAGTAGTAGTTAATTGATACATGTAAATATTATACAGTTAGCCATGCACAGCTCAAGAAGGGAATAACGATTAACGGAGAGCGTAACAGGATTCAGGTGAGTTTCTAGCCCCATTTATGTGTTATGTTTTCGGGGCTGTGTGCATACTCAATATGTTTGTTAATACGCTTATCCTAAGAGATAAGTGTATGCCTTATGTGAATAATGTGAAATGTATGAATGATTGCTTGATGGTACGTGAACGATCTTCGGATATTGCACGTACTGTCAGGTTGTAACGCTATGTATAAGGTAAGTATGATACGTATGCTTATGTGTATGAACGTGATAAAGTTAAATCAAGAAGGAAAGGATGTTGTATGGTTGTATGGCTACGAAAAGGGTACCGAGCCCTAATAATACTCGAGGTATGATGTGTGGTTGTATGGTAACGAAGAGGGAATCGAACCCTACTAATATTCGAGAACTAGGGAACCGAACCCTACTAATATTCGAGGAAAGAGGGTACCGAGCCCTAATAATACTCGAGGAAGGAGGGTACCGAGCCCTAATAATACTCGAGGAAGGAGGGTACCGAGCCCTAATAATACTCGAGGAATGTAGGGCGTAATGCTCTTTATGGTAAGATATGAAAGTAAGTTAGTACAAAAGAAAGTATGAAAGTATGAAAGTATGAATGAAAGAATATAAGTTTGTGTGTATTGTATAATGTATGATTAACTAGAACTCACTCAGCGTAGCTGACTTTTAGTATGCACGCAGGTGAGTAGGATGAGGCAGCTCGCTTGAGGAGACACGTGGCACTGAATAAGAGGCTGGCATCGGAAGACTCAAGACGTTTTAGTTTAATGTTTTGTTTATTTTGAAAGACAAGTTGTTGCTTTAAGACAAGATGTGTTTTGCTATGAAATGTTTTACGAAAGCTTTTATATTTCGCGAATGTTTTAATTAACTCTGATATTATGAGTAAATCCAACACGAAAGTAGGGCTACCAGGAACGGGGCCTTACATATAAAACTCTTAAAAGATAACCCAAGTGCCGAAATTGACGATAAGCCGAGGAATTGCTAGTCTTGTAAGGCCTTAGTTATGAACTTTAAAAGAGACACCAAATACCGAGCTTGATGATAAGTCGGGGAACTGCCATTCTTGTAAGGGCTTGGTTAAGAAAAATAACAAAAATCCTAATATGAATATGGACCAAATGAAGTATTAGTAGTAATTGATCATCTTAAAATGGGAATTATTAACAATGTTGTGAAAACATATTGTTGATGTACATCCACTGGAATCGGTTGATTACTTGTCAAGTAAGTGTGCAATATAACCTATTTTAAACAATTCTTGGATGGCTATTACATGAATTCTATAATTTTCCAAGAGTTATGTGGATTAGTACTATGTAACTCAAGGCTAATCCTTTACAACTCAACTAATCTTAATTGGTATTTTAGGTATAATACAAAAGCTATTTTTACTAAAATATGAAGGACAATTCACTTAGTAAGTTATCTTATAAATACTTTTCTATAAACCGCTTGCTTACATAAAATAATGTTTTAGTGGAGATCATAAAGTTATGCATATATTTCTTTAATTATCATGGAATAACATGACTTAGGTATAATGTGTTATCCCCACATTTAATCACTATAGCAAGCTCATATCACTGTTTACTAACTAATTGTTAAACCAAGTTAAGAGAAGTTCTATCCAAGATGATACGCTTTTATACTTGACCATCTCTTTAAAAAATATAAAAACTCGAAAATATTTTCTTAAATTTATGTATTTAAATTTCCTTTAAAACTTACTTGTCAAACCAAATCACTATGATATTTACTTTCGGTTAAAATAAATACAACGATTTAGTAGTAAAAATCAAAAAAGTGTGTCCGTGGATTAATATTTGGTTATTAACGATACTATTCTATGTATACGATAGGCAAACTAGCCTATATGTGTGTGGTTCAGTTAAACTAAAATAATCATATCTATAAATTTAAACTTGACATTGTGTGAAATAAATCTTTTGAAAAACTTAACAGCCTTTTCTATTCCAACCCAACATACATCACAAACCTTGTGTGGAGTTGGAACCAGCTCTTTTTGGATACAGAGTTGGTATGTGGGTTACACCATACCTCTTACTGTTGGAATCGGTCTACTCAAGACACATATTATAATTGATATGGCTAGTACGTTATGATCCAAGTCGGGTCATACACAATAATAAACAAGACAAACACCATAATATTTATTGTAGATACGATCTAACAAATAAATATTAACACTTATGATATTTATAAAATGGGTTTCTAAATATTTGCACTTGAGGAATTATTAAATTATATGGATAATTTGTTTAGAGATATTATCTTATGATATTATTTAAGTAGGTTAAGTAATATACATATATGATAATGATTATGATATATTGCATGAAACTTATATCATGTTAAAAGTGTTAAATGTCATAAAGTTTCAATAGACCTGTGACTAATACATGGAGTAATAAACCTACGACTAGTACATGGAGTATTAGTCATGAGACTAGTACATGGGGTATTAGTTTGTTGCCAGGAATAAAAAGAAAAAATATTTTCTGGTAGGACCAGCCATTTTGGGGGGAAATTTCCCACCCTTTTGTTTAAATCTATTTCTCTTTATAATCCTTCTTGGGACACAACACAACATAAGCTAATAACATTACATGAAATATTCATATCTCCATCTCCTCTCTCTCTCTCTCTCTCTGAATTTCGGCCAAAAGAGGAAGAACACAAGAAATGATATTTTCACGTGCAAGTGTCATCAAATCCTAGCATACAAGGGTGTTTGTTGGATGCTTGTGGGTATACAAGCTTGAGGCTCTTCTCTCCTTGAAGATTAGCCTTACAAATCATCATCTCCTTCATTTCTTGGAGTCTTGAAGGTATAATACACAAACACCCTATGGTTGTTTATATTTGTAAGCATGTAATTTCGTATATGGATCCGTGGCTTGGGTTTTACATATAAAATGGGTTTTATATTAATCTATATAACAAGATTTAAAAAAAATTAATCCGCTGTGTTTTTCATATAAATGGGTTTATATGACTTTGATAATCTTGTTAAAACCCAACAATGGCATCAAGAGCCGCTTATACGGATATATGCTTCAATAGATCTAAAATTGTTTTGGGTTTTATGGTGTGGTTCACCATATGGCCGAAATTTTTGGGGCTTTTGGTTAGCCTTTGGTTTTTCAAGATTATACTTTACATGTATGTGATAATCTTGAATAATTAAGTCATTTGGATGATTGGTTGTTTTGTTTGGACAAACCCCGAAACTTTCAGTTTTCTTTACCCTTGGCCGAAAGTTTGAGGTTCACAAGGGGAACCATTTTAGACATGTAATACTTGCATATTTAGATGTGCATTTGGATGTTCATAACCTAGCCATGACCTTGTGTTTGGATGTGTGTTTGTGTTGTGATTTATTCAATATTCAATATGGTTGTAATATTTATTTATTTGGGTTTGTAATCTATTTATTCATTTCAAATTGGTTTGTAATAATAAGTAGATTAGTCGTATTTCTTTTACTAGAGAAAATTGTATTAGGATTTATTTTTTGTAAAAGAAGATGCAACAAGGTTACGGTTTTGGTTTTGGGCTTTATTGGACCTCATAGTCCAAGATGGGATTTTAGCCCAATAGCCAAAGCCCAAACTTGGAGGTCCAAGAAAGCTGAGCTAAAGTTGGAGCCCAAAAGGAAGCCCAAATAAAGCGGAGAAGTCACAACACAAAAGTGGACACTTGAGGCATTTGTATGCGGGATCAAGTGGGAGTTCACCAACACATGCCTTGTGTCATTCTCGTCCTTTAGGAGAGACCTTTTGGCACACTTGTTTTTGTCAACAAGTGTTGTAATTTTAGGTGACTATGGTTATGAACTTGTGGTTGTTTATTTATGCTTGTATGGTTGATTTATATTTTGTTTTATCTTATTTGGATAAGGATAATTAACAAACTTAATATCAACAACTTGCATAAAATTGGTTCTTAGAAATCATTAGGTAATAAAATTGATTTTATTAAAGGTTAATGATTTAACAATAAAGTGGCTTTTATTAAAGGAACGTTGAAAATTGGTTTTCAAACAAAGTACCATACATTTGAATGCATGCAAATGCAAGGTACATAAATAGTTTTCCAATATAGAATTTAGAAATCTTAAATCCCTTTTTAAAACAAGTTTAAAACCATCCTTTTATACAATACTTGAATCACTTGGGATCTCGATGTGGGATAAAGATCACCTAACCACATTGGAGAAAACTTGTGAGTTTGAGGTGGGTTTGCCATATTTGTGGGATAATGGTCACCTAACCACTTGTATGTCAAATTCACATGTGTGTGTAAGTAGGATGACTTGATTTGGACATGTGAATAGGGTCACCGAAGCATGGCGTACAAAGGTGTTGATGGGATTAAACATGACAACTAAACATATGATGTTTAACCGATCCCATAAAACTAGAAGTTGCAAAGGGTTCCAATCGTCAAACATTGACTACCTTGTTAATTCAATAGTAGGAAAAAGGTCACCTACTACTATGTGAATGTAACTTTGGGTTCTAGATTTTAATCATTAATTGTCTTGAAGACATAAAGGGTATTAAAGATTAAAATTAGTTAATTGATATCGAAAATACTAAAATTGAGCTTTGCTAAATTATGTAGATGGCCGCAATCTACAATCCACCTAACGTAATTATCCCACCTGTGCATAACCTATCATTAAGAGCTATAATTGAAAAGGATCGTCTTAACTACAACAATTTTAAGGATTGGTATCGAAAATTGAGAATGGTTCTCAAACAAGAAAGGAAATCCTATATATTAGACGATCCTATTCCCGACGAACCAAACATTGACGATTTTGATTCCTATAACGAGTGGTTGAAATGCACCGAGGATTCATGTAAGGCCCCGTTACCGGTGCCTCACATTGGACGTTGAATTTACTCATAAACATAGTTCTAATATCAGAGTTAATAAAAACTTTACGCGGAATATAAAACTTTCGTAAAACATTACTTATCAATTCATAAACATGTCTTAAACTTTTACTTTGTCTTTCCAAATCCAAAACATAACTTATAAAACATAGCAGATCTTCAGATGCCAGGCTTTCATTCTTCTGCCATGTGTCCCGCTCACGCCAGCTGTCGCATCCTACTCACCTGCGTGCATACTAAAAGTCAGCTATGCTGAGTGAGTTCTAGTTAATCATACACCATACAATACATTCACTTACCTTCAATCATGCATCCGAAGATACATAATAATTACTTTACTAATTTACTTTTATTTCATACTTCCATACATACGTACATACTTTATTACTTTCATACTTTATATTTACTATCCATTCTATCTCAGATATTATTAGGGTCTGATCCCTTCCTTTTCTATCTCAGATATTATAGGGTCTGATCCCTCTTCCCTTTGTCTATCTCAGATATTATTAGGGTCTGATCCCTTTCTTGTCTATCTCAGATATTATTAGGGTCTGATCCCTTTTTACTTCTTTATCTCAGATATTATTAGGGTCTGATCCCTTACGTCTTCTCCTTCGTACATACTGTCTTTTCATACCCGTAACATACATATACTTTCTTTAATTATTACATACTAATATGTTGTACAATATATATATTTATATCGTACACATTCATCTTTCATATTCATACCTCCCTTGTCAATACGTGCAATATTCGAAGATCGTTCACGTACCGACAAGCTTTCCTTCACATACATAACATAATATCTATCACATAATTCATACATGGCATACACTTACCATTTAAGGTAAGTGTATTAACTATCACATCGAGTATGCACACAGCCCCGAAAACATAACAAGGAAATGGGGCTAGAAACTCACCTGGATCCTGTTGCGCTCACCGTTTATCGTAATTCCTTTCTTTAACTGAGCTCGGCTAACTGTTAAATACATATTTGTTAATTAACCGTCTAACTGATTAAGTTGGTATTCTAGTTAGTCATCATATTTCTAAGTTGGGCTTGATATACTGTATATTGGGCTTGCATGAGGTTGGCTTAGTTGTTTTATGTCCAATGGTCACCATCTGGGCCCAACTGTTTAGGCCCAACCAAGCTCAGACTGGTCAGCCGAGAACTTTGGCAGAAAACCCATGGTTGATCGAGAACCCTGGGTTTGACCGAAAACCCATGTTTTCGGCCGAGAACTCTCCTTGGCCGAGATCTCAGGTTGACCGAGAACCACACGATTGACCACGGATTCTCAGTTTGGCCGAGAACCCTCAGGTCCAATGTTTCCAGTTCATTGTTAACCATTTTATGGTTTATAACCAGAATTTCAACCACCTTTTCTATACAAACTAACCGTTTTACACCCGTCTCTATTCCATTATCTGGATCCAACTCGTTTAAGCATAAAGCTTGGACCTTTATAGATTTAAAACGTTCTAGGCTAGATCTAGGGTTTATCTTTGAGCCGTGTATTGCCATAAGTCCATTAAGTTCATTTTAATCATAAAGTTTGTATTTTTATGAAACATCTAGATCCAATCTACTCTAGGGTCAAGTTTCATGGAAAATCTATCATAAAAGCATAAACTTTAAGGTTAAAGCACGTACCTTTAATCGTATTTAGGCTTCAGGTTAGCTTGTTTATGATCTTGAGTCGTGTATCTTGCTTGTATCCCAAAGATCTATTAATAAAGGTTTGGTTTTGATCTTAGTTCCTTGATCTAGGTTGCGGCTGAAAAAGAGAAGGTTTGTGTGTGTTTTTGTGGTGTAAAATGGATAAGATGGATGGAAATGGAAAGATTTAAGGTTTAAGGGGTATTTATACTCCCTTAAGCCCATGGACCTAAGGCCCATCTTTCCCTTTTAGTCCATGATTAATTATCGTTAATTAACCTCCATATCTTTCCCTTTTTACCTTTTTACTATTTATCTAATTACTCAAGTAACTTTCCATTATAAGAAATAATATGTAAAATGTTATTATTTGAAAATTCGGGATGTTACAATTCGGTGCAAGTTTCTTGTCACATCTTGGGAACCATGATTCCCGAGATTCAAAAGGATTTTGAAAATCATGGGGCATATGACCTGATCACCCAACTTAAGGAAATGTTCCTTACTCAAGTTAGGGTGGGACACTTTGAAAGGGTTCAAGCGCTTCATGCATGTAATGTGAAAGAAACACAATCGGTGAAGAGGCATCACCCGGAACCTAAAGCAAAGGTTGCTAGAGGTAAGGGACACATCAAGGGTAAAGTTAAAGGGAAAGCTAAAGCATAACCACCCAAACCAAAGGAAAAGAAGCTAAAGGTTAGCTTAGACAACCTGTGATTTGGTTGTGGTGAGATAGGACATTGGAAGAGGGATTGTCCAACCTGTCTCAAAGAGTTGAACGACAAGAGGGATGCGGGGAAAACCTCGGGTACAACTTTCATGATCCATATTGATCTTAATGTTATTTCTTCTAACACATGGGTATTGGATACCGGATGTGGAACTCATATTTTCAATTTGTAGCAAGAGTTCAAAAGAAATAAACATTTCAAGAAAGGAGATACATGTCTCTTCATGGGCAATGGTGCAAAGGTTGATGTCGAAGCCCAAGGAGACTATGTTTTGAAGCTTCCAAATGGTTTGAAAGTTGTTTTGAAAAGCATTTTGTATACTCCTAGTTTGACTAGGAACATTATCTCCGTTTCTCTTTTAAGACAATATGGTTATGATTTGAAGTTTGTAGACAATGGTATTTGTGTTTTCATGAATAATGTCTTTTATTTTAAAGAAATGTCGTCTAATGGCATTTATGAACTAGTTCATGATAACACATCCTTTGATAACAAATTGTACCAATCAAGCACCAAGAAACTCAAAATAGATTTGAGTAAGACTTATCTTTGGCATTGTCGCCTTGGTCACATAAACAAGGGTCGCATAAGTACACTTCAAAAGAATGGTCTTTTGGAATCAAATGATGATTCATTTGATAAGTGTGAATCTTGATTACAAGGAAAGATAACCAAGGAACCCTTTAGTGGAACTAACGAGAGGACAAAAGACTTATTAGGTATCATACATTCGGATGTATGTGGTCCTTTTAAGGAAATGACAAGGAACGGTGAAAGATAATTCATTACCTTTATCGATGATTATAGTTGTTATGGGTATGTGTACTTGTTAAGACACAAAAATGAAACTGTTGGTGCATTTTGTGACCGTCGCTATGCAATTCTGATCAGCGGAAACGAAAAAACGAAGTTGTTCTAACTTCGCCTATGGCAGGCTCAGGCCCAAGTCCGCGAAGTTGTTTCGATATATAAATACGTGTCTCGTTTAGGTTTGTGTATCCAGAAAGTTAGAGAGTTTTGTGTTACAGTTCAATTGTCTAGAGAGAAACCGAGAGGGAGAGTCGTGTAGGACGGCCCGAGGTAGAGCTCACCTCGGGTCGGACGTGTTTCTGTTTATGTTCGGTATGTAACGTGGTTTTGATTATTATAAAAGATCTGCAGATTTGTTTATCCCGTTCGTGTATGTGTTTGTGTGTAATCGTGTTCTTCGTCTTCTACACCATTAACGAGTCTAGGAGGATTCCGCACTCCTAGACCTCGTGCGGATCTCGTATCGATCAGCGACGCCCCCGCGCGGGAACCTACAAGTGGTATCAGAGCCTTAGGCTCTTATGCTATGGTTCGAGATCTGCGTTTTGGTGTTTCTGGCACGTTTCTGATGCGTTTCTGGCCGAACAGCTGCCGCAGGCGAAGTTATGGGGTTCAGGCGAAGTTGTCGCTTAAATTTTAGGGTTTAGGCGAAAATATAAGGTTAAGCGAAGTTATTCACAACTTCGCCTACCTCACAAGTTCGCTTATCTCAGGCGAAGTTATCTGTCAGGCGAAGTTTTGGTCAGGCGAAGTTATGGACAGGCGAAGTTAAGGAGGAGCGAAGTTGACTTTAGGCGAAGTTAAAAAAAAAAAAAGGAAAGAAAAAAAAAATGTTTGAAGTTTTCGTCTGTATGGCCAGGTGTACACGATTATTGTGAGACCGAAGACGTTGTTCCGTCAACGAGTGAAACTTGTTATCTCTTGGTCTTACGTGTGAACAAATACGTGTCAACTCTGGATATGGAGTTGAGTTTGTGAATGGGATATTGATTGAAACTGGATATTGACACATATTTGGGTGTTTGTGGGCAATGAAATTGTTGTTGTTCGAGGTTGACCAACTGAAGAAAGTCAAATTGAACTGAAGGTTTTTGTCATTACTGGATTGCGGTCAGAGCATATTATTTATGTTATTTTCAAGGCGTTAGAGAATTGGATCCTGAAACGTGATGCTTATTTATTAAAGTGAAAATTCTGGTACAAGTTGGATTTAATCGGGAATTAAAGTGTTTATGTTCTTGATCGTTATCCCTGGTGATTGAAGATGCTTCGGATTAATTAATGGTCATGTGTGTTAGATTCTGTCAAGGTGGTTTTGTGATGAAATTGATCACTTGATGTTAAGTAGTTGAAGATTAAACCTTATCGTATGCCGACGTGTTGGTGAAGTTGTGGAGGGAGCCCAACTTCACGTGTTGGTGAAGTCAGAAGGACTCACGTGATTGGTTGAGATGATCAATTAGGCACGAGGATGCATGCATTTCAAAGACCTCAATCTATTTAGTCGGAGAAGCTTACACTGAAGGGGAGATCTGATATGGAAGACGCTGGGTGATTGGTAGATTTGTGAAGCTACACGAAAGTTTCAGACACGGCTGGTTGAAGAGCAAACAGAAGATCATCAGTTAAGAGGGAGTCTGTTGGTGCATGTTTTGTAACAGATGATCTTTTGTGTTTGTTAGAATTGAGAGCAACGGTCAAAGGGGAGTCTGTTGGTGCATTTTGTGACCGTCGCTATGCAATTCTGATCAGCGGAAACGAAAAACGAAGTTAGAACAACTTCGCCATAGGCGAAGTTATAACAACTTCGCCGTAGGCGAAGTTGTATACAGGCCCAAGCCCAAGTCCGCGAAGTTGTTTCGATATATAAATACGTGTCTTGTTTAGGTTTGTGTATCCAGAAAGTTAGAGAGTTTTGTGTTACAGTTCAATTGTCTAGAGAGAAACTGAGAGGGAGAGTCGTGTGGGACGGCCCGAGGTAGAGCTCACCTCGGGTCGGACGTGTTTCTGTTTATGTTCGGTATGTAACGTGGTTTTGATTATTATAAAAGATCTGCAGATTTGTTTATCCCGTTCGTGTGTTTGTTCGAGTATGTGTTTGTGTGTAATCGTGTTCTTCGTCTTCTACACCATTAACGAGTCTAGGAGGATTCCGCACTCCTAGACCTCGTGCGGATCTCGTATCGATCAGCGACGCCCCCGCGCGGGAACCTACAGAAACCTTTGAAATGTTCAAAGTCTTCCAAAATGAAGTAGAAAATCAACTCAATAAAACCATCAAAGTACTTCGTCCAGATAGAGGAGGTGAATACCTTAGTGATGCTTTTCAATATCATCTTAGGAGTTGTGGAATCATCTCATAACTCACTCCACCCGGAACACCACATAATAATGGTGTATCCTAAAGGAGGAATCGAACTCTATTGGATATGGTTCGATCTATGATGGCTAGAAGCACATTGCCTCTATCATTTTGGGGTTTCGCATTGCTCTCGACAGCCCGTATTCTAAATATGGCACCAACCAAGAAACTGGATAAGACACCTTTTGAAATATGGCATGGAAGGGTACCATCATTATCATATCTAAAGGTATGGGGTTGTGAGGCTTATGTTAAGCGCAATACCTAAAACAAACTTGAAAGCCAATCCACTAAGTGTATCTTTGTAGGATAACCCAAAGACTCTATGGGATATTATTTCTACAACCCAACCGAGCAAAAGGTGTTCATTGCTCGAAAGGCCGAGTTCTTGGAAACTAAGTTCCTTATGGAAGGAACTAGTATAACGGTGGAACTCAAGGAGGATCGAGAACCACAAGCCGATACACGTTTGGTTGATACTAGCACTCAACAAGAGTTTGTTAAGAATGATCAAATGGTTGATCAAGACACACAAAACGTTTGAAAATCTTGTAGAATTAGTAATCCACCCGAAAGATATGGATTTTTCATGGATGGATGCTATGTGGTAGATTCGGATGAACCCACCACATAGCGTGATGCAATGTCACAATCCGATTGTGACAAATGGCTTGAAGCTATGAACGTTGAGATGTAATCCATGCATGACAACCAAGTATGAGATTTGGTTGTACCACCTCTTAACTCCAAACCGGTTTGAAGTAAGTGGGTTTTCAAAAGGAAGACCGATATGCATGGAAACTTGGATACTTATAAAGAAAGACTTGTAGCAAAAGGTTTTACTCAAACTCAAGGGGTTGATTATGATAAAACGCCCGTGGCAATGCTAAATTCTATTATGATACTATTTGCCATGGCCGTATATTATGACTATGAGATTTGGCAAATGGATGTCAAAACCGCTTTTCTAAATGGACATCTTGAAGAAGATGTCTATATGGTTCAACCCGAAGGTTTTTTTGATCCACAACATCCTAATAAAGTATGCAAGTTAAAGAAATCAATTTATGGATTGAAACAAGCATCTAGAAGTTTGAATCACCGTTTTGATGAAGAGGTCAAGAAATGTGGATTCATCAAGAACGCTGATGAGGTTTGTGTGTATAAGAAAGCTAGTGGGAGCATCATTACTTTCTTAGTATTGTATGTTGATGACATACTGTGGTTTGGGAATGACATTCCAACCATGGAAGGTGTAAAAGCCTGACTTGGGAGTTGTTTTTCCATCAAATAACTTGGTGAAGCCGCCTATTTTTGGGAATAAATATATATAGGGATATATCAAGACGGTTGATAGGTTTAAACCAAAGTGCATACATTGATAAAATCTTGAAAAGGTTCAAGATGGGGAACTCTAAGAAAGGTTTGGTACCTATTCAAAGAGGAACAATATTGAGTGCGACTCAATGTCCAATCTCAAAGGATGAGCAAGAGAAAATGAAAAGAATCCCATACTCTTCGGCTATAGGATCCATCATGTATTCCATGCACTAGACCGAATGTGTCATGCGCTTTGAGCATGACAAGTAGATACCAACAAAATCCGGGAAGTAGCCATTGGATGGCGGTTAAGAGCATATTGAAATACCTTAGAAGGACTAAGGATATGTTTCTAATATATGGCTCTGGTGAGGAAGAACTCTTTGTAAAGGGTTACACGGATGCGAGTGTCCAAACTGATCGAGATGATTCTTGATCACAATTAGGATACGTTTTCGTTATGAATGGTGGGTTGTGTCTTGGAAGAGCGCAAAACAAGATGTGGTAGCATTGTCCACCACTGAATCGGAATACATCGCCTCCTCATTGAGAGCTCAAGAAACTGCGTGGATAAGAAAGTTCATTGTCGATCTAGGGGTGGTCCATACCATTCGGGACCCTCTAGAGATCTTTTGTGACAACGAGGGTGCGATTTATCAAATCAAGGAACCCCGTGCACATCAAAAGACAAGGCACATTGAGCGGAGATTCAACTACATAAGGGATGAAGTTCAAAAGGGAAAGATGTGTATTCGCAAAGTTCACACCGATCAAAACATTGCGGATCCACTCACGAAGCTCCTTGAAAGGCCGAAGCATGAGGGTCATACTTGCACCTTAGGACTTCGATATTCTAGTGATTGGATTTGATCTAATTTTGTATTTGGATAACGGAACAATTGTTATTTTGACTCATTCAGATGATTATGGTTTATGATTATGACATTTTGAGTTATGTTCCATTTTAGCATTTTAAATCCGTGAATAAGTTAATTATTCTAAATTTCCGTAGTCGTTCATATTTGTGGGAAAAAATATGAAGGTAAGACTATTAGGAACTTGGATTGGTGAATATTCATAAGGTATGAATATAGAGCAAGGGTTTGTTCCCAAGGTTCATAGATACTTATGGGATATAAATATTGGACTACCCCGCCCTTAAATGTTACTACATGAAATCCTTGTGATTGGTCATAAGTAAATTTGAGTAAAGACGAATATCATTGTATCCTCCGACCTGAGATAAATATTGGGTCTTGATATTCACCAAATATTATTCTTTAACTTAGTTTATTCGCTGCTCTGAAACATGACGGTACATAAGGCTAGGATTAGGTATGGTACGAGGTGATTGTGAAAGACGTATGTAGTCAATATGGGATTTGTCCCTTTTATTCGTTGAGAGTAATATGTCTAAGGCCTGATAAGTTAAATCAACAAAGAATGATCACTATGTGTCTTTGGATTTGACATGACATCTATGGCAAAAGGATAAATGATAGATTCACCTAAATCATTTCAAGTAAGGGACTTGAAGGGGATGATGTTATTGAATGGCACTTCGTCATACGTATTAGGGGTAGTAAACCGTTGT
The DNA here is from genome assembly GCF_021521415.1 of Bidens hawaiensis. Classification (NCBI taxonomy): domain Eukaryota; kingdom Viridiplantae; phylum Streptophyta; class Magnoliopsida; order Asterales; family Asteraceae; genus Bidens; species Bidens hawaiensis. Next base: position 6,180,016 of record NW_027491034.1, read on the forward strand.
TAGGCGGTATTTGCTACTTGCATCAATCTTCTATGTATCTTGTGCAAGTGGGAGATTGTTGGAATCGGTCTGCCCAAGACACATATTATAATTGATGTGGCTAGTACGTTATGATCCAAGTCGAGTCATACCCAATAACAAGCTAGACAAACACCATAATATTTATTGTAGATACGATCTAACAAATAAATATAACACTTATGATATTTAGAAAATGGGTTTCTAAATATTTGTACTTGAGGAATCAATAAATTATATGGATAATTTATTTAGAGAGATTATCTTATGATATTATTTAAGTAGGTTAAATAATATACATATATGATAATGGTTATGATATATTGCATGAAACTTATATCATGTTAAAAGTGTTAAATGTCATAAAGTTTCAATAGACCTGTGACTAATACATGGAGTATTAAACCTATGACTAGTACATGGAGTATTAGTCATGAGACTAGTACATGGGGTATTAGTCTGTTGCTAGGAAGAAAGAGAAAAAATATTTTCTGGTAGGACAAGCCACTTTGAGGAAAAATTCCCACCCTTTTGTTTAAATATATTTTCTCTTTATAATCCTTCTTGGGACACAACACAACACAAGCCAATAACATTACATGCAATATTCATATCTCCATCTCTCTTTGAATTTCGGCCAAAAGAAGAAGAACACAAGAAATGATATTTTCACGTGCAAGTGTCATCAAATCCTAGCATACAAGGGTGTTTGTTGGATGCTTGTGGGTATACAAGCTTGAGGCTCTTCTCTCCTTGAAGACTAGCCTTTCAAATCATCATCTCCTTCATTTCTTGGAGTCTTGAAGGTATAATACACAAACACCCTATGGTTATTTATATTGGTAAGCATGTAATTTCGTATATGAATCCGGGGCTTGGGTTTTACATATAAAATGGGTTTTATATTAATCTATATACAAGATTTAAAACTAATGTATCCGCTGCGTTTTTTATATAAATGGGTTTATATGACTTTGATAATCTTGTTAAAACCCAACACTTACAATAACCATAGACTGTGGTTTACGTTGGTGCCCACACACTGGATGGTTGGCGATTTTTGCCACCAGTTCCACGAGAGTCGTCTTGATTTCTATTATTATTTTCGCGGTAGTTACCACGCGAACTGCCACGCCAATTTCCAAGACAATTATTTGAGGAATGATTTGCAATAAAGGCTTTAGATTGGTTGGTCTTCTGTATTAGAGGGCTGAGTTGATACCCTAATTGGGCTACCATTTGTTGCACAACGTCGAATTGTGAGTTTTGGGGAGTACCTGCTGGAGTAGGTGCAAGACCAACGAAGGCAACCATGAATGCTTGAGGAGCAGTAGTTGTGTGACTAGTGACCATGTAGTCATAATTCATTGAATATCACGGGAGGGGAGCGATTTATAAGAGTTTGTTTTAAACATGTGTACCCTTGACGTAGACCTTCACCAACAAACATGACTAAGTTTTGTCTTTGAAGGGTTCTCCAATGTTGGCTAGAGCGATGGTGTACTCCTGTGCACGAGTAAGGTAAGCGGAGGGACTTTCATCGTCTTACACCTCAAGCCTCCACAATTTGGGTTTTAGTGTGTATTCTCTAGAAGAGTTATGTGGTGCATACGCTCGTTCAAGAGAGAGACATAGATCCCAGGAGGTAAGACCATGAACATGTTAGAAGGATGCTTCAGAATATAATGGAGATGACAAGCATTTTGACATGAGCAATTGGGGTAACTAGGGTTGTCCATAGATGTTGTGTCAGTGGTGTAAACAGTACGTGATGGTGGGAAGGGAATTTCTCCATCTATATAACCGAATAAATGGTTGGTGACTAAGAATGGATGAATCATATTGTTCCATAATCCATAAGTAAGAGTTTGAAAGAAAACTTATAGGAATTGTGAGCAGTCTTCTCAGTGGTTGTGAAAGCAGGGATCATAGCCATGATTTATTATAGATAGGTTGTGGAGATTAACAACTGTAGGTTATTGCTAATGATGGAGATTAGTTGCTACATGATGTGTTGATCAACTGCATGTATTGTTTTGAAGAGAAAATGAAAAAAAAAGTGTCTGATAGCAAGTAGGATTTAAGAAAAGGTTGATTAACCTAGTTGTGATACCATATTGACACATGATAATAATTGTTTATTATCATATATAACCAATTGCATGAAGACTTATATATAGGAATAGATATTATACTTAGATACCATTAGGAATAGAGAATATATAATACTAGCTAAAATATATTGTCTAATATGTTACGGCATTTGAATTTGATGTGTACTGTACGCACCACCGAAATCCTGGAAATTAGCCGATGATCAAAATCATGTTGAGAGAGCAATCAAAGAAGCAATAGGTTGAAACTTATCTTTCACTTTAATATTTTTTTAATATCATCATGAATCACATGTATGTCTAATAGATATATGAAATAGTTTCACAAGTTATATAACTATACCACTATTGGACTTTTCCCACCAAATTCTAAGTGTAAGGGAACAAATTCTTTTACATCGAAATTGAAGGCAAATGAACAAGTCGCTAACCCTTTTGGATTGCAAACGTGATGTGTTATAATCCGTGATACATATATGATATACACTTTGTTAGTTATATGAGGCTATACGCTCGTATATGGTAGCAATTAATTATGATGTTAAACGTCTGTGTACGGCAACAAATGGGCACATAGAGGTATGTGATTGTACCCATATGTTATAATCCGTATAACATATGATTGATGATTGTTATGATGGCATGTGGGTGCGTGGGTGTGTATATTCTCCTCAGTGTTGTTTTGGGAATTTAGTAACTAAAAGAAAATAAGGGAAATTGCAAATCACATATGAGATCAACAAGTAACTGAAATTCTGGCATGGCGAGGCAGTTTGCTAATCACGCATGAGACAAAGACTTGCTCATCCATCATCTTGTTTTGTTGAGAACATTACCTTACGATACACAAGAGTTCATAACCACACCATCACAAGTATAGTCTTGGATCGATCATCTTGTATTTATTAAAATTAAACACTAGGAAGTTCTTGCTACGGATACCTTTGGCCTTGTATTTTGATTCAAGTGAATCCCATATTTTCTTTAACGCATTTTAGTAAATATCAAATAGCCAGTCGAGCAGGCATGCATTTAGAGTGACCCGAATAATATTTTCTTCATGGATTTTGTATTATAGTAATCATTTTCCCATTTGAATCTATGCCTAGTTTGTTTTAGCATTTTATCCTTGGTGAACTCTGGCCACTCACTACTCAGAAAGTGCATTTTTGTAAACCATCTTCTTTCTGACTATTTTAGCCTTCAAATTTCTCAAATTCCATGCTCAACTTTGTTTCACATGATACTTCAATCTCCAAATAGAATATTGAATTATTGATTGACCAAATTTTTGAAACTTGTTTCAAAATATGGGTCGGATAACCATGAAATAGAAAACTAGTGTATGTAACTTTTACGAGTGCTAACTAATAATAGACCAAAAACCGTATGTACTTTGCGAACCAACGCATTGGGAATTGATACTCTAGGCGGGGTGGGGGGGGAGTAGGATCATCATTTTCACTAAAGTATTTTGTTGAAACGACACAAAACTTCATGTATAAATCCAACAGTTAACGGTAACCCGGTTGGCGTAAACTAGTCTTTTGATTTGGGTTAAAATAAATCATAATTCTGGTATTTTGATTGGCACAAACGGGTGCCATGTATTAACCCCATTGTTCGTCCGAGCAGTAAATTATTAGTCTCAAACGAGCACACACTCCAGACCTCTAACATGTAACGAAGCTTATTCAGGTTTCTTATTAATCTTAAGTAAATCCATAAATAGATAACTATAAAATCACAAACATTTATCAATAGACAACGTATTAAATTAATTTAAAATCAAATAACACTATAACACCATATGCTTGTAATAACTAGTTGCGATTAGTCTGCGCGTTGCGACAGGGATGCAACACAAATCTTTCGGTATTGGTTCAGAATTTTAAACAATAATAAGTTCAAGTTTGTTTGTGTAACCTTATAAAACTATATATAAACAAACCAATGGTGGGTAATCACCAGTTAAATCATAATATCTATTAAAAGGACAGTTTGGTCGACGAATTGAATTATTTGGTAGGGTGTTTACGGGTGGGTTTGCTAGGTAAAATCTACTCACACGCCACCTTAACTAGGCTTGATCACACACCATTCAGCATGCAGAAATTTTGGATTTGACTTTTTCAGATGTCGTACGCATCGTATGTAATGTTATACAGTTCATATAGCTTATATAAACAAATATACGAATCATCTTAACTGTGTACGAGTCGTATGAAAAAATTTTGTGTAAACTTAATTAACGCCTCGTATAGAAATGATACACTTCATATAATATAACATATGAATCGTCTATATTGTATATTAGTCGTATTCCCACTTTTGTGTAAAGTAGATAAAAGAGTCTTATAGGACATTATACGAAGCGTTTGAGAACATGTGAACGTTAAAGGAACCATATGCTATTTTATACGGTTTATATGCCTAATTTACAACTACAAACTACATCTTAGCTTTAGAAAAAACACATAATCTTTGATAAAATCTATTTTCATATATCACTTCTCACTTTCATTCTACTTGTTACCAGACACATAATTTTAATACATTTGATTTTTATAATATATATATATAATATGGCTTTTGATAATGCATAGTTATACGAAAGATAATATGTCTCATCCACTTATCGTGTTGGCTTTTGCTTCGTTTCGCATACATCAAACCCAAACATAGTTGAAAAGGAAAAGTATTACTACATCCATCCAGATTACTAGAATCCACTCATGTGTTATGAAATGTGCCTTACAAGATCTTGAATGTTATCAATATCATATGTGGTCACATATGAACCATGTCTTGCTGGATATTGAATGTCATAAATATCTTGTGTCTTCACGTATGAACTATGAATTGGGGGCTCATCGGGGAACACAAACGAACCATGTTTTGCTAGATTCCGTTTCTTCTTTTGTTGAGCCTTTGTAGGTCGACCACAAGTATTGGTTAGAACTTCTGGCTCTTCGACGTTCGTATCACAGTGGTTCCATAGGGCTCTTACTTTATTAATCCAACCATCTTGCTGGAGTTTGGGAGAACGTTGTATCGTTGCTTCAATGTGTCGAGTACATCAACAATGCATGTATCATAATCTCGAGGAACAACTGACGGACAAAGATCAAGCTTCATCTAGAACACACTTACAGATGGTAGGGGAATTGGTACACCATTATTCATACAATCGTTTATGAAACAAGTGCATGGTAGACCCCAACCCGACCGTTTCAAACATCCACATGGTCTCCTGTGCAAAGCATTTACCTGACCAACTTCTGTTACTATTAAATTTAAAGCCTCTCTAGAAACTTATATGGTACTTGACCTCTCTATTCTTTGGGATAGAGGAACAATTTAGAACTTTTTCCTCTCCATGGACATGGTCGGGGATATGAATTCTTGGAGACGTAGAATTAAGGTTAAGGACTTTTAGGAAGAATGTAGAGTTTTGTAAGAAATATGTCTTTAAAGGGCTCTCATTTACCTTAGTTTTAGTTTTATAGGATATATTATTGTAATTTTGTACTCATATATATATATATATATATATTTAAATTACTATTTTATTATCTTCTTATCCATTACCAATATCATCATTTTTATTTATCAATTTACTATTGTGACTATTTTTATATGGTGTTACTATTATCTCTATGATTTGGGATCTAGTGTTGATATTTATGTTTCTTGTATCTGGCTCATACGTATGTTTTTTTTGCCGAGGGTCTCTTTGAAAGAAACCTCTCTATTCTTTGGGATAGAGGAACAATTTGCCTACATCACACCCTCCCCAGACCCTGCTGATAGATGTGTTATTGGTGGGAATTTTACTGGGTTTGGTTGTTGTTATTTTCCTCTCTATAAATCTTTCGTAGAAATAGACTAAAGATTGGACGTTAATGGTGATGATGGAGAATGATTTGGCTATGTTCAAAGGTTGATTTTATATTAGCAACTTGCAACTTCACCAAGCGATCAATGATTATTGGAAAATTTTATAGAGTAGAATTGGAGTTTCTCAAATGTCTCTTTAATAAAAAATGTTGACTTTCCACTCAGTTGGTTGTATGGTTACCAAAAATTGAGATGTTTATTGCACCATGCAGACACAAATTTTTCTTTGCTAAGCTTCAACCATGTATCTTACAAGTAAGAAAATAGTCATGTAATTGTAAACACAATTGCTCGCGCCTCAATTGACGATAATATGTACATAGCAACCGAATGATTATGTGTATCACTCACAACTTTTAGTTTCTAGCCATCTTCCTCTTTGTGGTACTTTGAAATCAACTAAAATGGACAGTTGATTTTATTGGTATCATTGAGTCTGATAGTTGTCTTCCCCTTGTATACGCCACCACGGTCACATCTAAGAAACACATTGTTCTTGTCGAAGCAACATTTGTCTTAGATCTTTGGGTCACTATCACGTACTCATTGTCAAGTCCGGTGTTATACGTCCATTGCTTCAACTCATCAAAACACATAAACACCTGAAATAAGATTCGCTTTTATTAATGACATGATAACATAATACAAACATAGAGAGAAAACGTATACCTGTTCAGTTGCGAAAAAATGACCAGGTTTCACAAAAACCATGGCGAAAGATTCATCGGATTCCACAACATTTTCTTCAAAATTATACATCTTATCAACGAAATTTATCAATGTGGTTTGAAAGGTAAATTAAAAAAGTCTTTAGGCTTGTAATTTTCGAACAATTTTGAAGGGGTGAGGGGAGAGAGAGAAGAAGAAGTGGGTAAAGTGTCACACCCCGACCAAAGGTGGCGGAACATGCCGGGGCGTAACGTATTGATTGGACAGTAGCTCAAAGACACTAATTAAAGCGACAATTAATATTTAATTTCATTAATATTAAGCACGTACACAAATTCAATAATTATAACAATTACATCATATTTTTGTATGTTGAATAAGATCCTAAGGTCAAACTATTGTCTTTCAACTTGAATAATATCAACTACTTGTACCTGTAACATGTATGAAAATAGAGTTTGTCAACACGAAGGTTGGTGAGAATGCATAAGTTTTAGTTTTATATATATATAGATAAATCACAATTCATATGTAATTGATGAGTATTACAATTCCTGTGAAAATGTAAACAATTAAATATATGTGGACCCATTCTTATTGATACGAAATCAAATTACTTGGGTAAATGTATGATCATACTAGATAAGGATAGATGAGGATGAGATACCAACCACCAAACATAAAATAAACAATTAAGCACATATAGCATTATCATAGAGCATGCAATAATCACACATAAATATATATTGAATTGTGTTACGAATAGATAAGTAAATAAAAATGAGTATTTTAAATAGGGTATACATGTCACCCCCAAAATTTAAAATATGTAAAAGGGGAGATATGTAAACTCACCTTTGAAATTAAAGCCAAACTTGAAATGACAACCGAAAGCACGTTAAAGAAAATGAACGATCGAGCCTCACGAACTATATAAAAAATATTTAAATAAATACTAACTAATGGGATTGGAAAGTTTAAAGAATACTAAATCTAATGTATAAATATTAAGATAAAAAAAAGGAAAAGATCCAAAAGGAAGATGAAATACAAAATCATTTTTTGGACAGCAAACTGTTCTGTTTTGATTAAGGTATTTAAAATATCAAAATATTTTATTAGAAATCAAGACTTTCTGGTATACTAAATTAGAATGTTTTGAACAACTTTCATTTAGAAAAACTTTGCAAATTCGTAATCTAAATAGGCCAAAACAGCCATGTAAATCAGAGGGTACGAATCTGCGCACTGTTTTTAAAATATTTATTGCGAATTCATAGGAATGAATGAAAATGCATAAAAATAGTTTTTAGAACCATATTTCATTGAAGTATATCATAGAATTTGGTGTTGCACTTTTTCAGTTTGTTATAAACAAGATACGCCTCTTTCTTTGACGGTTATATCTAATATCAAAACTGAAAATTGCTAAAAGCGATATTCTAACGATTTCGAAAAGGATTTTGATGAAATAAAATTATGGACTTTTTTTGGATATGATTATATAACATTTATTAGAATATATCATCAAAAATCTTTGGGTCCTTTGAATAAAAAAATAATAATTCAAAACAGAAAAATAAAGATGTAAGAACATTTCAAGTGTGACCTTCGTGTAATCCATCATCTCTTTGTGTTCTTTGTCTCATCCACCCTATACACCATGGTGTATGGATTATGTGGATTCCTAAACATGATTGTGTTATGATCATATGACCATTTGATTAACTAGTATAAACAAGAATTTAAAATAAATATAAATAAGATGAAGAAAACTTGAATAATTAAAACCCTACCTTTGAAATAGAAAAAAAAAATGATCTTTTGAACTTGTCAAAGAGTGGTGCAAGAATGAAAGGTGTGGGAGTGAGTTCTTATTTATACTAAAATAAGAAGGTTATTCTTTATAATGTTTTAATGATAAAATTGATTAGGAGAGTGATTTGGGGGGGGGGGGGGGTTGACCAAAATTTAAATGGTGTAGGGAGATATTTTTCATCTTTTAAAAATAAATAACTTTAGGTAAAAATAAATGTGACATAACTAGATTAAAATGATGTACTTTGGTTATGTATCAATAATGTTATTTATGTGATATTTGAATAAAGAAAAAATCATGAGTGTTATAATTTTTATTTATATACATATTAATAATGATTAATATTATTAAATAACTTAGGAAAGAAAAGCTATTACGTATGAAATATGTAACATATGGGTATATGTATAATTAACCGAATCACAACGAAAATTTTAAACGAGTCGGGGTTTTGGGTCTGAAAATTGACGAATGCTACATAAAGCATAACTGCATACCCAACTTATATATACTTCATAAATGTTTGTTTATACTTATCTGAAAATTTACCTAGCATATGGAACGTATTGATTTTTATGTAGTTCGTATTGGGATGCATAGACATGCAGAAAGATTTGTTTATGGTCATACGCGTAATATGACTTGTCATAGGCTTTGTATTGCAGATGGGAAAAAGAACACTGTGTGATTAAATTTTCAAAGATTCTTTTTAAAACCTAGTATTCTTCTTACACGGACATGATATGATTAAAGTTTCAAAGATTCTTTTTAAAACCTACTATTCTTCTTACACGGTTCATATTGTCTAAGAGAGAAATTGATTGATTAATTTTCAAAAAAAATCATAAAAGCTATCGGCATACAGTTCGAATTCTTTCTTATACAGTTCCTATGGTCAGTTAAAGACTAACATTGTTCACACGCGCTTCCTACAAAAGTAATGGATTAATTTCAAGATTCTTCAGCATACGTTTCGTATTATTTCTTATACATTGATTAGTTTTCATGATTTTTCAAAAAACTACATGCATACGATTCGTATTCTTTCTTATACAATTTATATGGTCTTGTTAGATTTTTCAAAAAACTACATGCATACGATTCGTAATTATGTAAGATAATTACTCTACTTGTATATATAATTACTCTACTTGATTCTCACGTTTAACACGTTAATTTCATTTGTACGTTAACATTCCCTAGTAATAATTAACTTTGATTTTTAAATAGACTTTTACCATGACTAATCAAGTCAATACCGATCAAATCCCTTCCGTGTATGCACCACAACACGTGGGTTTAATTGATATTGACCAAGTTCACTTTGCGTCCTCGCCACAACGCGCGGGTTTAACTGATACCGACCGAGTTACCGTTGCGTCTCTACTGCAACATGCAGGTTGAAAGCAACTAGTTGGTTAAGGATAGGAAATATATAATGCATTGATAGTTTATAAAAATTAAAAAGTAGACTAGAAGTTAAGTGTTTGTAAGTTGAATGAACTTGTTTCAATTAGGGGTGTTTATAGTGTTTGGTTAGCGAGTTTGAGGTTAGAGGTTGATTGATCATGAACTCGAACATGACCTATATACTTATTTGTGTGAAAATACATCAACCCAAACTCAGACATACCTAACGTCAAGTAGCTTATTTATCTCGACAGGTCAAAGGGTTGATGGGTTAGCGAGTTGTAAATGAGTCGTAATCAAACGGCTTAAACATGCTGATGAGTTGTAATATTATATAGCTTAAACCGGGTTGTGAGCCGGATGGTGGTTTGCCTTTATAACACTTTTCTTTATTCTAGTTTTAACGGGTTGACATTGGATCCATGCATATACAGTTTCAACCCGTATAACATGCTACCACTTCAAACTCAACAAATTCTAACAAAAGTTACATACAAATATTAAAGATCAACAAAGTACAAATCCTAACTAAAATGGCATGTATGTTTTAATGTTCTATGGAATAGAGACATTGCCTTTCGGTAAGATCATCGATCTGTCTCACGTACTTTCGATTTCAACTTCTTTTCGCTAACCATGTATCGGGGATGAAAAATGTACTCTTGGGTTGGTTTCTTTACATTCATCTTGTCTATAACTCTTTCCAATACATGATCTTTATTCTTGAATGCATCATGGTTGGCTAGAATACACTTTTGTAACCCTACAAACGACTTCACACAATCCGACCCTTCAAAAAACACAAGAACGCCTCTGAAAACTGGGACCCACAAGGCCCGGTTGTAAGTTTTTGAATGCAAGGGGATTCCAATGCTAATTGGTCATCAGTGGTATCTTGTGTGTCTTCTAAAGGTTTCATGGAAAGAGGAGGAGCATGGTCCTCTATGGCATTGCTTTGAAAAACCCTAATAAACTCTGATAATAAATAAATTAATTAATAAGCATGCATGCTCTTTTTATTATTATTATTATTATTATTATTATTATTATTATTATTATTATTGTTGTTGTTGTTGTATTGAGCGGCAAGTTTTATACACTCTTTGGGTCGGTCACAAATTACGTAACCTTTTTAAGAGTTCTTTCAAAAATATTATTACGCATTTAAATATTTTGATCAAAAATCTTGTGTCTAAAAAGTAAGTCAAAAATATAATGGTGGCTTTATTAATTAATATATATCATGTAAACTTTTTACTATTATACCACTTTTACGAATTTTGGTGATTGAATAAACATACATGGGTCATAAATATATAGAGACTACCGTTAATGATTGTAGTGTAGAGTGATTTACTTTTTAATCAAATTAATTATAATATGAATTTAAATAAGTTGTTTGTAAGGTGCACACTTATTTGATCTTATTATAATTTGTATTCTAATGATACTTAGGGACGAGACCTTTAAGTCACGGGAGTTTCAAGGGGACAACGCCCATTGCTAGGGTCGGGCTTATATTAAAATTGTATTACAAATTTAATTATTATTAACTTCGCATATAATTTTTTTGCAATAAACATGAGCGTATTTTGATATTTTTGAATTTAAAATACATGGTAACTGGCAAAGGCATTTATCTAGAGACCCAACCTTAATAAGTTGTTGCTTGATCAAATGATTCATTTTCTGGTTCATCAAAATCTCTTACAAAAGTTCAAATTTGATCTAAAATGTGATCACAACTCTTAGATTTTCCGAAAACATACAATTTACATACCCCCAACTACTTTGTGTAAATCGTCAATAAAATTTAGTTAAATTTAGATATATAACACATCATCAAGATGCACTATTATGAATTTTAGTGGATGATTTATCAAGTTAGCTTTATTGCTTTCAACATGTAAATAAGAGGCGTCTAGGGGACACCTCGGCCCTTCTTCTATCTCACTACATTATATTAGCACTATGTACGAGTGCTTATTATAGTTCACTAGCTAAATTAATGTGTTTTAGACTTTTATATTAGGTGTGCCCCCTATATCTAGTTCAAATAATACCTTTTTGTTAAGCCTAGAAAGTGATTTGGATTGTTGATCTCACTAAAATTTTTGTATAATACAATTATAAGTTTGGTGCTGCAAATTCTAGATTAGGAAATTTTGCGGCATCTTATTGGTCCTTTTTTATTTGTTTTAGTTTCGATCCAATACAAATGTAACGAAACCGATCGAATATCAATTTTGTTTTTTTTTGTTTTGTTTTGTTTTGTTTTGTTTTAGTTCCGGTACCGTAACGAACATGACGGAAATCGACCGAGTTCGAGTATACTCAGCGCGTTTTGTTTTAGTTCAAGTATCGTAACAAACGTAACGAAAACCGACCGAATGCCGATTTTGTTTTTTTTTTTCGTTCCGGTACTATAACGAATGTGTAAAAAACAATCGAATTTGCGTAGACTCGTAATGTATTAGATTACTATTTAGTCCTGTGATGTATCTTTTTCCAAAATATCCGAAACTTAATTAAAAAAAACTAGAGACTAAGAGTTATAGCATGCTACATGAAAAGTCGATTAAATTGTATAACACAAAATTTTAAAATACATGTTATAATGTCAATGGATTTAACCGAGTACTAGAAAAGTTTTGTCACTATTAGTAATCAATCAACTATGGTGATGTTATTTATTGGAAGGACGCCTAGCAAAGTAGATGGGTCAGGTATGAGTAACAAGTAAAAAGAGGTTTCATATTGGTTTTGAGTAAAAAGATGACTGGGTCAAATTGGCTTTGGGTAAAATAGATACGGACCAAAATAGGCTTGATTGCGAGCTTGAATGTTATTTTAAAATTGCACCAATTTGTATCTGCTCAAAATAAGTTTTTATGAAATAGATTCGCTCGCTTTGAAATGAGCCACTTAAAAAAAAGTACTAAAAAGCGCTCACTCGATATATATTTGTTTAGTGGCAGCTTGCGGCAATAGATGGCAACAGCGGTGTTAGCAGTGAAATGAGTCAGATCGACTCATAATATGCTTAAATTTAATAAGTCAGAGAGTGAAATGAGTAAGATCAACTCATAATATGCTCAAATGTAAGAGCATTCTAAATCCAACACCCTATATTATGTGAGGGGGTGTTTTTATAATTTAGAAAGTGATTTAGGTGTTGTGAGTGAAGAGTTTTTATATTTTAGAAAACGTAGTGATTTTTCTGTATATTTGAAAAGCTACTGTTCAGCCCCTATAATTTTTAATATATTTTGAAAGTGGTTGTGAGTGAAGGAAAAATAAATGGTAATGATAAAGGTATAAAAATATTATTTAATTGAAAAAAGAGAGAAAATGTATTGTGTGTGTTAGTGTAATTTTAAATTTAGGGATAGGGGTTGGAGGGGAATGCTCTAAGTTCATTCGGATTTAAAATATATAATATTCTAAGTAAAAGTTAACATCAAAGTAGTCTCTAGTAGGCTTACGAACACATAATTATGTGGACTTATTTACAAATACAATTGCTTTAGGTACTACTAGAGACACCAACCCATATTAAAAACACCCATCTAATCCGCTACGGATCGGAGGATCCGCCACGGATTAGTGGAGTGTTTTGGAAAAATGTGTTTTTTTTGTATTTTGTTGTCTTTTTTTATTATTTTATTGTTTTTTTTTTTTTTGTCTTTTGTTGTCTTTTCTTTTTGTTTTTGTTTTTATTTCTTCATTTTGTTTGTTTTGTTTTTTGTTAGTCGGGTGTAACCATTTTTAATCGATTTTAAAGTTACAACGAAACAACAATTTTAAAATTGAAAACGAACAAAATAAACAGAACGAGATTTATATAATAATAATAAATACATAACGAGTTCTGTTTGTTTTGTTAGTCGGGTGTAACCAATTTTTGATCGGTTTTAAAGTTACAACGAAGCAACAATTTTAAAATTGAAAACGAACAAAATAAATAGAACGAGATACTAGATGAGTAATTTGTATTTCACATGTTCAAATAGGACTTGACGTCTTGACCCGTTTAATATTTATTAATATATTGATATACATACAAAAAAATTTATATACTTCTAATAAAAGTTTATATATAAATATAATTTATATTGTTTACTTACTTTTATATTATTTGATATTTATTATATAAATATTATGTAAATATATAAAAATAAATTTATATAAATAATAAACTTATTTAGACTTGCGAGCCTACTCGAGCTCGAATTTTTTTCTTTGAGCTCGAGTAGGCTCGCAAGTCTAAATAAGTTTATTATTTATATAAATTTGCTCAAAGAAAAAAATTCGAGCTCGTTTACATGCTCAAGTTCATTTCGAGCTTTTAACGATGCAATATCAAGTAGCTCATAAAACTGTTTGTCTTGATTACATCTCTACTAACCATGATCAAAATGAAAACCGGGACATGGAAGTGGTGTTGACAGACGGAACAAGAAAGGATTGGCTGACATTGTAAGTTTAGTTTAACTTGTAAAATATATTTAACTCAAGTTTTGTTGTAGTAATCTATTTTCTTTTGTTTGGTTAATCCACAAGTTTATTATTTTTCATTTATTACGTCTATGTGATTTGCACCACTCAATACAGGGATGGAATGGAATCACTGAAATAAGCGATGGGGCTCACATTTTATGTATTAGCAAAAAAATAATCTCACCTGAGTTAATTCTCTCTAGTAGTCCCACATTTTCTATGTTTCTTGGTTTATGATCCCCCGTTAAAAATAGTTAACGAGGTTAGGTTTTTGCTGAGGTGACGTGCTTTGCTGGCAACTAAAAATCCCACGTGGTTGTGACTTGGCTTTTCTTTATTTCCTTTCTGATTTTATTAACTCAATACTAAACCAATATAGGTCGATAAACCCATCATATTTCCTAACACAACCTAATTCGAAGAAGACGATCCCAAAATTGATGTCATATGAACCCTAAGTCGAAGAAGACGATCTTTAGGCTTGCGATTAGGTATGTGCTTGAATAGTCTGAACCCTAATTATCTAATATAAGTTTTTTTTGCTTGAATCCTTATTCTACTTCTAAAACGATCAGGATGGATTACAAAGTCATTGTAAAAGTTATTCAACAAGGGACTTTAAGATGTATTATTTGATGCCTCAATTTTGTTGGGAATTTGTGCTCGATATGAGGCGTACGAAGAGGATGAACTCATTTGGGACCCAATCTTAGGGTTCTATGCTCTCAATTTTGTTGTAGATGTGGGATTAGGGCTCCAATTGATCATTTGGGTTTAAATGAGGTGAGGGATTCAACGTATTTTGGCTAAAAAGAATATAAAAAAAATGTCAAGTGGGATTTTTAATTGCCAACACATCAAGCCACGTCAGCAAAAACCTAATCCAGTTAACTATTTTAACGGGAGATCATAAACCAAAAAGCATGGAAAAGGTGGGACTACTGATGGAAAATAACTCAGGTAGGATTAGTATTGGCCAATACACAAAAGATGAGATTATTTTAATCCAATTTGCCAAGATTTTATCATCCCAAACAACAAAGAAAAGTCTATCATAGCACCATGTAGAAGCAGAAAAATGGCATATCAAAAGGCAGGCGTTAACTGTACATCTTACCCATGTGAATATGAATATACCTTTTCTTTTTCTTAGTTCAAAATGTTCTATGATGACGGAATATAGAACTAACAATAGCAGTTAAATATCATAACATACCAATAATCAGCTAGATCCGTTAGCAATACTCTCATAGAAAAGAATGTAACCATGATCCGTGTTACTCGCATACTCCTGAGCCGAACCAAAAGCAGTATGAACCGCAGACTCCTCGATCATCTCCACATTCTCATCATCAAAAAACAGCCAGTGATTGTGGCTTTTAACCAGACTCACATAATGCCCGTGGTTGGGCCCGCTGCCCACATGAACCACCACTGCAAATAAAGAATATTTACAGTCCGCGTCTTCCATGGTGTTTCTTATTTTTAGCTCCAGTGGGAACACCATGCGATATGATAGTTTTTTGTACCTACCCATTTGTTCCATGTACTTGAAGCGTTTTAAATGTATAACTAAAATACGGGGCAGTTTTTTTTATCTTCATCCTCTTTTGTGCTTCCTGCAAACTGCAAGCATAAAAAGAAACAATTAGGTAAAACAGGTGCGTAGGGCAGGTTGGGTAACGGTTTACAAGTGATTTTTTAAGCGGGTCAAAAAGGGTTGATAGATTACATTTTTCAAACCAAACGCGACCATTATTTGTATGTGCGTCAAAAACATCAACCTTAACTCACACACGTTCAAAATCGTGTAACCTGAACACGACCTGTTTAACCTATGGATCTAAACGTGTCAAATGGGTTGGCGGATTACAATCAAGTTATAAATGCGTCAATCGGGTTGGTGAGATGTAAAAAATGGGATAAACGGGTTAGTGCGTTGACTCATTTGTAAGTATACCCTGCATATTTATTATTTAATTAGCAGTAAGAAACAAAAGCCTGAAATTAACCACCCCCACAATAAATCAATATTGAAAGTATTTGTGAAGCCACCCAGGTAAGAAAGGGCTCTTTCTTTGCACCATTGACATGGGGTCCGTTAAGGATCTTTTCAGGAGGTGATAAACTTCCAGCCGGACCTTTTGCCGTGTCTTTTTCTAGTATGTCAACAAGGTCGTTCAAAAAGAGATGAGATGAAAGCTGCAAGACGGTGTTGCAAATAATTAATAGCAAGTATTGCCAAAGTTTTCCAGACCGAAATAGCCTTCGCCCAAGGGCTTTCTCAACCTTAGACCCTGCACCTCCCATTGAATGAATTCTTTTCTTATTATTAGTAGGGAAAATACCATATACAAAACCAACATGCTTTTGGATTTTGTTTACAAAAGTCCTTTCACTTTTTTTTACACATTAAAGTCCTTTAACTTGGTATTTTTAAACATAATTGTGGTAATGACCTACAATAGCAGGTTTCATGTAATAAATGCACTATAAATAATAAAGAAAAAAACAGACAGATATCTATTATAATAATATACATAATAAATAAATTAAATCTTCATCGTCTCCTACCTATAACACAATCACATAACAACATTTCTATACCTCCAAATTCAACCTCCAAATTGACCCACTGGGATCGACAAGTGCGTTTATGGATTCATCACACATTCTCCCCCGCATTCCTCTCCGTTTAGCCTGAAGACATCGACTCCATGTGACTGACACGCCGATGGCCGGTTTCGGTTCCATCCCTAACCCCTTCCGATCAGCCGTGACGTTGTAATTTAAGGCCCGATTGAATATGAGAACTGTAGCGATGTTGTAAAGAATAATAAGAGGGCTGTAATTGGTTGGATTTTGGGGTTATTGTGATTGTTTTGAGGTGGAAGTTGAGACACATTAGGGTTTAGCGTCCATGATTTTGGGTATTTTTTTTTAGTTTGCTTTCTATGGATTGAAAAAGTGAGGGGAACATGAATTAACGGAGAAACGTAGGTTTTAGGGTCCATGATTTTGGACGACGTTGGGTCGCCAATAGTTAGGTGACCGGAGATACTGTGACATTCGTTAAATTTGAGTCTCGTTTTATATTCATTATTTTGTAATCATTTTGCAACATACTGATTTCTTTCGCGTTTATTTTAAATAAGTTATACTTCGTAATTGTGGTTAAACTTGTAGATTCGAATTGGAATTCATCAACTCAATGATAATATAACTCTAGCGTGTGCGAGGTTTGTCAAATACGGTTATTTATAATTTATAAGCTCGGTTAAGTAAACTTTAGTGACCAAAATGTGTTTTCCTTAAAGCTATACAAGGTTTAATTTAATATAACTAAATATCAAACATGAGGGACCAAAAATATAACTTTTATAAACCACCTATATAAACAACAAAAACCCTAACCCTAATCTTATTATCCAGCCGCCACCCACCCCCCTTAGCCGTTTTCCGGCGACCTCGAAGCTCCGGCGACTTCTGGTGACTGCCGACGGACCACCGACGCACGCCACCAACATCTCGGCCACTCCCTCTCCTCTCCGCACGATGTTCCGACACCACCTCCCCCCCCCCCCCCGTTTTTCCGACATCCGGCAGCCCCGTAACCCCCTTTCCCTCTTCTCCCTCGGCGTTCCGGCAGCCCCGTAACCCTGCCTTCCGGGTCGTTTTTTCGGCGACCGGAAATCCGGTCGCCGTGGCCTCACCGTCTCTCTCAGCTCCGCCGTCTCCCTCTCTCTCTTTTTCCCTCCGTCACTCTCTCTGCTCTCTTTCTCCCTCCCCGTCGCACACCCTCTCTCTCTCTTTCTCTATCTCTCACGGCCTCTCTCTCTCTCTCTGCCTCTCTCTCCCACCGTCTCTCTCTCTCTCTTTTACGGCCTCTCTCTCTCTGGTGGAAACATTCTCCGACGACCGTTGCTCGGCTTCGACATTGTTCTCGGCCAAACATCATGGTAAGGAGATTTAGAGTTTTTAATCGTTATTGTGTTTAACTCATAACTGGTAATCGAGTCACGAGTTCGTTTCCCCCTAAACCGACTTTGGAGAGTGTTTGGAATTATATTATTTATTTTATTAATCTCATAACTTATTATTATTAGGCTTATTATTATTATTATTATTATTATTATTATTATTATTATTAAGATAATATTTATTATTATTATTATCATTATGATTACTAACAAGATTATTATTATTGATATTATTAACAAGATAATTATAATTATTATCATCATTATTATTAACAAGATTATTAGTATTATTATTGTTATTATTATTATTATCCTTATTATTATCTTTTAACAAAACTATTATTATTATTATTATCATTATTTTCATAATAATAGATTATTATTATGATTATTATTATCTTTATTATTATGATTATTAAGGAATATTATTAAAATCTAGTATTGTTAATATCATCCACTTGTTTTATTAAACCGAAACCCATGTCGGGCCTAGTTACCATTTAACGTCATCATCACTCGAATTCTATCTTTTTATCACTAATACTACTATTTTTAAAATGTTATAAGTATTAGTTATTATTAATATGGCACATATAATAATAATAATAATAATAATAATAATAATAATAATAATAATAATAATAATAATAATTACTAAAACTTATAAATCTATTAATAACGTTTTCAACAATAAAGTAATAATTATTATATTTATTATTACTACTACTATTTTTAGTCTTAACAACAAATTCTCGATGAGTAGTATTTCACCATTATCTTATATATATATATACATATATATATATATAACATATTCTAAAGTTATTATTATCATAACTATCCTTATTATTAATAATATTATTTTACTTTAAATTACCAATTAAGTAAGAGTCCCTAATTATTACAAATTTACCGGTAACCCGATTAACAACCGAACCTTCTCGTTCAATGTTTCAAATGTAGTTTCAACTAAAGTTCAAGTTCATTAATATATTTTATTTATTCGTTTTCATTTAGCTTTCAAGTTGGATTCATTCGTTTCGTTCGCAAGCTTTTTACATTTCAATCATTTATTATTTCTCGATTCGTCAATTGAGGTGAGTACATTTCATCCCCCGTTTTCCATTTTATGTTTTGGGGGTAACATGCATACTTATTCAAAACAAGAATGATTTATTATACACTTTTCTCAAACCACAAACTTTAGGGTATATGACACTTGGAATACTTGCTCTTTTGTGTGTTATATGCCTCATATGCTTTACGTGCGCGAGTGTTTATTTTTATGTGGTTGTTGAGCCTCATTAAGTATGATCATACGCTCCCTTAACTACTTAGCCTTGTGCTAATAGAATATGGCCTCATTATCCGAGTATGTCGGTTGTTACCGAGTAGAAAGGATCCTCATTTACATATGTTTTATATGCCTATGAAAATTTTGAGTTCAAAATGTCAAACTTTCCAAAGTCTAGGGACCAAACTTGTCAAATTCCAAACCTTAGGGTTTAAAAAGAAAATTCGGTTTTCTCGTCCTATCGCGATACGCGACGGGACAAAAGACAAGCCCATCGCGTATCGCGAAGGGCTTGGTCAAAATCTTCTGGAAGGGTCAACAGCGATACGCGATCGCTTGTTGAACCAACACGCGATGACGTGGCCTGACACATTGTGACACGTGGCACACGGTGGCACCGTATGCCGCCGCGTGGCAACACGTCCGCCACGTGTCGCCACACGGCACAACGTCTGTCACGAGTCGCCACGTGGCAGGTCTACGTAGTGACGCAGAGGGCCTACGTCGCGATATGCGACGGGCTTGGCCAGGAGGCCATCGCGTATCGCGATGGGCTCCGATTTTTGCCAATAAATAGAAGGCCACGGGTTCAAGTCCAAACCACACCAAAACCTGCTTTCCTTTTTCTCTATAACATCTCTCTAGAAGTTCACAACCATATTACCGATCCACCTCGATAAGCGTGCCCGATTCCTCGTTTTGTGTATTCATTTCCTCGAAGTTCATGCCACCCTCCACCCACATACGACCAAGAAGGTGTTTGTTCTCGAAAGGTGTGCCGTCAATTGTTGAAGATTGGTGTTCATTGATTTGCGTATCAAGAAAGTGAAGCGGCGTCGGAATGCAGCTCAAATCATTAGGGTTTCCATAAGCCTTTAAATGTAAGGCATAACGCCAATGAATATAATAATAAAATATTATAAAGGCTTAAACCTTAAGTCGATGTTATACTCGATACCTCGAATAAAAGAAAAGAAAAGAAAAACATAACAAAGAAAGAATAAAATATAGAAATATAAATATGTATATATGTGTGTAAGTATATATGTATATTCTTTGTTATGAATATTATTTAAGGAATAAATAACTATTCTTAAATAATAAAAGAAAAGAATATGTTTCTTTAAGAAGAAGAAACGTCGGGTTTTATAAATAAACTAAATGTTTATAAATTACTTTTAAACTAAAGGTTTTCAAGTAAAAGAGATTTATGAAATAAAGGTTCATCGACGTAGTCTCGAGGGGTAATAAAGTGAAAGAAAATATTTTAGCGTCAGCGTGTTCACCAGCATTTGTTGCTGACGTATTTTACTTACATTTTGCATGTGACCAAGATTAGCGCTTGGAGTGTCGAAGTGCTACTTATATATCCGATGGCTCGGATTTGTTTTGTATAAACTTAATATACTAAAATGGTGGTTTGTAATTAAAACAAGTAATCTTTTAAACTTAAACGGGAATCTTTTATAATCCCGTCTTTTGTAATATTACAACTTTAATCCACAATTTATAGTCTTTCGCTAATTAAACATAACTCTGATTTATTTACACTTGTGGTACCAACATAAGCATCACACTCCTAGGCCGTGTTTTGGGGTGTGACAATTTGCCTATAGTATCACTCACTATTATCCTCTGTTGGCCTTGATTTTTCCATGAGGGTTAGCAAATAGTAGAAAGGTGAGTGTTTGAGAGTATGGCAAAGAGCATTGTAGTTTTTCAACGTTTACTACATCAAATTGATTGAATCAAGCAGCCATAATTCTCTAATACTTGTAACTAACGATTCAAGGCTCCTTATATACTATTTAATTTATCGATGCAATAACAACTTAGCTTGGATTTAAGATCAGTTCTTCTGTAATTTCTTTTAATTCTGAGCCTAACAGACTGGACTGGTTTTGCAATCACACTAAACAAACTATAGAGAACACACTACTGTATGTGTTGTTACTTTTTTCAGCCTCAACGGACACACTAGCTGTAAGCAATAAAATCTATAATTTTGTATATTTGCAAACTAAGATATTTAAATATGAAACAAAAACAGCTGAAATACCTTTTCATAAAGATTAATTTAATGCTACTAATCCATTGTGTGTTTTCTTATTCACAAGTATGTTCAAAATGGTCATGTTATCCATCATGCCCTCCCCATATGTTGTTTTGAGTTTTGACATCTTATGAGTTATGTCTGACTGACCCGTCCATTTACCACCTCCGCAAATGATCCACGACACATTACAATTCAAAGAATTCAATAAAAATGAAGCATTTGCTCAATTACATCCAACATGTAACATATCTTTCATCTCAAACTTTTTAGGAATCCAATTGAACAGGAAACAAAATTCTGCTACAAATGATTCAATAAATACCTAAACAAGTTCCTATCTATTGATCATGCTATTAGCAAGACATGCATATGATGAATAGGACCTTATTGTCATGATTAAAGGAACACAAAGACAGTTGCATCGTAACCAATGAAAAGCATATACGTGGAAAAAGGAACATTATGCTCACGGATCTAACAACAGGCGCTGCAATCGTTGTGATTAATTGATTGGATGATAATGATCTGACACGCGTCTAGGTGGCAGTTTTCTGAGGATGAAAAGCACGAGAGCAGCCGGGACAATCTCTACAATCTGGATACATGGCAAAACACCAATATATGTTGGATTAAAGAACTCGTGTTTGTATTAAAAGATTTATAATAGGTGGTCATTTCAGCCATTTACTTTTGAACAGGTCCACTCGGCATTCGTTTATCTAACGGTTCAAACAGGTAAAAGAGCGGGTCGACGGTCAGTGTCAATCGGTCCGGGTTTGAATTGCTAAACCCGAAGACGACCCATATTTTTACTCGTGTCAAAAGCATCAACCCCTGACCCGCACGCACATAAAAATCGTGGAATCCAAACACGACATGTTTAATCCATTTCTCTAAACAGTAAAACGGGCTGGCAGGTAATAATCAAGTTGTAAGCATGTTAATAAGATGTGCAATGGTAAGCTCTACTTATCCGAAACCTGATTATTCCCGTCACAAATGGGTTAAACAGGTCAGAAACGAATGATTAGTTTGTTCAAACCGAACATGACCCATTTTTTAAAGAAGATCTGCCAACCCAAAATCTGATTATTTTCGTGGCACGTTCGAGTCGTGCTGGAAATTACCACCCATGGCCCATAGTGTGTAGAAATAATATGATATTTGTAATCATATTCAAAACTGTAGTTATCTAGGAAATTAAAAACTGTAATTAGAACAAAAGTGTGTCGGGTCAAGCAATACTACCCGTCCCGCTTGGCTTGTTCCTTTTATAACTATTTTTTTAATTTTACCAGTTCTATTGGATATATAACACAACTGTTTTAGCCAACCCCATCTGAGCATTTGACACGTTTGATGCATATAAGTCGGTTACCATTTTATGCAATTAGCCCTTGTAAATACAAAGGCATTTCTCACAAGTGATCAAGAAGTAAAATTATTATATCTCATTAAACCAACAAATGTGGAATAAAATTACCATGTAGTAAGCAAGATCAAGGATTGGGTGATTCCTAACATGAATTTCGGCTTCCTTGTGGAATGCAGCAAGAGCAACCTATTGCACAAAAAAAAAACAATTGGTTATTGCAGGCAATAGAATATCTAGAATTCATAATAAATGACCAGCTTTGGATGGTTAGAGCTTACCATCACACATCTTATTAAAAAACATGTGCAACAAATTCCCGTTACAAATCCCACCTGCCAAAAAAAAGAGAGGGTTTAGCAGTTAGATTCTTCATCAGCCACAGGCTAAAATACCCTTGCTGCCACAGGTAACACGGATGCAAACCTCATGAAGTTTCTTCTGGCGACCTCTGGATTCAATTGGAAAGCGCCGAAGCATGACAAACAAGCTTTAACAAGAAAAAAAAAACATTATGAACAAATAAGTCATTTTTGTGGGGGCGTGTGAGTTTGTTCTGTAAACGAGCTGAGCAAAGCTAAGGTGGGCTCGGGCTAGACTCATATACAAGCCAAGGAGAGCTGGCTCAGGTTGTTTATCTCTGAGATGTTGAGCTCAAGCTCGGGTTGTAAGGCTCGTCAAAAGATCGAGCTAGCTCGTAGCTCGTCAAGCCGGCTCGTTTAATATTAATTTTTTTTTCTACTTTACACATATTGATATATATATAGAAACTAAATAATATCTCTAACATACACATAATGCAGAAATTATAAACTAGAGAATTAACAATTTATCTATATATATATATATATTAAAATTTGGGTTATAACTTGTATATAACTTGGGTTTGGGTTACGATTTAAATATACTAAATTTGGGCTATACTTTTAAATGAGCCAAACCCGAATTTTAATGTAAGAGAATTTTCAGTATTTCTTATTTATTTTTTCATTAAAAAAAGTCATGCGGCTTTAATTTACAAATATATTACATGCATGTGTGTGTAAAAAGTTGAGCATTAACACAAAAAGCAACGAGTCAGCTAACGAGCAAGCCACGGGCCAACCTTGGCTCGGGCTTGATTCGTTTACAAAACAAGTCGATTTCGAGCGAGCTTTTTGAACCTAGTGTGTGTGTGTCGGGGGGGGGGGGGGGGTTCACAGTTCTAAGCATCTGGATGTGTTCAAACTGTATTTGCACTAGATTAGCATGGTACCTTCCACCATACACAATGAATCCAATAGCAGCACAAAGCGAGATAACTGCATACACCATAAACTATTTGTTTAGTAATAACAGTTATGTCAACAGCAGCATAAAACCAACAGATGAAGCATTTCTAACCTTACATACATCAACCGCATTTGTACTATGTTCTTACCTGAAAAGAAGATTTCAGCAATCTTAATGCCAAAAGGACCATCGCTAAATTTCATATATACCCAGATGCACACCTAAAATCCACAAATTAGAACATCATTTAAAACTGCAACTGCAGCCCAACAGTACTAGAGGTGATAAACTTGACCCATTTACTTATATACGTATCAACTGGCGTTGTGTTTTATCACAAATGGTCAAACTGAATAATTTGTATTTTAAATACATACAGCTTTATAAATCATTTTTATTCAAAGATTTAGGTTATTATTGCAAAAAAATAATATTCTTTTACATTAATATTCTACCTGAATGAAGTACACAGCTCCATTGACAAGGAAATATGCAGGTCTGAGTCTATCAGCAGGAAGGCTTCTTGCCTGATATTTACAAAATATATTGTGATTTTTTTCATAATCTAATAAATTATAATCTTATTGTTGGTAAATGTAAAAACAATACACAGAGTCACTTTATGTTGAGTACCTGATGGTATATCTCGGCCCAAAATAACACGAGCAGCGTGTAAGTTGAAAAAAACAGAAGACCAGGAAGATCCAGAAGTACCATATCCAATATCTGCAAATAATAATTCTATCATTCATCTAACTCCATAGGTCAAACTATTAACATTTAACATTAAAGTGAAACCAATGAAGATGAAACAGAGTAACTTACCCTCGGCTTTAAGTGAAAAACACTCCAGTAAAATCCAAATTCAACAGCCCTTACTGTTTAAAGGTATATGAAGGATCACACAAACCGGCCAATATTAAAAGATACATAAATGATGAAAAAGAATAGCAACCTTACATCCATTGACCACAAAATTCATCAAGTGGAAAACCTTCTGTGTTGTCAAGCCATATTCAGGTACTCTTAACTGAATGCGAACAAGTTGCACCTAAACAATCACAGATAGACATAAAACACCTGCTTTCTTACGCGTTACAAAATTTATTTACCTAATTTCTCTTTATAATTCTCATTGACTTTTAGCATCACCTATCCAGAATTGAGCTCTAAATAAGCCATATATATGATTTAATATACAAATAACATATATGTAAAACCTAAATAGCTATGCGTAGCTATAAATAAGCTCTATATATGATTTAACAAATAAATAACACATATGTAAAGCCTAAAATGTTATATCTATAAATCAGCTATATGTATGATTTAATATATAAATAACATATCAGACGTTGGTCTAGTGGTCAGAGGGATTTCCTCATGAGTTTTATAGGCCCTGGTTTCGAATCTCTAGAGCATCAAACTAATTGGACGGTTGAAATTCCGACTCAAGACTCAAACTAAGGTATTGGTGATTGCCTGATTGGTAGGCCTAATGGCTTACCGCGAAGTCAGAATGCCATTATAAGTAAGCTCCATATTTATATGATTTAATATATAAGTAACATGTATGTACAAGGTTGGGGTGATATACATAGTCATCTAAAAACCATCAGTCGTACCAAACGGACTTCGATTGAACTCAAACTAGCGGCATTGGAACCGTCTCTTCGAACTCTACGATATTAGATTTTAGCTTTTCACTTTTCGATTTCTAGCTTGTAGATCTTTGTTCAGAACTTCAGACCATTGTGTCTTTTTATTTATCATTGTTTTTTTTTTCTTTTTTCCTCGACATCGTGTTATGTTACTCTAGGATTGTGTTGTATTTTGCAATTGATTGTGTCATTGTAGCTTCCTAGATTTAGGTGACTGTGTAGAATAACTAAACTCGTCATGTACAACCTAAAAAGCTAAAAGTAAGCTACATGTATGTATTGTATGGCATATATGTAGAATCTAAAAAGCTTTGCCTAGCTATAAACAAGCCATAGATATTATACGTACAACCTAAACAGCTATACCTAACTATAAATAAGAGATATGTATGATTTATTATTTAATAATAAGATAACCTAAAAGGCTATAAATATGAATAATAAAATATGTAAATAGCATGACATTGACATTAATAAATGAAATTGGAACCCTAGACAATTATAATTAGAAGAATGCAGTTACAGTTAGCCATTTAGATTTTAGAGATAGGAAATGTGGATGATTAAGATGAAACAAATAAAAACCTAATTGCAGAAGAATAATGTGGATAGAATAGAAGCATACGAGAGCGACAAAAGCGACGAGTGCATAGGCGGCACAGAGAGCGTAGAAGGCACCTTCCTGCCATTCATCGATCTTATTCCACCATCCGTACAGCAAACCCCGCACTGACGACGAGTAATCTTCCATCAGACTCACAGCCAATGACCACCTTGACATTATTATTATTATTATTATTATTATTATTATTTCAAAGTGAAGGTGTAAACGACAACGATGAAGCAAGCGTGCGTGCAGGTTAGTGACTCAATGGGTGGGACGGACATCTGACAGATTCCACTTTTATTTTATTCTATAAACTAAAGCCTTCATTAATTGCTTCAAATCCATTCCAAATATTAAAACAATACTCCTTTCTCCCGACTACGGCTGTTCACGAGCCGAGCAAAGGCTTGCTCGTTGCTTGGCTCGTTTACAACCGAACCAAACCGAACGACTGAAATTTGAACCGAGCGAAAACCGAAACAAGCCAAAATCGAATCGAGCATTTTTCGATCGACCGTCGAGCGATTTTGAGCATTATTTTTTTTTCACTTTAAAATTAGTAGGTTTTAGACAAATGTGTAATCAATTGTAAATTTTTGTTAAAATGAAGTTTTAAGTGAGATATAATGATCATTTAAAAAAACTTATAGTATTCTAAAATCTTGAATCGAACAAATAAAAATATAAAATTGACGGAATATGAAAAATTTAAAAGGGTAAAAATAGTTGTAAGCTTATATTTATGTGTTTTGTCTATATATTTATATATTTGTTAATATATAATTATATATAAAATAAAATAAAAATATTCGAGCCGAACCGAACCAAGCAGACCTTTGCTCGTTGCTTGACTCGTTTACAAACCGAACCGAGCAGAGCGGCTCGTTTTCAATTGAGCGAAAAAATGAGCGAGCATTTTCCGAGCATTTTCCGAGCAATTTCCGAGCGAGCGGCGAGCGAGTTCGAGCGACGAGCGGTTTGGACAGCCCTACTCCCGACCTACTTAGGGTGTGTTTGGGATTGCTTATTTGAGTGAAAAAGGACTTTTGATTAAAAAGACTTATAAACTTATGAAATTTTGAAAAGAAGTTTTTAAAAGAATGTTTGGATTAGCTTATTTGTTGGTGAAAACCAAAATGACCAAAAGGGACACTCTTTTTTAACATAAGTGTAATGGGATGTAAGGGTGAGAGGGGTGTAATAGGTAAATCACCAATATACGAAGAAACAATTAGTTAAAATAGTAATACGCGTCAAGAATTGATCTCATTCCAAGATTATGGTGTCGGTGGACTCGTTATGGCAAGATTAACAAGTATTGTGATTCAATTTCCAAATTAGATGTGAAAATATAGGTCCAAGAATGTTAATTGGGCCACGTGTTTGCTATAAGGGTCACGGGTATGGGTTTAGATAATGGGTAAATGGGTTATGATATCATAATAATCAGAATTTGCAATAAGGTCCTTGGAGATTAGGGTTGGGATCACTTTGAGGTTAAAGTTTGGTTTTGGTTGAAATTGTATAATATTGAAAGATATTTTATATAATAAATAGATATTTTAATTTCATGTGAAATGAAACCACAAGGACAAAAATCGTAAATTTGAAACTATTGGACTAAAACCGCATATTTGGACAAAACAACAGGGACGAAAACACAGTTTACTCTAAAATTTGTTTAGTATATTCATTTTATTCGATTTTGCAAATGGTATTGTACTCGTATATTTCCCATTACTAACAAAAATATCGTTAGCGTTTATTTTACTTTATATTCATTTATTTTTAATAAAAAAGTGACCCATGTTCTATAATCTTAAAACAGATTTCGTGAGATTGTTTCTACAATCTTAAACCTTATATATAAGGATTTTGGGTTCACGAAATGGTTTAAAATAAAAATTATTTTAGAGATTATAATCTTAAAAATATATTTTTTCGGAAATTACACGCAAAGTACAACTTGTTGTGTTTGGATTTTTAAAGATCATGGTGCAATCTTAAATCCTATATCGCGTTACAAAATGTAATGTTTGATTCAACCGTTTGGTTTTAGAAACGATTTTTGTAGACGTTTGTATTCTAAATATAGTGTTAGAAACGGTTTCGGAAAACCATTGAGATTTTATTGGTTTTGTTTTAACGATTTTTACAATTGTTTGTGTCTAACAATAGTGTTAAAAATAGTTTAGTAAACCCTTCGTTTCTTGTAAACATTAATAATCTAATGTGCGCGTTAGATCGGGATTATCAGTTTTTGTAAGCATTTCATTTCCTAAAATGTGTGTTAGAAATGATTATTTTTATAAAATAATATGTTTAAAAGTTTTTCTAAACATCTCGTTTCCACATATTTAAATATCTAACATGCGTGTAAGATATGATTTATGATGTATAATTATTTATACATTTTATTGCATCAGTTTATACCCGATTCATGTTATTTTCTTTATGATATTATTGAGAATCGGTTCTAATAAGCCTTTATTTGTTTTTATAGGAAAAATGAGCTTAGGATACCAAACATGATGAAAAAACAAAGAAAAGAATCAAGAAAAATGAAAGTCTGGCCCTAAGCATGGGGTTGTGCCTCATCTAGGCATGCCTCATTTCCATTTGAAGACATATAAGCTAAGCATGGGCCAATCCTAAGCCAGACATGCCCCACGCCTCCTCAGAAGATGACAAAAAAGTACATTGTCCCCCTTTTTGCCGACACACGGGGTCATGCCTCACCCAGGCATGCCCAATGCCAATCAAGCCTGCCAAGAAAGTACAATCAGCGCATGCACAATAAATGCATGAGGGACCAGCACAGGCCAAGCCTCACCTAAACATACCATGTGCCTAGCAATATGCCAAAGAGTACAACAGAAGCACGTGGTGTACTACTTGGGGACCAACATGGGTCATGCTTTGTGCACAGTGAGCCTATATAAAGACCATGCATGTTGCTCATTTGGGTGTGTCCGATTTTAGAAAAAAAAACACACTCATTTTCACTCCCACAATCCATAGAATTAAAGAAAGAGAAGCTCTTTAATCCTCATACAACATCAAGAAGAAGTCTTAGCATCATCATAATTATCTAGCTTGGTTTCTTAGTTAGATTATCTTAAATATTAAACATGAATGCTATATTCTTCTATTTTGGTCTTAGCATCATCATAATTATCTAGCTTGGTCTCCGCCAAGGGATGATTTTCAAAAATCACCCGCCAAAACAAGGCTCCTCCAAGGGATGATTTTCAAAAATCACCAGCCAAAACAAGGCTCCGCCAAGGGACGATTTTCAAAAATCACCCGCCAAAACAGGGATGATTTCTAAAAATCACCCGCCAGAACAAGGCTACGCCAGGGGATGATTTCCAAAAATCACCCACCAAAACACGAAACCATGATATTCAAAATATCGACTGATGCATGTTAAGTACCTACTTGTCGGGAAGAATGGTTTTCATTAACCAAATACCTAAACAGACAACATTGGTATAAAACGAGCGGAATACAAACGATTGAAAAAGTACAATAGAAGACAAAAGCTCATGATAAGTCCACAACTCCCCATTTTGGAAAAGGACAACTATGGACTAGGGGGACTTGTAGAGGTAGGGTATTAAACCCACCATTTAACAAGTATAATACCCAAACCAAGTGCAACCAAAGCGCTGGGTGGAATAAACGGCGAGAGTAACCGCCACGCGCCAGATAACATATGGCGCTAAAGTGGTTCCCTAAAATAATATACATCCCCTGACGCCTAGGGAATGGTACCGCAAAGATCTCACAAGTATGGGACAAAAAGGTACAACCTACATGGGAATAAACACCTAACCAATGGGGGCCGGACAACACACGAAGGATGGTACAAAATAGTACGAAACGTCCTTGTCAAAAGGCCATGATGCCCACCAACTTCCACCAACCTCCACAATCACACGAATGGAGAATATTATTGGTGGAAAGATATGACAACGTGGTTGACCATCCTCTCTCTCTCTCCTCCGGTTATAAATACCATTTGTTCTCCAAATGGTAAAGGATATATATTCTCCCATATTCACCAAATATATTCCATACTATCAAATACTGATTCTCACGCCGGAGGGTGGTTACGAGAGAATCCCCCCCCATTCCTCGTAACGAGCTCACGGTGTTCTGTTTTGCAGGATATACTCATCTGCGCCAGGAAGGTTTTATAACCCATCATGGGGAATACTTATCTTAACCCCTCGGACTAACGTGTTAGACCTTGAGGGGTGGATCCGTGTTTCTTCAGTATGCTACATGAAAATTGGTTAAACACATATCCTCATGTTTAGATTTGAAAAGATTGAACATTTGTTATGAATTGATATTTTTGTTAAGTAATATTATGAAAAATTAGTTGACACAACTATTTTAATATTATACTTGGGTTGAAAATTCATAAATCAGGGGAATACTTGAACTTAGTCTAATTTAATCAACCATAGGTGGATTATGTGTTGTTCATGTAATCTTTCCGACCGGTTGTTAAATTTGAATTTCGTAATTGAATGATAATCTATATCTTTAAATTTCAACGTAAAGGTTCACTTACATTATAGTATGATTTGAGGTGATTAGTTTGTATAATTCATACTAAGTTTTCCGAAAAATCATTTGGAAGGTTATCTATAACTAGAAACTATTCTTTTTCATAAAACAAAATAGTGAAATTATCATATATTTAAGTTTACCATCATTAGGAGTCAAGTGGATTCTAAGTAAAGGTGATAGCTTCTTAATTCTTGTTTATCTCCACTATCGTGTTACTTGCTTTAATTTAGTTTCACAAGTTTTTTCTAAAAATTAATCTTAAAAAAAAATCAATTAAGCTCATTTCTCACGGTTTTTATATTTGCAAAGATTTAGTATTAAATTTTATGTATCCATAGATTGATACCCGGTTCTCTCCGTTACTATACTACCACACGACGGGTACACTTGCCTTTTGTGTGTGTGGTTAAGTCTAGGTGAAAACCATTTTTAAAACCAGACAAAGTGTGAAAAATCTTTAATATACATATATATATATATCGCATCACATCAATTTATTATACATATAAACATATGTGTTTAAAATGTTTTATGTGAACTTTAATTTTCTAACGGGCTTGTTAGAAAATAGTGTAGAGAGACGTACATGTGTATTTTGGTGAAATAGTGCACAAAAGATTCCACGTGAGTCTGTTCATATTCCTCTCATTAAGTTACTAATAAGTTAAACATTAATTTGGTTTTAATTGTACGACTTTTTGGCTATACATTAGAAAAACCAACAATTTAAAAAAATTTTGTCCAAACGCTTATTGTTTCATTTATGTATAGTTTTTCCTCCAACGTGCGCGTTAGAATCGTTTAAGTTCTAATATTTTGTTAGAAATTGTTTATTTTATAAATCATACGGACCGAAAATGTTTTATGTAAACATTAATTATCTAGTGTACGCGTTAGAAACAAATAGAAATGGTTTCTTTTATAGATTGTATCCTTGGAAAACGTTGTTAACGCTTAGTTTTATAAAATGCACAGTATAACACATTTTTTTACATGTGTGATATAAACCACTTTAGTACATGGTTATTGATGTGATGTGGGGGCATATGAAAAATGTGTTAAGTTTTTTCAAAGGTTTGTTCACACAATGTCTAGTTTTAAATATATAAAAATGATTATTATCTTAAATAAACCACACATAAATAGGCAAGTATAGCTATCATATGTAGTAAAATATAGGTAAGAACCAAGTATCTATCCACGGGCACACTTGTTTGAGTTTTACTACTACATCTTTATATTTATCTCAACCCGAAGTGAATATCATATTAGTTTTGGTTGTGATAAGTAAGTTCAACGAAGTTAAAGATATAAATTAAAAGACAATACTTTTGGGTTTTTATAATTTTTAAATAGACAGAAGATCAAATATAAAAGGGTATCATCTTGGTTCAAACTCCTCTTAACTTTGGTTTAACAATGAATTAGTAAACATGTGATGTGAGGTTGCTTTGGTGATTAAATGTGGGAATAACACATTATTCCTAAGTCATGTTATTCCATAATAATTAAAGAAAGAGATATGCATAACTTCATGATCTCCACTAAAATATCATTTTATGTAAGCAAGTGGTTTATGATAAATATTTATAAGATAACTCGCTTTTAAGATGAGACAATCCCTTAAAAGGGTGACATGTCTTTCTACCATTTGCCTTTGATACATTTGGTTTTCTGGCTCCAGAGGCTGTGAAATTTTTGAATAGGGTTCAGCGCGTCGTACACGAAACCTCTTCAGCTTCTAGGTCTCAAAGCTTCGTTTTTAGCAGGATTGGCTTTGCTGTTCAAAAGGGGGTTGCGGCGCAGCTTGTTGCCCGTTTGCCTGCCACTTTATTGTAATCGTTTTATAGTAAATTATATAAAACTTCGATTTCCAGATATTAAATCAACCACTGCCAGGCCTAGCTCAAAAAAAATATTGTATTATACATAAAATATCAATTAAGATTAGTTGAGTCATAAATGATTAATCTTGAATTACCAAATCTTAATCCACACAACTCTTGGACAATTATAGAACTCATGTAAAAACCACCCAAGAATGGTTAAATCAGGTTTTGTTGCACACTCACTTAATGAGTAATTAACCGATCTTAGTGGATGAATATCAACAATCCGTTTCCACAAACATTGTTGATGATTCACATTCTAAAATGGTTAAATATTATTAATATTCCCCTTGATCCATGTCAATATTAGGATTCACCTTTTATTTCCCTAACCAAGCCCTTATAAGAATAGAGATTCCTCGATTTATCATCAGGCTTAGAATTTGGCGGCTCATTTAAAGATTCTTAATTTAATAACCAAACCCTTACAAGAGTGGCAGTTTCCCGGCTTATTGTCAAGCTCGGAACTTGGTGTATATTTTAAGGTTTGCCAATGCCTCACAAGACTAGCAATTTCTTGTTTTCTCGTCAAGCTTGGCACTTGGGGTATCTTTTAAGAATATTTAAACATTACTCATCAAGTGATAATTGCAACATAAGCATTACTTATTAAAAACCGATCACATGTTTAACTATCATTATTAAACTTTAATTAAGATTCATTATAAACCAAGATGATACTATGAAAGTTTAGCCAATAGTAAACATAATATTAATCATCAAAGTAATAAATAAAGCATGATCCAATTGAAACAATCTAGCTAATTTGGATGACTAATCTTTGATGCTAATGTCCTCTTCCAAGATCTTAACCTCCTTAAGCTTCAAGGGTTGGATGGGTGGGATAATTCCCTTGTTAATGGTGGTGAAAAGAGTTGGTTGAAGTAGAGTAAATGAGATTGGAAGGTGTATTGAATGAATGAGATGAGCATTCATTTTATAAGTTGTCCAGGTGCCCATAACACGACAGTGTTATGCATAACAGGGCCATGGTGACTTTTTTTGTCCACCTGCATTAAATGCTCATCATTAGTTCTTACAACAGAGGTTAACACGGTCGTGCTTAGCTGGGCATGGCCGTGGTGAGTCCACAACAGTCCTTATCTCATCCAATTTTGTCATTTTCTCTTGTATTGAAGATATGGTCATGTTTAGGAAGGTATGACCCTGTTTTGCTTCAGAATATTCTATTTTGTTTTTTACTCTTGTTCTTGATTGCATTGTGTTTTTAGGTTAACATGGTCATGTTTAGGCTTCCTGATTTTTGTCTTTACTTCGTATGCTCTAGGAATGTCAATGTCTTGATTCACCATAGGGTGTGTTGAGTCTGTTTTCACCGTTTATCTCCATTTTTCTTCGTATGTCAGCTCATTTTATTCCGGGAGGCTATATTTACCTATAGATAGAAATTATAAACGTTAATGGTTATTTATTCTAATATATTTGTCGATATTACGCTTATTTGGATATATTTTAGTGCTGAAAAGATGTTATAAGTTCTTATATATCATGTATCAAACCTAAAACATATAAAACCATTTGATATTTTAGGTTTTAATTTTTGAATTTATAAACCCTTAGTGATATTATTAATATAACATACTGCAAAACTAAGACGTTTTAGAATGATTTTTAAATAAAGTTTTGCATATTTAGATAATTCAAAATGTTTTGATACTCTTTCTAAAAGTAGTATATGTTAAACTAAGATAACGTTCTCAATGATACTCTATGGTGGAAAACAACTCCGTGTCGTATGAACAAAATTGATTGCTCAAACTTCACTACTTAAATGTCGTAATTGTAACAACTTTATATTGTTTTGAACATATTTGTTCAAGAGTATAGTTTCAAAATTAGAATGAGGATATGTGTGCATGGAGTCTATTTGATTTTGTACCTCAATTCATAGCTTAAAATGATATCATTGAAATGATTTCGGTCGGATGATGAGGGTGTTGAAGATAATAATAACACTTTGAGATTTGATGTATATATGTTGTCTTTTTATCCATTTGAATATTTATTATTAAAAAGTGTTTTACACTTTATGTTGTAGTTTCGGTTGTATTATTATTTTGTGTTCAATATCTTCGGATAACACATGCAGTTTTACAACTGAATACGATAATATTTTTTGTGACATATAAAATTATTTTATAGATTTTGTTTTAACGAAAAAAATTTGAGTTTATAAAAAAGGTATAATTTTAAATGGATAGTGCAAAAAGAATTTTGCATAAGAAACAACTTGTGAGTTGTTGTGTTGACTAAAGACTAAGAAGACACATCAAATATATAACAAAATCATGAGAGGGTCATGGAATAACGTAGTGAGTGTATTAAGATGAAATATACAAGAATGCGATATTTACCTCCTTGGAAATCAGTAATGTGAATTAATATATAATGACGCATTTAACTCCTTTGGATTTCACTAAGTGTGAATTGTAAGATAATATACGTTAATGAGATATTTATATCCTTGAATATTCATCTTTGAAAATTCACCGAGTGTGAATCATAAGAGATTTATTATGTTCTTATTTTAACTTGAATTTAAATAAATCTTAAGAGGTTTATTATAATAATCTTAATATAGCAATGAATATATAGATGTTACTATTCTCATCCATATTGTTTGAGCTATGTGAAAGTTTGTCTTTCATTTTGGGAGATTATCTTAAAAAATTGTTTCAAGAGACAACAATGAAATGTATAAATCACTTTATGCAAATGTGAATTTCAAGAGTTTGAGTGTCAATGTAGTTGACTTTATCTCGACATAATAGTGATTGTATACGAGTAAAGTTCATCTTGTTGGCGATGAATTTATTTATCAAAATGATTTGGATTAAGACTTATATTCAAAGTCCATATAAGTCAATGGTGAAGCCTTGAAGATCAAAGGCAAAAGAGTTATGTTCCTTAAATAAATGAAAAATTATGAATATTCTATATACAATAACTTGTGAGACTTTCGTGAATGGTTTGGGGATTGTGAATAAGTCTCATAATTTTGTCTAAACTAATGGTTTAGTGTTTCAAAGTGATATTGTGATGGTTGTGAAGAATCATAATGATGCAAACTCTGTTAACATGCTAAAGTATTGTAGTCTAAAGCATGCTAGACTAGTTATTGTTAATTATGGTGCTTTACGAAGACTAATTAACGCGAAACATTCAAAACATACACAACACAAGAATGAATTTGTGTATAGCCAAATTTAAAGAGAATTTTTCATTCAATGTAAGGAAATGATATAACTTATGAAGATCATAAGAAGACCTCAACTTTCTAGGTATGTCCCAGATGGTGACTTGTAAGCCTTCTAAATTTGCGATGGTTCGATAACAACCTTATACCAGGTTTATCTTAAAAGCTAGCAAGTGGTAAAAGCTTACACCAGGGTATGTGTTGATCCATGAGTAAGCATCGATGAACCCACTGATACAAAGACATGGTCTTGTTCAAATCATGAGTGTTGATTTGTGGTCATAAGTATAGTTAAGAAAAATACATCAAAATTCAAGAAATGTGGGGGGGAGCCATTTAGAAACAACCCTTTTGGGGTGTATAGTTGAGGTTATCCAATAACACTTAGATGTGAGGGTATCTTGCATTTTAAATTGGAAGGTTAAGCAATAAGAATTATTGTAATTCAGTTTGATATTTCAATCACATGACTAAGTGGAAGACACAAAGGTCATAGTAAAGATGTGTATGCATTGAAGTGAGTCTTCATGTCACTCCAAAACCAAGACATGGAACTAGAACCAAAAGTTTGGTGAAGAGTGTTAAGGTTTAACAAACCAGGCAAGACGAGTGTATGAATTCATAACACATGACAACAAATGATCTCAATAGAAAATTATCTTAATCAACTTGACAAAGTAGAAGATAATGGTTTGGATCCAACAACCTAAGGATTGACATGATATCGAGTTGTGGAATGAGACTAAAGCCCATGAAAAATTGTATATAAAGGAAAACCTAACTTAATTGACTAGAGATCCCACGATCTAAGTTTATAGGACAACCTAATTATATATCTAAGGCTGGTCACTATGGTGGGGGGGGGGCATAACTTATGTATAATTTGACACATAAGCTAATATTAGTGTCCTCCTAAATTATAAAAGGAGTCCATATACTTCGTAGTTCATTCCTATAACAATAGTGACAAGTTGTGAGGCTAAGAACAATGTATGATTAATGATTTATGACATTAATTCTTTTAATGATATATGGATAATCATATTTGCAAAAGAGAAGTGGGGTCGCTTCGAATGAATTATGGGGTAGCAATTCCATGAGCTTTCATAGAATCAGGCTAGTGTTCCAAAACCACAATGGAAACGACAATGAGAGGATATGCCCGGCTAGGGAGAGTATTGTGTGAAGTGTATTGTCGTCTACACAAATGGAGGGTTTGTTCAGGGATGTTGCGCCTACTAACCACTAAAAGACTAAGTATACTTCACAAAAGAAGGTTCAAATATAACACCCACCTATCCTGAAATACTCAACTACCGAGGTTACATTTAGTACATAGTGGGTGAGGTCCGGCGTAGGCTCTTTTGTTCGGGGCATTTTGGTTAGGTGGAGGTTGGTCATTGGGTTGGTTAATGGCAAAGTTTTGGTGGTTGGCCTTACGCTTGTTGTTGTAGTTGTTGTTGCAGTAATTGTTATTGTCTGAAGCAGGTTTGGATTTGGCTTTAGCATCGGCGGATGAGTTGGTTTCGGTCTTGTCTGGGGTTAGCTTGGAATACTTTCGGAACAAGGTTCCATTCCTAACATGATCGTCGGTGAGTGAAACAGCTAGGTCCATAGCCTCACCGATGGTTATTAGGTCACTACTCACCACAGCATCACATAAAACATTTGGTAAACTTCGAATGTATTTCTAAATGCCACGGTTCTCGAGGGGTTACAAGGTGGGGGTACAATGCGTCTAAGCTCACGAAAGTGGTTGGAATAGGTGGAGTTATCCCCACTAATTTACTTGGGCTCTGAAAATTCAGTTTCAAGCCTTTGCAGTTCATGTTCGGGGCAAAACTATTTCGCATGGCTTCCTTGAGATCATCCCAAGGCATGGCCACAACCAACTCAGTCCCTTGGTCGGCTTTGAAAGCATTCCACCAAGCGATAGCTCGATCCTCGAAAACGCTCGAGGCTAACTTAGTCCATTTGGCGTCCGGACATTCACAATGGATAAACACGTTCACCATATTCTTAAACCATTGTAGAAATTTGTTTGCATTTCCTCACCATGAAACGAGGAAGGTTTAGTACTCAGGAAGTTTCTAAAGTCATAGTTGTTCAAAGCACCAGATGAAGCAGAACCATTCGAGTTGAGGCTTTGGATTTGGGTTATCATAGTGGGCATAGCAGCAACAAACTCTTTGGTGATCCTAGCAGCCAGACGGCGGTCGTGAGAACCAGATGAACATTGGTGACGAAGATGGTTTCTTAGTGAAGACATTCTATGAAGAATAAAGGTAAAAGATTGTAAGACAATGGGTAAATTGTGTAAATATTTATGAGATGACGTAATCAATGCAATCAATGTGAGATAACTAGATGAGGAAATGAGGTTAGTTTAAAAGCTAAAATTTATTTGATTAACTTAACTTAATAAACAACTAACAAAACATAATTTGTGTGTTGGCCTCCCATGAGCTTTCCATGGCAGTTTGAATGACCCAACGAACTAACGAATAAAAGTAATTGAGTTGGGCGGCCCATGAGCGTTACATGGCATTTTAAATGTACCAACTAATTAACGAATAATCTATGCAAGAGAGTTGGACATCCCATAAGCGTTACATGGTATTTTAACTATCCCAACTAAATAACGAATCAACGATATAAAATATGAGTAGTTGGAGCAATCCCCATAACCACCACGTATGATTAACTCCAATAAAACACAATTTTTAAAATAGGTTGAGAAATGGATAGTAGGAGTGTCCATGGGTTCCATGGATTTTTCACCGAACTAGCCATTTAAAAAAAACATAACACAATAATCGGAAAAAAAATTACCGAATTTAGTCACGAACCACCATGAATTCGGTTTGAAGACATTGCAACCACTAATGCGGTTACGTTTGACAACCTAGGGTAGGGATGAGCAAAATCAGTACCGGTACCGGTATCGAAATCAGTACCGGTTTGGTACCGTCGGTACCGAATCTGTAAAGTTTTGAGTTTTGGTACTGGTACGGGACGGGACTGGTATTTACCGAATTTTTGCCTTCAATATCGTTTCCGTCCAGGTACCAAGAATTTGCGGTTTTCGGGACCGGGACCGGTCGGTAACGATACGGTCCTCATCTCATCTCTAGCCTAGGGTGTCGGTCGTATGAAAGTTGTGTCTCACTTTGGCCTATAAGATCAAGTATTGTGGTCAGGTTATCCTCCAAGTAAGGAATAACGTCTTACCTTGGGTTTTCGAAACCGATTTTCCAATGCCCGACTCACAGTTCTCTCCCCCTTTCAGTTACTACAGGACTTGTCACACAACCTAACCCTAATGTGAAAGAGTAAAAACAACACTAGGAAATTCTTTAGGAATTTCCCAAAAATAAAAGACAATCTACTTGATTTAAATTAATTAAAAAACATTTTAAGGTTGAGGCATAGCCTCGGAGTTTTGTGTATGTGCATGATAATAATAACCAATAATTAAATAATTAACCAGGAAAACTGTAAACAATTGTACACATATGACAATCAAATAAGCACGCATGAAGCTCCTAAGCATATTACTAAGGCACCACTAACGACCTATCTTACACCTTTTGCTCTTATACCAATCTGTCACACCCAACCTAAGGCGGAAATGTCGGGGCGTGAATATTCACAGCTCTCAAGGTACTATCATGCAATTTTAAAAGTGGCAATAACTATTAATTTAAATTAAATATTCAAATAATCCAAACAATTTCAAATGACAAAGTACAAATCAGTAAGGCAAAAAACATATAATTTCAAATTTAAGTCTTGATAAGTTTCTTCTAACTTAAAGCATCATTAAGTCTCTTCCAAATCTTGCAATAAATTCAATCTAAAACCCGCATATGCGTATAAAATAGATATATTTTGTCAACACTAGGTTGAGTGAGTAAAACACCAGTTAGTTCAATATAATATAATATGAGCAAAATAAAGAAACTGTCCTTATGAGATATACAATCAAGCCAAATGAGCAATTAATGAGTGTCGGTAAAACCATTGCCTTGCGAAGTGGGCTTTGTTTACTACGACGGCCGTATGATCATACTAATATGTGAATATGATAGACCTCTCCGAATGCGTTCTAATAAACAAGTAACAAATAGCAATTTAGGCAATTAACTGATAACACACAAGGTTAGCAGTTGTTAATGTGAATACTAATAGTATGTAAATAATATAAATACGCATATGTCCCCAAAACATTGGAAAACAAGTAAAATGAGGGAGTGATTACTCACCTTATCAAATAAACGAAGGAATGAGTGCGTTAAGAACGGTAATAAAATAAACGTCATGCTCGTCGAGATGTATGAACGGAAATCCTATGTAATAATAATGGCGGAAAACACTACGGATTAATAAATGGATTAATAAAGAATTTGAGATACGAACGGGTATTTGTGAAATAATAAATTATTAAATTTTATTATTGATAAAGATTACTTTTGAATTAATATTGTAAATAATAAATAATTATATTTATATAAATATAATCGTTTATAAAATACTTGTACTTATAACTATATTTTAATATGTTAAATAACAAGATAAATCTATACATTTCAATTATGTATTTTAAACTAAAAACCTTTTTAAATCTTTATTATTTAAACCTTTAACAATTTTTAATCTAACTACCTATATAATTGCCTACCAGGAAATCCTACATGTCGCTCTCAGGTTGTCCCACCATTCTCTAGAGCCACCAAAATGCTTGATTTATAAATAGAGGCTTCTCATGCATTTGACCTGAAATCGCGGGTATGGGTCTTACCAAACCCAGATAATCTTTAAATGCGTTATAACATCTCATTTATTTGTGAAACACTTTCATAATCAAACAATAATTTTCGCGGGTCATGGGTCTCACCAAACCCGGATAACCCTTAAATGTGTTATAACATCTCATTTACTTGTGAAATAACCCCTTAATCATCAAATAATAATTTCCACGGGTTATGGGTCTTACCAAACCCTAATAGCTCTCAAATGGGTTATAAGGTCTTAATTATTGGTAAATACTTTCATCATTAAACCCTAATTTAATTTATCTTCTTTACATGTTCTCCATTGTTGGTCTATCATCTCCATCGATGGTTAACTTCCGATACTACCAGTCATCGTCAACTATATCAACGTCCCCTTTTTCATTAAACAGATATTTGTGTTCATGTTTGTTCATTTAAAAAAATCAACATGGTCGTGTTCGTGAATTTTTGTTCGTTAAAAATCTGAAAAACCTACACTTCTCAATTGAAAATACCCAAACACAAAAAAATATAATAACAAACTAATATATATATTAAAAACAAAAACATAAGTAAACTCCCGTAACACGGGAGGATCAAACTAGTACTTATTATCTCTCTATATAATAAACAAGTGGGTTTCCACAAAATTGTCCTTTTGTTTTTTACCAAATTTCTTTAAATTGCCACATGACATTTTCTAATTATTTTTTAATTATTTTAACTCTCTAAATAGTTAACAAGTTGGGTTCACCAAATTCTCCTTTTATTTTTCATCAAATTTCTTCAACTTTTACATGACATTTCTTAATTATTTTAATTCAATTTCAAAATTAAATTTGTGAATCCTATTAAATATTGATCATCCTAATTCACATATT
Source organism: Bidens hawaiensis (assembly GCF_021521415.1). NCBI lineage: Eukaryota > Viridiplantae > Streptophyta > Magnoliopsida > Asterales > Asteraceae > Bidens > Bidens hawaiensis. The sequence continues at coordinate 6,222,034 of NW_027491034.1, forward strand.
CTAACCCTTGCAATCACCATATACATATTACATTGATATTCATCAGATGTCAAGGTAACTATCAAATCTTTGTAATCGGATTCACATAATCAATCGATTCACCTACACATATTCAATCGGATTAACAGCTTCAATCGGAGTCAATCGATTCACCTACACATATTCAATCAGATTTAATCGATTCACAGGTTCAATCGATCAATCTTCTTAATGCGATTCATTTAATCCGAATCATGTAATCTGATTCACGTAATTGATTTATATGTAATCCGTTGTCTTTCAATTGAAACTCTAATTCTATGATCATTATATAACATAAATTATATACTTAGAGATATATTACAAAAAATTAAAGTATGCCATCAGTTATCGATAAGTATTATTTAAATAAAGACATATTATCTTTAAAAAATACACAATAAAATGTCCAAAAAAAGCAAGTTAATATAGTACAAGATTCAATGTTTAATAAATTAACGAGTAAATGTCCTCGAATATTCAATGTTTGAATTACTTTTATTCTTAGTGGATTGTTTTCGAAGAATTATGGGACTTTTATTGTTTTTAAGGAGATGATTTGTGATAACAAAAAGAATAACCCCTACCAAATATCTTATTAGTCTGCACATCATAATGCAACTTTATATCACCCTTGAGTGTTATGTGTCTTATGTCCAAGGCTTGATGCAAAACTACTATCAAGCTGAGGGTCTCACTGGAAGCAGCCTCTATATCCCTATGGGGTAGAGGTAAGGCTATCTACATCTTACTCTCCTCATACCCTACCTAGCTTTGCTATTGGTGGGATATACTAAGTACGGGAATAGAGAATATATAATAAGTATTTTTAAATGATCGGATTGGGTTCATGTTTAGTTTAAAATAAATTTGGTCAATGTATTTTTTAAGTAAAAATGAGTTTGGCTCAAACGAGCATAATCTGAACAATTACTTACATTTTTTTGCGTATAATATTATTTTTATATTTAACTATAAATATATATTTATGTGAATTCCTTGTCAAATAAAACAAAAGGGAAAAAAGAAAAAAAACAATCACTTTATAAGTAAAATGTTTTTTTTTTTGGTTTTTAACTTTTAATATGTCAGCATGTTTATAATTTTTTGTAAAACTTTCTCATATTAACACTTTCTTCACTACCAAGAATTCCATATCTAGACATTATGATTTCTTATGTTACAAAAACTATTTCCAGATTTAATAATTATCAGATACCTTAAATAAATTGATTTGAAAATGGTGAAAAAGATGACTTTTGTGAATTGGAAAATAATGAAGTTGGTTTTTCTTGCTTCATATATTTTTATGTAAAAATGGATTTTTATTTTATTTATTTATTTATTATTTTTTGGGGTTTGATGTTTGAAGCAGTTCAAACAGAACTTTCGTTACTTAAAACACAAAGAAATAAATTTAAGATCATGATCAAGTTTAAATATGACCATTCTGAATCTGCATTTTCTTTAGCCACAAGTGTTAGCCACAAATTACCAGCAACATATTGTAAATGAAATTCGCATCTTAAGGATAATTATAGAATATTTTATATGTTATTTTTGTAACATAAAATTTGGAAACTAAAGGTTATACATGTGTAGGGTGAACATATCATATATTTAGTTTCGAGTTAAGATCTTGAGTGCGAGTCAAAATTATTCAGCTTTTTTTCCAAGGGCAGTTTAGGAATTTGTGAAAGTTTGGTTCGTTTGAGTTAAAAGTTGCAGATTTTTTGTCCTACGATAGTAAGAAGATTTTTTGTCTCAGTTTTGCTAATATTTTAAACACTATATTTGTTTGCAGCATTATATTTATAGTTTGTGCATTTTCAAGAATTTTGATTTTTTACTAGCCCGTGTGTCACACGGGTTCTAACCTAGTGTGTGTGTGTGTGTATATATATATATGTGTGTGTGTGTGTGTGTGTGCTTTTAACAAAGAATCGGAAAACGACTAGTTAACATGTCGGTAAAAAAATACTGATTAATTATTGTACTTATATTTATTATTATGTATATAAATGATTTAAAATAACTAATATATTAATAGAATTTGATTTTGCACGAATAAAAGACCCAAAACGGGTTTGGAGGGGCTCGAACCTGCGCCCTCCATCCACCTAGAGCCTTAAACACACACACCCAAGCCATGCGTGCTTGGGGGTCAGTTGTTATAAACTTGAAACATAGTTTTCATAACACAAAGCAAAACACTCAAATCAAACTAAGAACCCTAACAAAATCAATCGGCCAACTCGTTAAATGTTTGGCCAATTGATCATGGGGTTAAGTTAGCTGAAAAGATAAGAACATAATTGTATAACCAATTACCTGAAATGATTAAGAAACGAGGTTTAATTAAATGTTTATCTAGCCGGCTAAACACGAACAGGGACTGACACTTGCAAGTTGTGATGATCAAATTAATCTTAGGGCTTAAGTTTGCGGGCTATATAGGAACGTGTAGGCAAGAACAATTGAATTATGATTTCTGTTTAAATGGTATAATACCAGTGAGTTATAGACGATTTGCTTAAAACGCTAATACGTATCAATAAGATCAAGATTTCCTAATTAGAGATGTCGGTGAGGTCGATTTAGGCATGAGGAATAATTCCCTAGGATCAATTCCAAATTAAGACGATTATTATGCTACAATAAATACAAATGGGTATACGGGTTTGGGTTAAGGGTTAATGGGTTAAATATATAATAATTACCAGATTTGCTAGATGGTCCCTGAACTATGGAGATAGATACAAAGTAAGGTTAAAGTATTCTCTAGGGTTAGAAATGTATATAAATCAAAGTTATTATGATAATTGAATAAATATCTTAAACAATAATATTAAAATAATAATAACAACTCGATAAACACGATATTTTATTGATAAAATTTCCCGAACATAAAAACAAGTCGGGTAACGGATATAAAATATTAAATGGAAAACCCGAGTTGTTACGTAGTAGTGCGTTCCTTTTTATTCCACAAGTCCAAATTGCTTGCAAAAATCTAGCCTTTTTCTTGGAAATCGGCGGGTACTTATAAAAGTCCAAAAGGTCGCGAGAGCTGAATAATAAAAAAGGTGAGACCTTACACAATTGCGAAATCACAATCCCCATAGTTTGTGCAACACTGCACGTAACGAAAATTTGTTCCACTGACTCTTTAAGCTCACCACATATCGGACAAATAATTGAATTGACTGGGATATTTCTCATTTCCATTGCATCAAAGGTAGGTAGCCAAACAAGAGTTTCCCTCCAAGCACTATTTTGCTTTTATGCTCCGAGCTAAAAACTCACTTGAAAGGTCACCATTCCAAACTACAATATCATCCCCCAACCCAAGCAAAACACCTTGGTAGACTTGGAGCAGACCCCTCAACTTTTCTATTTCAGTTATGTCCGTCATTCCCAAACCCACTGACCACAAATTCACCTGTCTATCATAAATAACCGATCAGTTACTAGATACGTTTTAGAGGTTTCGAGAGCAAAAATTCTTGGAAACCGAAACCCAAGTGGAGCCGCCTCGATCCAAGTATCTAACCAAAACCATGTTTTTCTACCACATGTTGGAAGCACTTGGCAAGATAAAGTCTGACTCTTTTAAAACATATTCTAATTTTGCAATCAAGTTTCACGGGCACGGGTTCGTAATCTTTTTTGGTATAGCCGACCACGATCTCGATGAATGGTGTGAAGCCCAAACAACCTTCCACCATACTCGATAGGCTCAACCATCTTATCCCAAGCGACCTAATTAATTTTTGCATTTTCCTCTTACCCTCCCAAAATTAAAGATTACTCAATTAAGAAAACTTAAATATAACTATCAATGTTGGACTGTTTATATTCCACTTATAATTTTGAAGTGCTTGATTAACTGCACTACTGGATAGTACATACACTAGGGGTGTTCAATGTCGGATTCCGGAGTTTCGGATATCCAAACATGTCGGATAGTTCGGATCCGGATTATCGGATAATTCTTATACGGATTCAGATTCTTTTTTACACCCCTAACAAACACTTTATGAATCTTTTTCATTGTTAAGAAATTCTATTTATTTAAGTTATTTAAACTGTATTTTATTAAATTATTATTTATTATTTATTATTAATCATTAATTATCATCATCAAGAATTTTATTCATTACTATCGTTATTATTTATTATTGTATTTAATAGATAATAAAAAAAATTGATGTGAGTGGAGTATGGACCCATCAGCCTCTCTTTGATGAGGGGCATCGATGCCCCTTTAAACTTTTGTTTTTTTTTTATAAAACAAAAAAACCAACAAATATATGAACTACAATAATAATAAAAAACAAATTAAATTATATCTAAAAACATATAAATAAAAAAGCATAAAAAATAATAAAAAATATAATTAATATTCGTCGTCCTCGTCCTTGTCCTCGTTTGCGTATTTGGCCATTATCCTTGTTTTTTTCTCCAAAAAAGCCCGCGTAACCGAATCTAGACGCGAGAGATCCTTTGCGAGGAGCTTGAAATCCTTTTCTCGTTGCCGCTCCGAGTTAGCTTTCTTTCTTTCTTCATGCATGGCTTTGTATTCCGCATGCATCACTTTTCTTTCTTCATGCATTCTCTTGAGTTCATCTTTTGAGTGTTTTTTAGCATCGGAAAACTCTTTAAGTTCAAGCTCCAAGTTGTCAAAACGCGAGCTCACATTGGAACTCATCGAGGATGTCGTTTTAGACGAAGATCCCCCACCTCTAGCCACCGCATTGGCTTTATCTCTTCCTACCGGACGTGGTAACACATTCGGTTCATCAGAAACATGATCGGGATCAAACTAGTTTAAGTTAAATTGATAACGAGCATCCGACCCGACTTGATACGGCGATTGATTGTCCAAAGTAGACGTTGTCTTTGACCGTTTGGACGGTCGCGGTGAAGATGTCAGGATCGGATGCCACTTTGGCGATCTCGTTCATTTCCTCCAAATTTCCGACATATTGAAATCAGTGTTATTAAGGGCCTTGAATTGTTTTAAGCAAGTCTCATCGACATTGGCCTCCTCGTGTCTCTTCCTCAATTGTTTGTAATGCGAGTGTGAATTTTGGATAAGTGGTTCATTTTTTTGCGCATTGCCTTCCATTTGTTGGAGATGGAATCATCCTCGCGGTAGTGACCTCGACCCATTTTATCAAAGAACTTAGTACGTATTTCATCCCAAAATTCAGGGTTGTGTTTACCGTCACCTACGATACATATAAAACCATAGTATTAGTTAACAAAAAAATATGAAATATATATAAATATAGTTTTATGATTTACCTTGAATTGAGTCTTCGGATGAGTCGATCCACGCTTGCGCCAACGCCGCTTCCTCATCATATTCCCACTTTTTTTCTTTCAACCCTTTCGGTAGTTGTTTGACCGACATCAAGCTTCTTTTTATAACTTCGTTTGCGAGGAACTTGCGGTTCGTCTACTTGGGTTTTGGGAACTTGGGTTTTGGGTATTCGGGTTTCTTGCGGAGGCATAAAGGGCATTGACATTCGATAGAACATATCGTTGCTAAACGATTGCATGGTTGGAGGCATTACGGGTCGATGTTGGTTGATATAGAAAGGGTTATGAGCGTCATTGTTATTTGAGAGCACACTAGCCCAAAACAATTAAGCCAAATCCCAGGGTTCGGGTTTGAGCTCGAGCTTGTGTTCGGGTTTGGGTTCGGGTTTGAGCTCAAGCTTGTGTTCGGGTTTGGGTTTGGGTTTGAGAAATGATCCATGGTTGTAGAAAGTTGAGAGAATTTAGAGTGAAATTTGAGAGTGGTTTGAGTGAAATTTGAGAGTTGGCTGATTAAAAATTGGAAATATGGTTTGAATTATATAGAAAATAATTAAATTAATTTTTTTTAAATGAGCCGTTATGTAGCCGTTGAAGAGAGAGAGGCCCACCTCCACACCCCTTACGCGCCCGACGTTCAAAGACGCCTAGACCATACCCCCGAGGGCGCCCATAGCATATGGTCTTACAACATGCATGATGTGCAATGGCCATGTCATCATTTGTGTTGCATAAGTTATTCCTAGTCCTTATCACCCAAACAATTAGATTCATAATTGAACAAAATGATTCAATTACAATAGAGATGTGAGTAAGCGGAGAACAAGCTGCGCCACCACCTTCTTTTGAGTGGCAAAACTGATCCCACTGAAAAACAAATTTATAATTCTTTGGCGTCGATAAGTAACTGTGCAAGACCCGCTGAACTTTTTTAGGAAACATGTTAACTAATTAGATTTGGCATAGCACGGGGATAGACCTAGCTCTTTACTAGGAGTAGCCTCCGCTACCCTCAACTTTTTTGCCGGTGGTATAAAAAATACTTTTTTGGGTAGGTTTTCGTATTTCGTTATCCCTGAAAAAATATAACGTTACCCCTATTTGTTTAAAGCTCAACCAATTTAAATGTTCAACCTAATTAAAGTTCAATTAAAGTTTAAAGCCCAAACCAAATAAATCCCATTAGCCCCATTTTCAAAGATATACTCGTTGTTTGGAAATTGGAAACAGTCAGACATCAAACAACGTTGCACCATACACCATCGGTCGACATCATTTTGAGTTTGAAGTTTTTAATATGGTTTTGGATATGCAAATTCAATAACATGGAAATAGATTTTGTGAGATCTCAACAAGATTGTTAGAAGATATGTTTGTTTAAACCTTGCGATTCAATTGGTAAGTTTGATATATCTAAGATAGTGACATTTTATGAGATACATCCGAATAATTTTAGTAATGAAGAAAGATGGTGTATTTTGAGTGATGATATTATGACTTTTTATCACACTATAAAGGAAAATGATAAATTTACAAAATTGGGTGTAATGTAGGACTTTGCTCATGTAAAGGTGGATAGCGGAAAGCACGCCACTTTTCCTTTGGTTTATCAAATATTGAAGCTAGCGCTGGTTTTACTAATTGCAATCGCAATCGTTGAAAGTTGTTTGTCTAAAATGAAACTTATCAAGACAGATTTGTGCAGCCAAATGGGTGATAAGTATTTAAACAATGCTTTAATTTTGTGTGGTCGAAAGAGAAACATTTGATAAAGTAAAAGAAGATGATGTAATGACTCGATTTCAAACTTTCAATTACAGAATATGAGAAGTTTACACCTCATGTGTTTAAATTTATTTAATATTGTGTTTATATTTTTGTTCCGTTTAAATCAAGGCCGGCTATGAAGCAGGGCCTGGTGGTCGACCGACTCCGGCGCGACACACCGATAGGCCTGAATTTTTACTTTTTTTAATTATATATATTTTTTTTGAAAAAAAATATGTAATTTTAATGTTTAAATCCAATTACTCAACTAATTTAAGACCCAATTTTTATTGTCTTCGGCCTAAATTTTTTTCACAATTCTCGGAGACGACCCTTGTTTACATTGTGTGAAATACGATAAGAAGCTTTATCCCTAAAATTGATGTCTAGATCCGTGACTAGCATGACATTAGTAACTTGTATCTAAAAATGTAACATCACGTAAATTTCGAGTTAAAAATGACAAGTTTCCAAAGTCAAGGGACCAATTATGTCAAATTCCAAACTCCAAGGGTTTGAAAAGGAAAATTATGTTTTCTTGTCCTCTCGCGATACACGACAGAACAAAAGACAAGCCCATCGCGTATCACGATAGGCTTGGTCAAAATATTTCTAGAAGAGTCAATAGCGATACGCTATCGCCGTTGAACCAACGTCATCGCGTATCGCGATGACGTGGTCTGACAGCTTGTGACACGTGGCAACCGGTGGCACTATGTGTTGCCACGTGTCACCACGTGGTAGTCGGACTGCCACATGTCGTCACGCGGCACAACGACTGCCACGTGTCGCCACGTGGCAGGTCTACGTGGTGACTCAGAGAGCCTACGTCGCGATACGCGACGGGCTCAGTCAGAGGACCATCGCGTATCGCGATGGGCTCCAAATTTTGCCTGTAAATAGAAGGCCACAGGTTCATACTTTCCTCACACCAAAACACACATACAATCCTCTCTCTAACCTCTCACTAGAAGTTCACATTCATATTAACAATCCATCTCGATAGGCGTGCCCCGATTCATCGTTTTCCATGCCAACGTTTCCTTGAAGTTCGTGCCACTATCCACCGACGTATCAACCAAGAAGGTGTTTTCTATATCTCGAAAAGATGGTGAGTCTCGTAAGGCGTTCCGACAAGTGGTGAAAGATTGGTGTTCATCGATTGGCGTGTCAAGGAAGGAGTAACGAGAGGAAGAGTTGATCAAGAAGGTGAAGCGGCGTTGGAGTGCTGCTCGAGTAGTTAAGGTTTCTATAAGCCAACAAAGGTAGGCGTAACGCCAATGAAAATAATAATAATAAAATATTATAAAAGGCTTAAACCTTAAGTCGAGGTTATACTTGATACCTCGATAAAAGAAAAGAAAACATAACAAAGAAAAGAACAAAAGATAAGATTATGAATACTGATAAATATATATATATATATGTGTGTAAGTATATATATTCTTTGTTATAAAAATATTATTAAGTAATAAAAACTATTCTTAAGTAATAAAGAAAAGAAAAGAATACGTTTCTTAGAGAAGAAGAAAAGTAGGGTTTTATAAATAAACTAAAGGTTTATAAATTACTTTTTAACTAAAGGTTTTAAAGTAAAAGAGATTTTGAACTAAAGCTTCATCGAGGTAAAGTTTATAAAATAAGACTAAAGGTCTTAAGTCGGATTGTATATCCGACTAACAAATGTTTATACTCGTACTATAGGTGAGAGATAACAAGGGAAAGACCCTCGGACGGTGTTGAAGCCGATCCAAATTGAAAAAGGTGAATACGCCCAACTTTTACAAACTTTTTTTCAAACGAGTCAACGTGTTACATGAAAAACTTTACATGAGACTAAGTGTCTCTAAAACATTTATAAACTAGGGTATAAATACTGGCCTCAGGATATCATGTACGTTTTTCTGGATCCTTACATATGTGGTGGACACATCACACCTGGTCACAATTACGCTCGCCTGCGGGGAGTATAACCTTGTGTATACGCATAGGCACTCAACTAGTCGAACGTTGCGGTGTTTGCTGTGGGGACCGAGTATAGATACTTGAGTTTATAAATTGTGTTGTTTTAACTTGATTATTACTAAGCCACGTTGGGCCGAGGCCTACGTAGTCTCGAGGGGTAATTAAGTAAAGAAAATATTTTTAGCGTTAGCATATTCACCAGCATTCGTTGTTGACGTATTTTCTTACATTTTGCAGGTGACCAAAATTAGCGCTTGGAGGAACAAAGTGCTCAACAGATATCCGATGGCTCGAATTTATTTTGTATAAACTTTAAATATTAAAATGGTGGTTTGTAACTAAAAACGTAATACTTTTGTAATAACTTAAAATGGGTATTTTATAATCCCGTCGTTTGTAATGTAAATATTACAATTTAAATCCACAAGTTTATAAAGTCTTCCGCTATTAAACGTAACTCTGTATTATTTACAATTGTGGTACCAACATATGTGTCATACGCCTAGGCCGTGGTTTGGGGTGTGACAAGTGTTGGTATTAGAGCCATTGATCTTAGCGAATTAGGTATTGCAAGATAATACCTAAGCTTCGATCCAAGTATAGGAAATATTTGTATTACTTGTTTTAAAGATAAGATAGGCTGGTAACCTTTTCTTTCCCTCCTCATTCTAAACCACCTAAAAATGTTAGATGCCATTCAAAAGTATGATGGAAAACTTTGTGCGCAAGGCTAAAGAGGCTGGAATCGCCGAGCCTTTTCCCGAAGACAATATGAGTGAAGGTTATTATGAAGCATATTTCGACCAAGACGTAGCACATGACCTAACCAAACCGGTATACTACCCTGGAAGCAAGCACTATCCAATAAATATTCCCGATAGCCCACCGAAACAAAGAAGTGAACCACCGAGGCACTCAAGCTATCATCCGCCAACAATACCCATGTACCATCCCTCTGAAGTTCCAACATACCATCCATCAGAGATCCCCACATATCAACCATCGAAGTTACTACCATACTACCCAACTGGAGTTCCAACATACCTACCACCAAACCCTCACCCATCATATGCTTTCCTTTCCAACTTTCCCATCAAAGAATGTCACACCCTCAAAATCCACTAACGGAGTTTTACCATCAAAGGGTGTGAACTAATAGGATCGGAATCATTAGTTATAATCAAACCATAAAAACATTAAGTGAAAATAAGTACGGAAGCGTAAAAACATAGACCAAGTGTTGCGCCACACAGGACGACTTAAAAACCCACATAGTAACAGTTTAAAACAAGTTTGCATAATCAATAGTGTTCAAAACAATGCATGCTCCTATACCGCGCGCCCGCCTCGGCTACCTGAGAATAACATACTAAAAGTGTCAACACGAGGTTGGTGAGTTCACAAGTTTATATAAAACAAAGCGTTTAGCGTTTTGCGTTCAGCGTTTTGCGTTTAGCATTTTGCGTTTAGCATTTTGCGTTTAGCGTTTTTCATTTACCAGATAGTGTTAAATCAATTATATATCGATAGGTAGCTAGCCTATACAATAAGTATTACTAAGTGTTCGACACCGAAGCTGACTGTTTATCATGTGCCTTGCCACCAGGTCTATCCCGACCATGGTAATGTGTTAGCCAAAATTACACCCACTCGACCTCCAGTCGAGCTTAGCGTTGGGTGGGGTTTGTCAAACCCAGTAGTACTACTCAACAGTGACTCGCTATTTTCCAATACTAAACGGTTCGATGTGTAGGACTTCAATTGTTTCGTTTGCCACTTAGCCTTTACAAGTGATATATAATCTACTAACAAAATCTAAAAGCGTTTTCGGAGTATGTTATCTCCCCCAAGTGAAAAGCGTTTAAAGATTTTAAAAGGGGAAAGTGAAACTCACTGTTTGCGAAGAATTCCCAAAAACAAGTCACCCAAGTGATGCGCGTCGCAGAAAACTCTCACTAGCATTCTATAACAACAAGGAGATTTTCTAAGAGTCGGAACTATTATTGAGTCTCTAGACTCGGCACATAATACCTATGCACAAAATATGTTTCGTGTTTCGTTTGTGACTCGTGTGTGACTTAACAAGCACATTTGTGATACGTTACGTGTGTGAACAACTATTTACGTGTCAAGTGTTAATGGTGTACATATTTAGCAAATATTCCCCGCAAGGGCAATTTGGTCAAAACATAACAATCATCTAGTAAATTATTCCCCGCAAGGGCAATTTGGTCAAAACATAACAATTATCAAGTAACAGCACGTTTCATGTATTTTCACAAAGTTCAGCAACTAGTTTCATCAAGACAGAATTTTACTTGAAAGATTACTCTATTCAACAGATCATAGCATCTCAATTAATTCACCAAAAATCATCACAAAAGCATACATGAATTAGGTTTCCAGAACATATTTTTATTGTATTTTTATTCTACATATATTTCTCACAATGATCAAAACATTACAGCAAACTCACAGCAATCAAAATCATGCGCAACAGAATGTTATTTGTTATTCCCATCACATGAAAAATCCAATTAATGCAAGACTAATTGGGTTGGGTTCTTAACTCAACATGTTAACTTCCAGAAGTGGAACCAACCCATTTGGTCTTGTAGTTCATGAGTTATGATATTTACAAAACAACCTAACAGCAGGTCTCACAATTCAGATTTGCACTTCAGTTTTGTAAAATCATAAAGATTAACTTTTACTCGTCCAAAAATTACAAACTTGGACTTTATAGAAACTAGACTCAACATAGCACCCTGTAGTGTTAACAACTTCAATTAATTTCCACATTAACAATTCGTTACAGTTGTCTAAACATAACTTACAATCTGTCCAGTACCAGTTTTGACCTTTAATCACATTTAAATCGTTTGACCAACCAAAACACCTTCAAATTAGACGTGGTTGGACTTTCTGAAAACTAGACTTAGAGTACTACCTTGTAGACTCATAATTAGCTCAGTTTGCTTTTATATTCAACAAGTTACACATCGTTCAAGTTTAACAATCACTGCTGTCAAAACTCAGCAAGCATAAACAATCATCTAACATGCATCCTAAGCATACGACATAACTCATAACATGCAATACACATAATAAATCATAGAAATCGGTAGTAACCCTCTAGGGTTTACAAACAATCAATGATTCAAAGATCTTTCACCGTTTAAAACCACATATGATCATCAATATCAATCACTAACACATAATCAATCATCCTCTAGCAATAATCAATCATAAAACACTTAATACATGATATTCAAAAGTTAGGGTTTCATAATTATACCTTAAAAAAGCAGAAATAACCAAGGGAAACGTGAGAGGTGCTTAGAAACGAGTGTAGGATGCTCCGATTATGAAGAATGAGATTAAAACGGGTGTGATATGTGTGTGTGTGTGTGGCTGCCGATCGCAAAGAGGGGGGGGGGGCTGGCTGTCGGGTAGAGAGAGAGAGAGGGAGTGTTAGGGTTTAGGTTAATATTATTATTTATAATAACATGTTACATCTAGGTCCCTCAACTTCTAATAATAACTTTTCTAGCTTAAATTGACTTGTTTGCATCTTGAGTTAACGTTTTATACAACGTTATCACATAACACATAAGTCTAACACATAATTATCACATAATTATTGTTTTGACGTTTTTCGTTTATTCACCAATTGTTTGCGTCAACTCGTTTGCGTTTTGGTGCAATCCCGAAAGACTACACATGTAGTAATTGTCAAGCGTCATTTAAAACCTTATTTTAAATGTAATGAGATGTGCGTTATAGATCCAGTGATCTTAAGTTTGAGTTGACGGAGTTTGAGTTAACGGAGTTAACCTGAAATTGACGAGTGTCACAAATAAGAACCAAGATCCCCATCATCTGATTGGATGCAGTGCCATTCCGACCAACGAAGATGGCATACTGGAAGCTCCGCCTTCAATTAAGTTAGCTCACAACCCAACATTGGTGAAGGGTCTCGTAAACCCAAAATGAGAGTGATGATGCCCTAAGAAAGTTTCTGAATGCCACCAATTGTGAAGGAGACCGCTCAACTCATGGAGGAAGAAGAACCTGAGGAAGAGGAGAAACCTGAGGAAGAAGAAGATCCTGAGGAAGAATCTGAGGAAGAACCGGAAGAAGAGTATCACGATAATCCCAACGAAATATCAACACCAATGGAGGAATCACTCACTTCCCAAAACCCAAGCTATGGTTCTGTTAACCCCTATGTTCAATATCTCGAGAAACTCAAGAACCAAGCTTCATCAAGTTTTCCACCTTTTCAAGGCACGATACCTACGGAAGAAGAGCAAGCCAATGAGATTAGAGAACAAAACAAAGCTGCCGAAGCTTTCTTCCACTATTCATCTGACTTGACAGCATCCCCGTATCCAGAACCAAGAAATTATTATGACATGGTGACGATGGGTTACCGCGATCCACCACCAAGATATGGATACCCCAATGAAATCCCCCAGTCACAAGAGGAACACTTGGACCGCGCTTTGCATGAATCGGACGATTTGAGGAAGAAGATATCCGTTAATGGAAAGAAAAAGAAGAAGATAGGAGAGACGCTTCTTCAGAAATGCAACAAGTTAACCAAGGTGGTAAGGAAGTTCATGAGAGATTGAAGATGGTGAAGGATGTGATGTGGAAGTTTGTGTGTAATATAATTGTATGTGTTATGTGAAATGTTGTGTAACAAAGAACGTGGAAACATTCTTAAATAAAGATAGGTTATCAATATATATATATATATATATATATATATCAATCAAACGATATATATATATATATATCATGAGGTTAGAATAAGAAGTGAGTTATTTGTAAGAAGTGTGAGAAGTAATATCGGGCGTTGGATTTGATCATCTGATGGTGGATATTGTTAGTGTGTTTTTTGTTCGGTGTGCTTTATTTTTTTAAGGGTAAAAACCACTTCTTACACTTCTTAGGATAGTTTTACTTCTTATTTTAACCTTGCTCTATATATATATATATATGTGTGTGTGTGTGTGTGTGTGTAAATGATGTAAAATAAATATATACATCATTTCAGTATATATATCTTTATGAAATAAATATTATGTTAAGGAAAGAAATTTATTAAATTTCAGATATAAAAAGACATATTGAAAAAGAAAAAGATAATTTTTGAACAAAGTAACAACGTAGAGAATGCTCGAAAAGAAATAAGAAAAGAAAAGGGGAAAGACCCCGAGAATAAACAAGAAGAACCAATTCCCGAAAAGTATATGAGTCAAATACAATGAATGATAAAAGATGCGGTTAGAGAATAATCTATGGCAAGATCCCAATCAAAGCATTCCAAACATTCTCAATCTGTTAATCCTTCCCATAAGTCTGTTAAGTCCCGTCCGAAACCTTCCCATGTTGAGGAAAGTGTTCATGAATCAAATGTTGATGGCTAGATCCGTCAAGAGTTCAAGAAGCTAAATATTGGAGGCTGTTCTTTTAAAGATTTCAAATATTTCGGCCCAAAGGAATTTCATGGAAACAAAGGAGCTATCATGACCGTTAGATGGCTTGAGGAGATGGAATCTATCATTATAATAAGCAAGTGTTCAAGACAAGAAATGGTACAATAATCCGCGCAAATGTTTAGAGGCGAGGCGTTGGAGTGGTGGAACACGTTGATCTTGAGCAAAGGATGTCAAGTGTTATACAACCTTTCTTGGGATGAATTCAAGACGATGTTGATGGAAAAGTTTTGTCCCATGCATGAAACCGACCAAATTCAAACAAAGTTTCTTAATCACAAGGTCGTGGGGACAAATCTTCGTGAATAAAACACCAAGTTTCATGAGTACTGCCGTTTAGTTCCCCAGCTGGTTAATCCTAAATCCAGCAAGGTCACAAGATACATTTGGGGACTGCCACGGGAAATCCGCGATATGGTGAGGTCTCATTTACCTCAAACCGCCGACTCTGCGATGGAGTTAGTTGGTTACTTGATGGGCGGAATGATCTGCAACAAGGAAGAGGAAAAGAAGATAACAACAACAACCACTCAAGGGAGAACAAGTGGAGGCGCCAATTACAAAAGCAAATGTGCAAACCAAAGCCAATCTGGGTTCAATTCAAACGCTCCATTCTGTAAGATTTGCCGAAAGCGCCACCGAGGGCAATGCCGACACACTTCAACAACTGTATGTGAATCTTGTCAAAGACCGGGCCACGAAGCTGCTGACTGTTGGAAAAAGAATATGACATGTTATAATTGTAAGGAGATGGGGCATCTAAGTTTCGAGTGCCCAAAGAACAAACCCGCGACTGGTGGTGCGGGTGGAAGTGGCCAGAACAAGAAAGGAAATGCAAGAGTCTTCGTACTCGACACGAAAAAGGCCGCTGACATGCCGGAAACCATTACCGGTACGTTTCTAGTCAACGACACATATGCTAGAGTTTTGTTTGATTCGGGTGCCAGTCTAAGTTTTATAGATTATAGCTTTTGTAGTCTATTAAACGAACCTTTGACAAAGTTGAATAAAACTCTAAGCGTCGAGACTGCTAGTGGCGAAATCATTAAGATCTCCGAAGCCCTTGAAAACGGAAAAATTCATTTAGCTGGTTATATTCTGCCTATCCAACTCTTACTAATGGCACTTGCTGGTTTTGATATTGTAGTTGGTATGGATTGGTTATCCAACAACCATGCTCGTATCATTTGCAATAGCAAAACCGTTGAACTTCAAGCCCCCGATAAACGAACGATTCGAATTGAAGGGGACAATGACGCTTGCCAAGTTAGCTTAATTTTCATGATTAGGGCTAACAAATGTTTAAATCAAGGATGCTTAGCATTCATGTCCTACGTCACTGAAGAATCAAAGCCAAAAGGAGATAAAGGACGTACATGTCGTCTCCGACTTTTCTGATGTCTTTCCTGATGAACTTCCCGGAATCCCTCCCGATCGTGAGGTAGAGTTTAGGATCGATCTTATTCCTGGTACTGCTCCGATGGCAAAGGCACCGTACCGTATCGCTCCGACTGAAATGAAAGAATTAAAGAAACAACTCGATGAGCTGCTTGAGAAAGGCTTCATTCGACCGAGTTCGTCACCATGGGGAGCGCCAATCTTATTCGTCAAGAAGAAGGATGGATCTATGCGTATGTGTATCGATTATCGTGCGTTAAACAAAGTCAAAATAAAAAATCGTTATCCACTCCCTCGAATCGATGATCTTTTTGACCAACTTCAATGTGCTAGTTTCTTTTCTAAAATCAACCTTCGATCTGGTTATCACCAACTCAAAGTTCAATCCGAAGATATTCCGAAAACTGCCTTTCGAACAAGGTATGGCCATTATGAGTTCATCGTTATGCCATTCGGACTTACTAATGCGCCAGCCGCGTTCATGGACATGATGAATCGAATCTGCAAGCCTTACTTGGATAAATTCGTTATCGTATTCATTGACGACATACTTATTTATTCTAAGTCTTAGGCTGATCATGAAGTCCAACTCCGAACCTTACTTGAAATACTTAGAACCGAGAAGTTGTACGCCAAGTTCTCAAAATGCGAGTTCTGGTTGCACGAAGTGCAATTTCTTGGGCATGTCATAAATGTGAATGGTATTCAAGTCGATCCCGCTAAAATCGAAGCCATCTAGAAGTGGGAAATTCCAAATTCGCCAACCGAGATTCGAAGTTTCTTAGGTTTGGCCGGCTATTATAGAAGGTTCATTGAAATTTTTTCTCGCATAGCCGTTTCCCTAACTTCTTTAACTCGTAAAAACGTTAAGTATGAATGGGAAACAAAACAACAAGAGACGTTCGATATACTCAAACAAAAGCTTACCCTAGCACCTATACTGGCCTTGCCAGAAGGTACCGAAGATTTTGTTGTCTTTAGTGACGCGTCCCATTCCGGTTTGGGATGTGTACTAATGCAACGCAAGAAAGTAATCGCTTATGCCTCTCGTCAACTCAAGGTACACGAAAAGAACTACACAACTCACGATCTAGAGTTAGGTGCCATAATCTTTGCACTTAAGATATGGAGGCATTATCTCTATGGAGTAAGATTTACCGTGTACACTGATCATAAAAGCTTAAAACATATCTTCGATCAAAAAGAGCTTAACATGCGCCAACGACGATGAATGGAAACTCTCAACGACTACGACTGCAAGATCGTTTACCATGAAGGCAAAGCCAACGTTTTGGATGATGCCTTAAGTCGCAAGGAACATGAGAAGACAAAAAGAGTTCGAGCGTTGTGCCTAGAACTTCAAGTCGATCTACTCGAGAAAATCAAATCTGCCCAAACTCAAGCGATCAATGAAAACCAAATCTCCGACGAAAAACGTAACGACACCATTGACTCGCTAGTCAAGGGTGACGATGGTATCCTTAGACTCGGCAATAGGATTTGGGTACCAATCGTTGGAGGCTTGCGTGAGAAAATTTTGAACAAAGCTCATAAGTCCAAATACATGATGCACCCCGGTAGTGACAAAATGTATCAAAATATCAAACCAAACTACTGGTGGAATGGGATGAAAAATGACATCGCTTCGCATGTGACGAAATGTTTAATTTGTTTGAAAGTCAAGGCTGAACACCAAAAGCCTTCGAGATTGCTTCAACAACCCGAACTCCCTGTATGGAAGTGGTAGTTAATTACTATGGATTTCATTACAAAACTCCCAAAGACGAATAGACAACATAATGTTATTTGGGTTATTGTGGATCGATTAACAAAATATGCACACTTTATACCCATCAATGAATCATACTCAATGGATAGATTAACGCGTATTTATGTGAACAACATCGTTTCTTTGCATGGAGTACCGCTATCTATAATTTCTGATCGAGACAGTCGTTTCACATCTCATTTTTGGAAAAGCTTCCAACAAGCCTTAGGCACAAAGCTCAACCTTAGCACCGCCTATCATCCACACACTGATGGGCAAAGCGAAAGGACAATTCAAACGTTGGAAGACATGCTCCGCGCTTGTTTGATTGATTTAGGTGGAAGTTGGGATGACCACTTACCCCTAATGGAATTCTCGTACAACAATAGCTATCACACAAGTATTCAAGCCGCACCATTCGAGGCGCTATATGGTCGCAAATGTAGAACGCCTGTGTGCTGGTCTGAAACAGGAGACAATCAATTATCTGGACCCGAGATAGTCCAAGAAACCACCAACAAAATTCTTCAAATCCGAGAACGACTTAAGACGGCACGTGATCGCCAAAAGAGTTACACCGATGTCCGTCGTAAGCCGTTGGAATTCAAGGTTGGTGACAAAGTTCTTTTAAAAGTTTCGCCTTGGAGAGGCGTCGTTCGCTTCGGTAAGAAAGGAAAGCTAAGTCCTCGATTCGTTGGACCCTTCGAGGTACTTGAACAAATTGGCACTGTTTCATACCGTTTGCGATTGCCCGAGGAAATGCAAGGGATACACGACGTATTCCATGTTTCAAATATGCGAAAATGCTTAATCGACGAATCTCTTTCGATGCCGTTAAAAGATGTTGAAATAAATGAAAACTTAAAATTTGTTGAAAAACCAATTCAAATAGAAGATTCGAAATTAAAGAAATTGAAAAGACGAACATTAAAAATTGTGAAAGTTAAATGGGACTCACGAAGAGGGCCCGAATATACATGGGAGCTCGAATCGGAAAAATGAGAAAGAAATACCCCCACTTATTCTTGTAAAGCAATCTCGAGGACGAGATTTATTTCAAGGTGGGGAGGATGTAACATCACGTAAATTTCGAGTTAAAAATGACAAGTTTCCAAAGTCAAGGGACCAATTATGTCAAATTCCAAACTCCAAGGGTTTAAAAAGGAAAATTCTGTTTTCTTGTCCTCTCGCGATACGCGACGGGACAAAAGACAAGCCCATCGCGACAGGCTTGGTCAAAATATTTCTAGAAGAGTCAATAGCGATACGCTATCGCCGTTGAACCAACGTCATCGCGTATCACGATGACGTGGTCTGACATCTTGTGACACGTGGCAGGTCTACGTGGTGACTTAGAGAGCCTACGTCGCGATACGCGACGGGCTCAGTCAGAGGGCCATCGCGTATCGCGATAGGCTCCAAATTTTGCCTATAAATAGAAGGCCACGGGTTCATACTTCCCTCACACCAAAACACACATACAATCCTCTCTCTAACCTCTCACTAGAAGTTCACATTCATATTAACAATCCATCTCGATAGGCGTGCCTCGATTCATCGTTTTCCATGCCAACGTTTCCTCGAAGTTCGTGCCACTCTCCACCGACGTATCAACCAAGAAGGTGTTTTCTATATCTCGACAAGATGGTGAGTCTCGTAAGGCGTGCCGACAAGTGGTGAAAGATTGGTGTTCATCGATTGGCGTGTCAAGGAAGGAGTAACGAGAGGAAGAGTTGATCAAGAAGGTGAAGCGGCGTTGGAGTGCTGCTCGAGTAGTTAGGGTTTCTATAAGCTAACAAAGGTAGGCGTAACGCCAATGAAAATAATAATAAAATATTATAAAAGGCTTAAACCTTAAGTCGAGGTTATACATGATACCTCGATAAAAGAAAAGAAAACATAACAAAGAAAAGAACAAAAGATAAGATTATGAATACTGATAAATATATATGTGTGTGTAAGTATATATGTTCTTTGTTATAAAAATATTATTTAAGTAATAATAACTATTCTTAAATAATAAAGAAAAGAAAAGAATATGTTTCTTAGAGAAGAAGAAACGTAGGGTTTTATAAATAAACTAAAGGTTTATAAATTACTTTTTAACTAAAGGAGATTTTGACTAAAGGTTCATCGAGGTAAAGTTTATAAAATAAGACTAAAGGTCTTAAGCCGGATTGTATATCCGACTAACAAATGTTTATACTCGTACTATAGGTGCGAGATAACAAGGGAAAGACCCTCGGACGGTGTTGAAGCCGATCCAAATTGAAAATGGTGAATACGTCCAACTTTTACAAACTTGTTTTCAAACGAGTCAACGTGTTACATGAAAAACTTTACATGAGACTAAGTGTCTCTAAAACATTTATAAACAAGGGTATAAATACTGGCATCAGGCTATCGTGTACGTTTGTCTGGATCCTTACATATGTGGTGGGCACATCAAACCTGGTTACAATTACGCTCGCCTGCGGGGAGTATGACCATGTGTATACGCATAGGCACTCAACTAGTCGAACGTTGCGGTGTTTGCTGGGGGAACCGAGTATAGATACTTGAGTTTATAAATTGTGTTGTTTTAACTTGATTATTCCTAAGCCACGTTGGGCCGAGGCCTACGTAGTCTCGAGGGGTAATTAAGTAAAGAAAATATTTTTAGCGTCAGCATATTCACCAGCATTCGTTGCTGACGTATTTTCTTACATTTTGCAGGTGACCAAAATTAGCGCTTGGAGGAACGAAGTGCTCAAAAGATATCCGATGGCTCGGATCTATTTTGTATAAACTTTAAATATTAAAATGGTGGTTTGTAAGTAAAACGTAATACTTTTGTTATAACTTAAAACGAGTATTTTATAATCCCGTCTTTTGTTATGTAAATATTACACTTTAAATCCACAAGTTTATAAAGTCTTCCGCTATTAAACGTAACTCTGATTTATTTACAATTGTGGTACCAACATATGTGTCATACGCCTAGGCCGTGGTTTGGGGTGTGACAAAAAATGAAGTAAATGTGCTCTAACTAGATACAATGTTATAGCAATTTGTCATTATAACAACTTAACTAACATATAAGGTTTTTTTAAGGTCAATTATGAACTGTCAAATATCAAAAAGACACGTTCATAGAAGAAGCATGGTCGAATCCACCGTCAATATGTAGCATCAATCGTAGTTGTTTTGTTCACTTTTTTAAAACTTTGTCCCAAACTAAACTAACGTGTTGCACACTGAAACTTTAGATTACTTTTAACTTAAGCATATGTGGTATTGTAGGAGAAATTGTACCCTAGCAAGAGAATGTGTTTGGATGTTCTTGTAATATTGTTGCAAAAATGCATGTCATATATGTGGATGGTTTGGTTTCTCTCTAGGAAACAACCACGGTCCTTTGAAAGGATCTTTTAGGCATTGTTTTAACACCTTTATAAAACTTAATATTTGGTTTTCCTTGGTAAAGCCTTAAATATTTTATTTGGTAATCTATTTAAATCTTGAATGTTTATTTTGCTGTTTTGTTTAAAAAAAAAAAATCCCAGTTCAAATTAAACAAAAGTTGTACAGGTATAAAAACAATAACAAATTTTGTTAGAAAAATTAAGGTTTTAGAAGTGCTCTGCTTTAAAATCATGTGCGTAACTAGTAAGCGCCAATCGTCGTATGACTCGTAATTGAAGTGTCTTTCATTAGACCCATTAAAGTACAATAAAATTAAAACACAAGACAAAGATTAAGAAGTAGTTATTTTTTTAAATACCATTGTTAAAATTTCCCATAATGACAGTGATAAAGTACTGCTATATAAAATAGACAACTTTTATTAATCAGGCTTTCTAGACATAAAGAATCAACAAATTTAATGCAGAAAAAAGTTATATTTTTAATATCATTTAGCTAGCAAGTGTGCAGGGCTTGAGAAACCAGAAGACATCCAATCCTTTTGCTTCACTCTGTATTGTACTATTACTGCCTTTGACTTCCTTCTTCACCTCCATGTTTTCTACCTCTTGAAGCATCCCTCTCCCCTATATCAAACTTATTCATCACCATTACACACTAAATCAATCACACAAACAAATATCTTAAAAAATCAAACTTATTTAAAAGATTGAGTCACATACCTGAGGTCTAAGACGAAAAGCCTTAGACGGGGTTGCATTTTTAGTTCCATGATTGGCTGCTGAAAAGCATTGAGGCGATGGCGGATTCGTTCTAATCTGCAACTGCAACACCCTTTCTTCTCCTTTGCCTCTTATGTTTTTCATATTTAGTGAAATCGGGCTATTTTCTGAGTCCACATTCGTCCTGCACGTAGACATTTATTCACATATTACAAAAATGAATTAGTTTCATGTAACTGTCACATGGATGAATTAGATTTGTTTTGGCAAATTCTGATTATTTAAAAAGTAGTAAAAAAAACCAACATAATTTGAAAAAAAAACTTTTGGATGTGTATTTCACTGTTTAGTAATTACACTCTACTGAATTAATCATATCAAGACTCCATTAATCATGCCCACCCCCATGTGACCAACATAATTTGAAAAAAAACAAAAAAAACTTTTGCTGATTGATATTATAAAGTGCATTAAGAACTTACTGTTTCCCTGTAAGCTTCTCCTTAACACCACTCTGCTTCTCAATTCCTTCAAACTTACTGTCTTTCTTCACCTCCAACAACGGCTTCCTCTCGCTCTTACTTTTCATCAATACTCCCACTTCCTGTTTGTTTGCACCAACCATACCCTCCTTTGTCCGCGTTGCCAACCGCTTCAACTCGTTGCAAAACTCAGTCACCTGGTTCAGTATCTCTCTTCCTGCAAACAGATTGTGTGCTGACAATGTGCTTTTCAGCAGCCTTGGTTTAGCGGTTTCTTCAGTTGGTGATGAAGCATGGTTCTTCTCTGAGCTTGACTTGATCATTTCTTTTAGTGATTTGGATTTGTGAGTTGGAGGGGTTGTGAAATTTGGGTCTTGATTCTCACCATCATGAACCTGGTTTGAAGATTTTATATCTTTCTTTGGTGGGAAACCTCTTTTCTTCAGAGCTGCATCTCTGTAGAATGGAAATAGAACACTGATCAGATTAGAAATAAAGGTCTTAAGATGCTCATGGTCTGGTTCGGCCGTTTTAATGAAAATTATAGGCGAACAGGCTGGGTTGGTTAGACCACAATGGTTCGGTTTTGACGGTTTGCCAGTTTGGGTCGGGTTTGTTTTGTTTATGACTAGTCCTTTGAAAAGTTCATTAAAATAATTGATTAGAAATATATCAAAACATTTTACCTTTAGAGTATTAAAAAGAATTGTTTAAAAATAAATACTTATATAATTATTTAATTTAAGAATGCTTATTTGTTTTATAAATGTTTACTTTTTAAACTACCATTTGGATCGCTGATGGGCCACCCGATCATCTTAATTCTTCTCTGAGTAGAGTGAAAAACACATTTTATTTTTATTTAAATTATACAGATTAAAGAAAATATTATTCGGCTTGGTTCAGTTTTGAGGGTTCCAAACCATAAACCGAAAGTGCGTTTTTCAAACCGTAAATCAAACCAGTTTGCTTATTATACCTAGTATTTGGATGGCTTAATTGAGAGACCTCAGCAACAGTTGCAGATCTTTGAAGCTGCACAGAAACATAACAGAATTATTATTAATTAACACAGTTACAATATTCAAGTGTTGGTTATAATCCTACAATTCGATAAAAACATCTAATAAATCTAGTGTTCATAAACGGTTTCTATCAAAAAACAAAAATTTATAATAATCCAGAAAGAAAACCTTGGACGATCCAGGAGTTCTTTGCTTAAAAAAATCCTCCACCGTTTTCGGATGATTACACTCTGTAAATAAATCCATAAATTTCATCAGAAATCAATTAAAAAAAACAATAAGCAATGGATTAACACACACCAGGTCTGCAGAACCAGGCATCATCATCAACAGCGTGAGGATGGTGGTCGTCGGCATTGGAGAAATCGATCCATTGAGGCGCGTTAATGTCTTCGTAAACTACGTCTTTCTCGAACTTCGAATCGGTCCAGTCGATCACAGCAACATCCATTGATATTGATTGATGAGTATAATAATACTGATTGAAGATGAACAGATAGATTGATTGATATAATAAGCCAAGTGAAACGTTATACAAATAATAATAATAATAATAATAATAATAAGTCAAGAAGAAGAAGAAGAAGAAGAAGAAGAAGAAGAAGAAGAAGAAGAAGAAGATGGGTTTTTTTTGACCGTTGGAGATATTTTTCACATTTGGTTCATTAAGTTTGATACAAGGATAATATGGCCCTTTGAATTTGTTCTTTTTACAGATTTAGCTGACCCAGCGCACAAATATACTTTGTTGTTCATATATATAATTTAGCCCATCTGAAATCAAACCCAACTGAAACTCACACTTTGGTTTTATATTTTTATAAAAACTAAACTTTTTGTTTGATTTTACATGTAGTAATAAACTGAAGTGAATCAAATTATATATATATACTTTTAAATTGTAGATAATTTATAATAGGAAAATTGGATTTTAATAATCCCTATTAAATGATATTGGCCAATAATAATCTCTATTCATTTTATCGCCACTAGCGGTCCCAAATTCAAAAAAGTTGGCCCCCAATGGTCCCCCGTTAAAAAGAACTTAACGACGTTATACTTTTTTCCGAATTTCAAACTAACTTTTTAGGGCAATTAATCGGAAGGAAATGTGAGTCGAATGATATAAAACTTAGCTCCAAACAATGATCCAAACGACTTGAATTGGTTAATTGTAAGTTCAAACACCCGAATTGAAGTATTGTTTCGTCATTTTGAAGCACTGTTTTGAACTAAGTTTTACACCAATCGACTCGTATCCTCCTAACGATCAAAAGCCCTAAAACATTGGTTTGAAATTCAGAAAAAACAATAACGCCGTTAAGTCAATTTTTAACTGGAGACCATTGGAAACCAACTTTTTTAATTTGGGACCGCCAGTGGCGATAAAATGAATATGGATTATTATCAGCCAATACCATTTAATAGGGATTATTAAAATCCAATATTCCTTTATAATAATGTCACATAAATATTTTAATTCAAATGTATAATTAACAAAAAGATCGCAGCCCAAAATCATTATTTTTGCCAATTCTTTTTTGGCTAAAAAAATTTTAAGTTCAAATAACAAAACTAAAAACTCGAAACTGAACTGAGCCAAACCCAAAAGAAAAAAAAAGGTTTAGTGGATTTTAATAATTCTTATTGACTAGTATTACTATTGGCTGATAATAATCTCCATTCATTTTATCGCCAGTGATGGTTCCAAATTTTAAAAAGTTGGTCTACAATGCCCCCCGTTAAAAAGAACTTAACAACATTATATTTTTTCTGAATTTCATACTAATGTTTTATGGCTTTTGATCGGAAGAATGATACGCGTCAATTGATGTAAAACTTAGTTCGAAACGGTGCCCAAAACGACGATACAATGCTTTAACTCGGGTGTTCGGAATTCCATTTAACAAAAATCAAGTTGTTTGGATCACCGTTTCGAGCTAATTTTCACATCAATCGACCCGTATCCTCCTTACGGTTCAAAGCACTAATACATTAGTTTTAAAATTCGGGAAAAAAATATAGCGTCGTTAAGTCCATTTTAACGGAGATAACCATTAGAGGCCAACTTTTTTAAAATTTGGGACCACTAGTAGCGATAAAATGAATATGGATTATTATCTGCCAATATCAATTAATATGGATTATTAAATATAATAAACCAAAAAAAACTTAAACGAGATGGTTTTCATAAATCAAAAACTGAAAATTCGGTTTTTGGTTCAGTTTTAGCCAAAAACCGATCTAAACCAACTCATTCACACCCATGCCCGGTTCTTGGGCTGTGCAATCCGTGCAAAAGCACGAGGCCCAAAAGTTCAAAGGGCCCAAACGTTTCATAACTTATATATATATATATATATATATGAGAGCATGAGGCCCAAACCCAAGACAACTTATTAATTTAGAAACACACGAATGTGAAGAAGGGTGGTTTACCATCTAGTTGGATTTTTAGGTGGTGTTTATTTTTCATTAAAAACATTTCCCCATCACTTTCGTCTGCGTCGCACAGACGTTGTGCTCTGCAGTGTGTTTGTTTTTTTAGAAGACATTTCATTTAAAAATGTATGTGCATCCTCTTCTCCTAGAAGTATTGCCCCTATCACTTCTCACATCTTCTCCTCTTCTTCTTCTTTTTTAAATATCAGATATAACAAACTCCTCCACCCTAGCTCTCCTCCTCCTCTCCAACCCTAGTTTCCTCCTCCACCCTTGCCGTCGCCGGCGGCCTATCTCTCTCTCTAAAGATCCGCTGCCGCCTCTCTCTCTCTCTCTCCAATAAAGATCTGCAGCCTCTCTCTCTCTCCAACACAGATCCGTCGGCCTCTCTCTCTCCAACACAGATTTGCCGCCCCTCTCTCTCTCCCCAACAGGTTTGCTTCTCTCTCTCCCTCTCATGCTAGTATCTAATTACCTTTTGTTAGATTATGTTAGATTGTTAAAGTTTAGATTGTTAGATTTTGTTAGTTTTTTATTAACTTTGTTAGATTATGTTAGATTGTTAAAGTTTTAGATTGTTAGATTTTGTTAGTTTTTTGTTAGCTTTGTTAGATTATGTTAGATTGTTAAAGTTTTAGATTGTTAGATTTTGTTAGTTTTTTGTTAACTTTGTTAGATTATGTTAGATTGTTAAAGTTTTAATTTTTATTAATTGTTAAAGTTATTTTTTTTTGTTAATTTTGTTAGACTGTTACTAGTTTGTAGAAAGTTTAGGTTTGATGAATATTGTTATTAGTTTGTTGTTGAATAAAGTTTGTAGTTTTTTGTTAATTGTTAAAGGTTTTTGTTAATTTTGTTAGATTGTTATTAGTTTGTAGAAAGTTTAGGTTTGATGAATATTGTTATTAGTTTGTTGTTGAATAAAGTTTGTAGATAGTTTAGGTTTGATGTATATTGTTATTAGTTTGTTGTTGAATAAAGTTTGTAGTTTTTAGTTAATTGTTAAAGATTTTTGTTAGTTTTCTTAGATTGTTATTAGTTTGTAAAAAGTTTAGGTTTTTTGAATATTGGTATTAGTTTGTTGTTGAATAATGTTTGTAGTTTTTTGTTAATTGTTAAAGGCTTTTGTTAATTTTGTTAGATTGTTATTGGTTTGTAGAAAGTTTAGGTTTGTTGAATATTGTTATTAATTTGTTGTTGAATCAAGTTGTTTGGATCACCTTTTCGAGATAAGTTTTACATCGGTCGAATCGTATCGTTCTTTCGATCAAAAGCCCAAAAACATCAGTTTGAAACTCGGAAAAAAACTTAACGGCGTTAAGTGTTTTTTAACGGATGTCCATTTAGACAAAAAATAGTTGAAAGTTGAGACCGTTGATAGTGATTTTTAAAGTTAAGATTATTATCGGCCTATACTAAAAAATTGGGATTATTTCTTTTCAATTTGCCTTTAAGATTTGTAAATGATTAATGTTTGGTTGTCCTATTAACACTTCTCTTATAATTTTATAAATGCTTAATCTGTCAATGTGAGAATTGGATTTTGAAAATAGTGGTTATGTTTTAATAATTAAGATGATGTAAATTGTGTATTTGTTTCATGCTTCCGAAACCTATTAAACACCACTAAAACTACGGTTTATTTTTTCCATTTTTATTTTAACCCGATGTCATGTTTAGTCTTAATTGATTACCAAAAACACATGATCTGAACACGATTGTAAAATTCGACGCGGATCATGAATAAACAACATCTGACTTAATTGAACTTGATTATCAAACCATTCCCGAAGCAGCGTACACACACACCAAACATGCCCATTATATGTGCAAAATAATATCAAAATAAAAAACTAAATAAACCCGCTAATTAATGTGTTCCAACTAATAAATATAACGTATTTTGTACGTTCATGTAGCATTAAATTTCAATACCTAAAAACAACTTATATGAAAAATATATATTCACCATAATTTAAAAAAAAACAAATGGTCACTCGTGTAACACACATGCTAAAAGCTAGTAATATATATAAACGAAACCTTTAAAAGCTCTCTGGTTGCATTATTTGTAAATGGAGACTTCTCATGCATTTTCTCAAGCCATCAGATTGCATTATTTGTAAATGGAGACTTCTCATGCATTTGACCCGAATTCACGGGTACGAGTCTCACCAAACCCAAATATAACTTAAACGGGTTATAACATCTCATTAAATAAAAAATTAATTTCACTAAATATTTGATGTGATAATTCTATAAAATAGGGATATAATAAAAATTAATATATGATTTGTAGTTTTTATAATTAAAAGACAATTTTATAGTAAAAAAAATAAGCGGCTCATGAGTCTCACAAAACACAGATAACTTTTAAATCGGGTTATAAAATCCCATTTATTTGTGAAACATTTTATCATCAAACCCTAAGTATATTATTAATTTTCATACGATAAATAGAATTAAAATTCAAAAAATATATAAATATTATAAACGAATAATATAAAACAACCCCCGTAAGGGTCTCACCAAACCCAGCTAGTTCTTAAACGGGTTATAACATCTCATTAAATCTATAATAATATATATAAACGAAGACATAAAAATCCTACGTGTCGCGATGTGGTCGCTCCCTTTTTTTTGAAATCACCAGATTTGCTTGATTTTTAAATTGAGGCTTCTCATGCATTTGACCCGAATTCATGGGTATGGGTCTTACCAAACCCAGATATTCCTTAAACGGGTTATAACATCTAATTAAATTAAAAATATTCTCA
Organism: Bidens hawaiensis; assembly: GCF_021521415.1. Classification (NCBI taxonomy): domain Eukaryota; kingdom Viridiplantae; phylum Streptophyta; class Magnoliopsida; order Asterales; family Asteraceae; genus Bidens; species Bidens hawaiensis. The sequence goes on from NW_027491034.1 coordinate 6,250,635, forward strand.
CCAAATTATTTATGTAAAATTCCTATAAAATAGGATATAATAAAAAATAACATCTTATCTATTTTAAAAAAGATATATATATTATTTAAATTAAAAAACCAATTTGATATTAAAAAAAAATAAACGGGTCTTGAGTCTCATCAAATCATAAGTATATTATTAACTTTCATAAATATTATTTATAATTAAAAAACCAATTTCATAGTAAATAAAAATAAACGAGTCTTGGGTTTCATCAAAACCATATAGCTTTTAAACCTGGTTATAACATCTCATTTATTTGTGAAACAGTTTATCATCAAATCATAAGTATATTATTAACTTTCATACAATAAAAAATATATAAATTAAAAAAATAAATAAATATTAAAAAAATATATATAAAACAACCCCCGTAATACGGGGGATAAAAACTAGTTAAAAATAATCTCACACAATATTTTATTTGATATGAAAATCCTATAATATAGAAAGATACTGAAAAATTAATATAATGATTTTTTTAAAAATATATTAAAATAATTTGAAACAATTTTATAGTAAAACCCTTTTATTATCAAATCATAAGTATATTATTAACTTTATTATAATAAATAAAATTAAAATCAAAAAAATATATATAAATATTAGAAACAAATAATATAAAAAAACCTTTATTATTACAGGACAAAATCCAGGATGAGTTTTAATATGGTGTCACATTTTTACAAACCACCTCGAGAATACACCACAAGGCTTGTTGACTTGCTGGGACGAAGCGCACAATAGCCTTACATGCCATCTCGCCCTTTCCTAATTCCCACCTGTGGTCTGCTTGTAGCGCACGATAACAATAAAACCTTGACTCCCTAAAACCCTTATTATTTTCCCACTAAACCCTACCGACCGACCAATTCAAACCCTAACTAACTTTTCTTTTTCTTGATGTCTTCTGATTCCTCAAACCCCAAACTCTGGATCGTCATCGGCCTCACCGTCGCCGGCGCCTTCATCATCACCCGCCGCCGATCCAAAGCCAGGTTTATACTAAGAGAAGACTACGGTGCGTTTATCCAGCGCTTTGAGCTCCTTCCGTTTCCTCAGCCGCCTCCTCCCGCCGCCAAACAGCCTCTTGCTGGTTTAATTTCGCCGTTAATGACGTGTGAGTTTGTTTGTTGATCTTATGTGTTTGAATGATATTTAAGTGTTCATCAGTTGTTCGATTAGTTAACTGGATGATGTGATGACTGTTTGTTATGTACGCTTATTGTGATGATCTGTTGGATATACTACTTTAGTTAGGGTTTTAACTAGGAGATATTGTAAGTTTTTTTTTTATTGTTTTTGTGTATATAGTTGATTAATAATATATATATGAGTGTCATTTTAAACAGAGGAAGCTTTAATGAACGTTTATTAATGCTTAACGTTAATTTAAATAAAAAAGGCTTATTGTAATTATCTATAGTAGTTAGGGTTTAATTTGGAGATATGTTATTCACTTATTTGTGATTTGATTAGGTTTTTTATGTAATTATTATTTTTTAATTGTGTTTATGTATATAGTTGATTAATAATACATACGAGTGTCATTTTCGACAAATGAAGTGAATAATGGCTGTTTGATGATTGTTAACTTGATAATAAGGAATCTGGATGGAAAATATTTTATAAAGAGGTGATCCAGGTGTTTTTTTTGATGGAGTATTGGATCTAGACATTGTAGTATCATTTTACTTATTTGGATTTTAAGTTTTAACAAGTGTTTCAATTAGGAGATACGATTTATGAGTTGGTTAGGCTTTTTTATGTTATTGTTTTTCTTGTATTCATGCATATAGTTCAGTGGCGGATCCAGGAACTTTCATCAGTGTGTGTGTGGGTGGGGGTGGGGGGGGGGTATGTTCGATATAAACACTCGGTTGTAACGGGTCAAAACAGGTCGAGTATAATGGGTCAAAACAGGTCGCTTGCGCAAGTTTTGGTTTTAAAAGCTACATTGCATAAATCAATTCAACTTAAAGAAAAAAACATGTAGAATGAATAGCCACTATGTCCGGACTCAGGAGCCTTGTAGTTGTATAGACCTATGTACTCCATCGTCAGTTACCCACTTACCTGTGCATCAAAAATATATATGCAGAAAAGTAATAACTAATGCATACTATTACTTTAAGAGTTGATATTATAGCCAGTTCAATTAAAAAAAACAAGAAATTGATTTGATGTTTTCCGTTTCCAGTTTGTTAGACTAAACTAAATACACGAGTTAGATAAATTAGAGGTTCTCATTTCGGCTTTCTAAAGGCCAATGTGCATTCTTAATTTTGTTTTTGGGGGGCATGCGGATTTTTTCTTGGATTTTACTAACATATTAAGCTTGATGGGCTAATTTCAGTGGGGGTCTATCCTCCCCCTGAAGCATGAATGAATCCGCCTATGACATAGTTGATGATTAGTAACACATAAGAGTGTGAGCTTCAACAAAAGAAGCTAATATTGGCTGTTTGATGTTTGTTAACTCGATGAATAAGTAATCTTGTTAGAAAATCTCTCGAAAAGAAGCGATCTGTGCATTTTTTATGGAGTGTTGGATGAAGACATTGTAGTATCATTTTAGTTTTGTGAATTTTAAGTTTATTAGGGTATCTGCATCAATCAAGCATACAAGTAGAACAATAAATTTTTGCTCTGTTTATTTGGCAGCATAATAATAAAACGAGTAATTTTTTTGAATTTTTCTGTTATGTTGTAGGTTTGATGTGAAAGAGTATGTGACCGGCTTTGGGAACCCCGATTGGAAAAGAACTCACGAGGAAGCCGGGAAGACTGCAGTTGTTGTTACTAATTTGTTGAAAAACGGGGCTACTTGTGTTGGCAAGACTGTCATAGACGAGTTATCTTTTGGGTACATCTTTTCTTTTCTTTTCTTTTTAAACCTTGTTAGTTGTTATGTTAAAACTTTTACATATGATAACTTATAATACACAAATGTCACGTGTGTTAATTGCAATTTAAGGATAACCGGTGAAAATTCACATTATGGGACCCCAACAAACCCTGCATCACCATCTTATATTCCTGGTGGATCTTCTAGTGGCTCAGCTGTTGCTGTTGCAGCCGAGCTTGTTGACTTTGCTATTGGTATTGTAAATTGTTGACTTGTTTATTTGCAATTGAAACTCAAAAATATAATATAAGATGCGATATTTATTTTCCAGGTATCGATAGCATTGGGGGCGTGAGAATTCCTGCCTCATTTTGTGGCGTTCTTGGATTCCGGCCTTCACACGGACTCGTATCAACTATTGGAGTTTTACCAAACTCACAAAGTTTAGACACTGTTGGTATGTAGTCTCGGTATGTTTTATTTTATGATAATAATTTACCACTTGAAATGATATTTTATACTAACAATGTATCTTCTTCGATGGTTAAACGTTTCAGGAATATTTGCGCGTGATCCGTCTATATTGCATCGTGTTGGGCATGTTCTTCTTCACTTAAACCCGGTGGAACCTAGAAGGATGCGGCGAGTAATTGTGGCGGGTGATTTATTTCAGTTATCTAAAGTTCCTCAGCAGAAGACTGTTTATATTGTTAGCAAAGTAACTGAAAAGTTATCTGGCTGTAAGTTCCTTCATAAGATGTTTATAATTATATCCCTGATTATATACTGGTTATGCTGATATTGAACCTAGGCCTGTAAATGAACTGAACATCGGTGAACCGCTCAGCGGTAAGTTCATTTTGTTGCAAAACGAACTAACATGAAGAAACACTTGTTCATTTAGTTAACTGAAAATGAACAAACGCGAACACATGTCTTGTTTGTTCAGTTACGTTTATTAATATATTCATTTTAATGTTTTAGGCACATTACAAGTTACAACTTAGTCTAGTTGTAATAACTTATTACGCCACGTTTACTTTTAATTGGTTTTAGCTTAGATAAGTACGTTTACGTTCATGAATCACTCGTTTATACAATTAACGAACTGACATAAACAAACACGAACAAGAAAACCCTGCTCGTATATGATTGTTTGTTTGGTTAAAGTTAAAGGAACATGTACATGCTCTGTTCGTGTTCGTTCAGTTTGTTTACAGGCCTAATTGAACCTAACTGAATATTTTTTTTTTAACTTTGTATGCAGACCAAGCACCAAAGCATATGAATATTGGTCAGTATATTTTGTCAAACGTACCAAGCCTAAAATATTTTCATGAGCAAACATCAAATTTGCAAAATGGAACATATACTTTGAAAGCTCTCACATCTGCAATGCTATTATTACAGAGGTATTATAAAATAATAATCTTTCTTTATGTTTTTAGTGCTTTTCTCAATGCAACAGTTGATTACACATGACTAATAATGTTTCAGATATGAATTCAAAACCAATCATGAAGAATGGATTAACACAGTCCGGCTGAGGGGTGTGGAGCGTGAGAAAGGGCGCAAGAGGACAGCCGCTCGCGCCCCGGGGCGCGAGCACCACACCACCGAGGCGCGAGAGGGGCGCGAGAGGGGCGCGAGCGCCGAAAAAGAGGCAGGCGCCAGGGGGTTCGCGGGACATGTGTGGCGTTTAGGGCATGGGGAATGGTGAAAAGAGCCGTTTGAAAGCTTTAAATGAGCCGTTGGCTCTTAAATTTAAAAAAAAAAAATTTTTTTCTACGCCTATATATTACCCATTTTATACAACACTTTAACACAACTTCAAAAAACACCAAACTTACCCATTTCTTTATACAACACTTCCTATATATTACCCATTTCTTTCAAACTTTTTTAAAAAAACCTTTACAAAATCCTATATAATACCCCTGAATCAACCCATTTTTACCATATCAAACACAACTTCAATCTCCAAACAACACAATCAACCCATTTTTACCATATCAAACACAACTTCAATCTCCAAACAACCCATCGTCCCATTTTTTTTTTAAAAATAATGTCGTCGTACTCGTCTGATTCCGACTCCTCCGAAGAGGATGATTTGCTTCTTCATGTAGGGGGAGTTTTGACCGCAGCCGTGGTAAATCTCTTGCAAAATCAAGCCCATCAACCCCGACTCCCGAGGGTTAGAGCACCACCTCGTGATCGTGATCGATCGGGTGCTAACGATACTTTGATGAGGCATTATTTTAGCCCTCAACCGGTATACGCGGAGTCGGATTTTCGAACTCGTTTTCGAATGAGCAGGCAATTGTTCACGCGTATAGCGAGTGATTTAGAGGCACGGTATCCCTTTTTCCAACAAAGGGAGGATGCTAGGGGTCTTCCCGGTTTTACCCCTCTTCAAAAATGCACGGCTGCTATCCGTCAATTAGCGTACGACATCTCGTCGGACGCTTTGGATGAGTATTTACAGATGTCGAAAAGGGTTGCACGTGAATCCCTTCATTTTTTCTGCCAAGGTAAAAAACATTAATTTTACTTTTTATTAAATATTTATTACATTTTTTAATATATATTGTACGTAGGAGTCATATCGACTTACGCTCGGAGATATCTGCGTAAACCTACAACGTATGACATCCAACGCATATATGAGGTGCACGCAGAAAAACATGGTTTTCCTGGGATGCTAGGTAGCATCGATTGTACGCATGTTGGATGGGCTATGTGTCCAACGGCCTGGCGAGGTCAGTTCCACCGTGGTGATCATGAAGGGCCGACCCTCATACTTGAGGCGGCGGTGTCACAGGATCTTTGGTTTTGGCATGCTTTTTTTGGTGTTGCTGGGTCAAATAACGACCTTAATGTTATCGATCAGTCACATTTGATCAACGACCTTATCGACGGGGTTGAACCACCTCAATCTTTTGTTGCAAATGAAGAACTCTTCAAGTACGGGTACTATCTGGTCGATGGTATTTACAACGAATGGGCTGTGTTAGTTCAAGATTTTACAGATCCAGTCGCCGACAAACGGAAGTATTTTACGAAGAAGCAAGAGTCTGCTAGAAAAGATATTGAAAGAGCTTTTGGAGCTATAAAATAACAATATTATGTTCTGGCGAACCCGATACGTTATTGGACTCGGGAGAGGATAATGGACGTCGTCTACACGTGTCTTATCCTACACAACATGACGTTAGAAGACGAGGGCAAAGCTATATGCCAAAACTACCAAGGTGACATTCCGCCACAACCGTCCACAATCAGTGATCAACAAAAACTTCATAACATAGCAAATATCAAGAGCCGTGAGATACACGGGGATCTTCGACATGAGTTGGTTGAACATTTGTGGGCGAGGCGACCAGAGGATCTTGTATTAGATTAGTTTTATTATTAAATATTATTGTTTGTTTAATTTTTAGTATGTTTTTTTTTATTATATGAATTTTCAAAAAAATGTGTGTTTTTTTAAATAATTTTTGAGTTTTTTTAATAATACGTTTTTTTACTACATTTAAAAAATAATAAAAAAAAAAACCGCTCGCGCCCCCTCTCGCGCCCCTCCACACCATGTCCCGGGGCGCGAGCACCACTACCAACACCCATCTTATCAACTTTCTCTCTCTGCCACACGTCACAATATTATTGGCTGGCGCCCCCACTCGCGCCCCCTCTCTCGCGCCCCCCACACCCCTCAGCCTTATTATTTTCCCACTAAACCCTACCGACCGACCAATTCAAACCCTAACTAACTTTTCTTTTTCTTGATGTCTTCTGATTCCTCAAACCCCAAACTCTGGATCGTCATCGGCCTCACCGTCGCCGGCGCCTTCATCATCACCCGCCGCCGATCCAAAGCCAGGTTTATACTAAGAGAAGACTACGGTGCGTTTATCCAGCGCTTTGAGCTCCTTCCGTTTCCTCAGCAGCCTCCTCCCGCCGCCAAACAGCCTCTTGCTGGTTTAATTTCGCCGTTAATGACGTGTGAGTTTGTTTGTTGATCTTATGTGTTTGAATGATATTTAAGTGTTCATCAGTTGTTCGATTAGTTAACTGGATGATGTGATGACTGTTTGTTATGTACGCTTATTGTGATGATCTGTTGGATATACAACTTTAGTTAGGGTTTTAACTAGGAGATATTGTAAGTTTTTTTTTATTGTTTTTGTGTATACAGTTGATTAATAATATATATATGAGTGTCATTTTAAACAGAGGAAGCTTTAATGAACGTTTATTAATGCTTAACGTTAATTTAAATAAAAAAGGCTTATTGTAATTATCTATAGTAGTTAGGGTTTAATTTGGAGATATGTTATTCACTTATTTGTGATTTGATTAGGTTTTTTATGTAATTATTATTTTTTAATTGTGTTTATGTATATAGTTGATTAATAATACATACGAGTGTCATTTTCGACAAATGAAGTGAATAATGGCTGTTTGATGATTGTTAACTTGATAATAAGGAATCTGGATGGAAAATATTTTATAAAGAGGTGATCCAGGTGTTTTTTTTGATGGAGTATTGGATCTAGACATTGTAGTATCATTTTACTTATGTGGATTTTAAGTTTTAATAAGTGTTTCAATTAGGAGATACGATTTATGAGTTGGTTAGGCTTTTTTATGTTATTGTTTTTCTTGTATTCATGCATATAGTTCAGTGGCGGATCCAGGAACTTTCATCAGTGTGTGTGTGGGTGGGGGGGGGGGGGGATATGTTCGATATAAACACTCGGTTGTAACGGGTCAAAACAGGTCAAGTATAATGGGTCAAAACAGGTCGCTTGCGCAAGTTTTGGTTTTAAAAGCTACATTGCATAAATCAATTCAACTTAAAGAAAAAAACATGTAGAATGAATAGCCACTATGTCCGGACTCAGGAGCCTTGTAGTTGTATAGACCTATGTACTCCATCGTCAGTTACCCACTTACCTGTGCATCAAAAATATATATGCAGAAAAGTAATAACTAATGCATACTATTACTTTAAGAGTTGATATTATAGCCAGTTCAATTAAAAAAAACAAGAAATTGATTTGATGTTTTCCGTTTCCAGTTTGTTAGACTAAACTAAATACACGAGTTAGATAAATTAGAGGTTCTCATTTCGGCTTTCTAAAGGCCAATGTGCATTCTTAATTTTGTTTTTGGGGGGCATGCGGATTTTTTCTTGGATTTTACTAACATATTAAGCTTGATGGGCTAATTTCAGTGGGGGTCTATCCTCCCCCTGAAGCATGAATGAATCCGCCTATGACATAGTTGATGATTAGTAACACATAAGAGTGTGAGCTTCAACAAAAGAAGCTAATATTGGCTGTTTGATGTTTGTTAACTCGATGAATAAGTAATCTTGTTAGAAAATCTCTCGAAAAGAAGCGATCTGTGCATTTTTTATGGAGTGTTGGATGAAGACATTGTAGTATCATTTTAGTTTTGTGAATTTTAAGTTTATTAGGGTATCTGCATCAATCAAGCATACAAGTAGAACAATAAATTTTTGCTCTGTTTATTTGGCAGCATAATAATAAAACGAGTAATTTTTTTGAATTTTTCTGTTATGTTGTAGGTTTGATGTGAAAGAGTATGTGACCGGCTTTGGGAACCCCGATTGGAAAAGAACTCACGAGGAAGCCGGGAAGACTGCAGTTGTTGTTACTAATTTGTTGAAAAACGGGGCTACTTGTGTTGGCAAGACTGTCATAGACGAGTTATCTTTTGGGTACATCTTTTCTTTTCTTTTTAAACCTTGTTAGTTGTTATGTTAAAACTTTTACATATGATAACTTATAATACACAAATGTCACGTGTGTTAATTGCAATTTAAGGATAACCGGTGAAAATTCACATTATGGGACCCCAACAAACCCTGCATCACCATCTTATATTCCTGGTGGATCTTCTAGTGGCTCAGCTGTTGCTGTTGCAGCCGAGCTTGTTGACTTTGCTATTGGTATTGTAAATTGTTGACTTGTTTATTTGCAATTGAAACTCAAAAATATAATATAAGATGCGATATTTATTTTCCAGGTATCGATAGCATTGGGGGCGTGAGAATTCCTGCCTCATTTTGTGGCGTTCTTGGATTCCGGCCTTCACACGGACTCGTATCAACTATTGGAGTTTTACCAAACTCACAAAGTTTAGACACTGTTGGTATGTAGTCTCGGTATGTTTTATTTTATGATAATAATTTACCACTTGAAATGATATTTTATACTAACAATGTATCTTCTTCGATGGTTAAACGTTTCAGGAATATTTGCGCGTGATCCGTCTATATTGCATCGTGTTGGGCATGTTCTTCTTCACTTAAACCCGGTGGAACCTAGAAGGATGCGGCGAGTAATTGTGGCGGATGATTTATTTCAGTTATCTAAAGTTCCTCAGCAGAAGACTGTTTATATTGTTAGCAAAGTAACTGAAAAGTTATCTGGCTGTAAGTTCCTTCATAAGATGTTTATAATTATATCCCTGATTATATACTGGTTATGCTGATATTGAACCTAGGCCTGTAAATGAACTGAACATCGGTGAACCGCTCAGCGGTAAGTTCATTTTGTTGCAAAACGAACTAACATGAAGAAACACTTGTTCATTTAGTTAACTGAAAATGAACAAACGCGAACACATGTCTTGTTTGTTCAGTTACGTTTATTAATATATTCATTTTAATGTTTTAGGCACATTACAAGTTACAACTTAGTCTAGTTGTAATAACTTATTACGCCACGTTTACTTTTAATTGGTTTTAGCTTAGATAAGTACGTTTACGTTCATGAATCACTCGTTTATACAATTAACGAACTGACATAAACAAACACGAACAAGAAAACCCTGCTCGTATATGATTGTTTGTTTGGTTAAAGTTAAAGGAACATGTACATGCTCTGTTCGTGTTCGTTCAGTTTGTTTACAGGCCTAATTGAACCTAACTGAATATTTTTTTTTAACTTTGTATGCAGACCAAGCACCAAAGCATATGAATATTGGTCAGTATATTTTGTCAAACGTACCAAGCCTAAAATATTTTCATGAGCAAACATCAAATTTGCAAAATGGAACATATACTTTGAAAGCTCTCACATCTGCAATGCTATTATTACAGAGGTATTATAAAATAATAATCTTTCTTTATGTTTTTAGTGCTTTTCTCAATGCAACAGTTGATTACACATGACTAATAATGTTTCAGATATGAATTCAAAACCAATCATGAAGAATGGATTAACACAGTCATGCCTAAGTTAGGATCTGATGTTGCAGATTCTATTCATGCTGTAATTACAGCTAATCATGATAATATTAAAGCTTATTACAAAGTCAGGACCGAAATGCGATCAGCTCTACGCAGTCTTTTAAAGGTACTGACTGATTTACAACTTTGTTATCTACATTATTTTCATGCTTTAATATATAAATATCATGTTTATAAGCATTTACATGATGCCAATTGATACATGTTCTGCTTACAGGATGATGGAATATTGGTTGTGCCTACGGTTGCTGATGCTTCATTAAAACTTAAATCAAAGAAAAATTTAGTAACAGAGTTTCATGATAGGACTTTTCCTTTATTAAGCATAACTACCATGTCCGGTTGCTGCCAGGTAATTTTTTATACGCGACCAACTTTGTCAATTTTTTGTAGGCCCTACAAGTGAACTGAGGTTGTTATTGTTTGTTTGTTTAACTTCAACCGAACAAACACTTCAACAGAAGGATTTTGTTCATGTTCTTTTGTTACGAAAATGAACGGGATTGCTTGCGTTTGTTTATGTTCGTTCGTTACTATTCTAACCGAGCGGTTCATGAGCATAAACGAACACAAATGGACACAAAATGAACATACATAAAAGAAAATAAACGAGCATACATGAACTGTCACGAGTTAAAAGTAAACATGAGTATCCAAATTAGAATCTAAAGTACCATCATCATTACATTAAACATTTGAAACTACAAATATATTCAAACTCTGGGTTTTAAAATGTGAAAATTAAACTGATTTTAGATTGATATTATTTATAAATAAATTAGAATGAATATTTGAACAGACGTAAACAAATGAACAACTATAAATGGAAGCAAATGAACAAAACACAAATGAACATATATGAACAAACATGAACCGATGGAAATGAACGAACAAGACATTTGTTCATTTTCCGTTCGTGTAACTAAATGAACAAGAAGCTGTGTTCATATTCGTTCGTTTACTTAATAATTGGTTATCCCACTTTTTAATATTCTGTAAAAATTAACTTCAGGTCACTATTCCTTTTGGAAAGCACGAAGATACTCTGATTGGTGTTTCGTTTATTGCAAATCATGGATCTGATAAATTTCTTTTAGATACTGTTTTGGATATGTATCAGTCATTACAAGGGCAAGTAAGTGCTGTTACTAATTTGCCCCCATCTTTAGACTTAAATGGCAACTTGGATGCTTCTGAATTGTTAAAGGAGAAGGTATTTACTCTTTTACCTTTATTTCAAGTTTGTTATATGTTTTTTTAGTTTTATTTTTTGGTGTTGTATTGTTTTAGGGAAATGCTGCATTTAAAGGAGGACAGTGGAATAAAGCTGTAACTTATTATACCAAAGCTATTAAGCTGGATGAATCAAATGCTACTTTCTACTGCAACAGAGCAGCGGCTTACTTAGAATTAGGATGGTATGTAGATATATAAATATATGTGTGTCCATTTATATATAAATATATAAATATATTGCTCTACTGACGGCGGCGGCGGCGGCGGCGACGACGACGACGCAATCTCACTTGATAAGAAGGTAACAATTATGTCATTTAGTTGCCCAAAATTATAACCAACAAAACATTTATGTGTTTGGTCTATTTTAGCCTTAGTGGTTAAAAAATATTTTTTAAGGGTAAAAAAGTCCAAACATATAAATTTGTTAAATCAGTTGTCTACAACTACAAGTCACCTCTTTTTAAACTGATGCAAGTCGCTACATAACCTTTTTTTTGTGCAGAATGTGAAGGCGTACTTGAGACGAGGAACTGCTAGAGAATCAGTTTTGTATTACAAGGATGCTCTTCAAGGTATTTTGTGTTGGAAGTTTTTATAATAAAGAAATTATTTGTTTATAAGCTTTTTCAATATTCTTATGGTTACAGATTTTAAGCACGCGCTCGTGCTAGAACCGCAGAACAAGGCCGCCAAAATGGCTGAAAAGAGGCTACAGAAACAAGTAAGTTGATTTACTTCGGCTGCTCGATTTTGATATATAACGCGTATGGGTTTTTGAAAATCAACACCAAACGAGTTGTGAGGTGGTTGAAACCAAGTGTTTGTAATATTTGTGTCTAAACTGGCCTCTTGTGAATTTATGGAACAATAATTGATTTTGTGGAGAGCATATTTCAACATTTTCTTTTGATCTTCGAGTTTTTTTGTGCTAAACTAAGATCCAATTAAAAACTAATTTGCAAACGTTTTTGTTATTTTGTATACATTAAATAAAGAAAGAAATATAATACCCAAAGTCATATTAGAGAATATGTAAATGTTACAAAAGGAAATAACTTTAATTTATTTTTCTAAAAGGATTTGATGCTTTTTGACTTTTTCTTAGAATTTGATTCATTTTTGCATTTGTTTCAACCTTTGATATTTAATTTAACTAATATTCAGTGATATTGTTTAATACGAGCTATGGTCAGTTTCATTTCATGTACAAATAGCTTTAACAAGTCCTTAGTTATAGTTTCTATATTAAAATAAACACCAAAAACACAAATTATCGAATGTTTGTATATAAACAAAACAAACGAACTCATAAAGGTATTGGGAGGATGAGACGAGTACAAACCTTATTTATTCTAGGGTGTATAAAAATGCATAATGACTTACATTATCTATTAGTATAATTAAGAACTTGCATGTTATTTGTGTTTTTGTATATGTAATAATGGTTTTGACATTCAACATATAATTGGTGTTGGTTGGATGGTTTGGTTGGTAAGGGTTAATGTTTGTATCGGTTTTGAACCCGGCTTCAATTCTTGATGCTGCAAATGTTTGTTTCATTTTTTTAAATGTGTTATTTATGTTTTTGTCTATGTTAGAATGGTTACATTAACTTTGGTGTGGACCGGATAGTTGTGTTGTTAAGTGAAACCGACCGAATTTGCGTACAATCATCGCATTTTGTTTTAGTATAGGTATAGTATTTTTGTTTTTTTAGTTTTGGTATTGTAATGAATGTAACGGAGACTGACCAACTTTGTATAGACTTATTGTCTCAAAGTTCAAGATCTACAATGCTTGAGTTTTACCAATGTCCAACTTTACTGACCGGTGTCACCCTATTGGTCCACCTCAATTTTTAAATTGTTTTTCGTTTTTGTTTTAGTTTTGATAACCCAAACTTGTCGAATTTGTGATGACTTACCGCCTTAAAGCCATGACTTTTAATGCTTGGCTTTTATCAACGTACGAGTTTTACCGACCTACGCGGTGCAACGCGGTAGGTAACACTAGTTATATATAATGAAAATAAAAACAATATGGCCTAGTTATGAAATGAGCCAAAATGTAATCAATACATCATTATGAAAATTTAGCCAAGATTTTCATATTCGAATACGGAGCACACATACTTTATTTGTGACTTGAGAGTGGAAACCTTGAATATGTGGAATGATCTAGACCGCTCATGTCTAATATATTAAATTAAAAAAATAGATTAAAATAAATAAAAAGTATTTATGAATCATCTAACTTAATTTGGTCTAGTGTAAAATATGTGTGACTTATAGGCTATAACCAAATTGGTTATGGATTTTTTTTTAAAAATTAGTTGCTTTAATATAAAAAAGAATGGTTTTTAGGTATCTGACAAGGGAGTAAATGAGATTTAGGTGTTCATGCATTTTAGGGCTGTTAATTTATGACACGGACCTGTTAACACGACACGACACGACACGACACGTGTTTTAACAGGTTTGAGTTTGAGCTTAACAGGTTTCGTGTCTTAAACAGGTCGACCTGTTTAAGACATGTTTAAATTCGTGTCCTAACAGGTTAAAGACCTGTTAACATGTTAGTAACCTGCGTAAATTTTTATTTTAAAAAAATAAATATATACACTCCTAAATTCTTAAACCTAAAGTCATACTTATTAACGATATTTCACTAATGCCCGTCAGAACTCGGTCTTACATTATTTATGGATGTTATGATCTGCATCAATGGTTTTATGTTTCAAATATGTTATGGATTATTGTTATAAAACAGCCTAATAGCCCAAGAATATGAGAAAGAGATGTAAGGGGAATGAGAGAGATTTCATTAATTTGGTGTGTAATACAATGAGATACAATATGATATTATATAGGGATGGAAAAACTTGGAGAATAAGCTAAACCTATTTTAGGTGTTGATAACAATAATAATAATTATTCATAATACCCCCCCTGGTTATCAACTTCATACGCTTGGAGATGCTGCCTCATTAAAAACCTTGCTAGGAAAACCCAATGGGACAAAACCAAAGCTAAGGGAAAAAGAGTGCAGCGCATATTGTCTCCCCCTGATTTATATATCCGTTAAAATCAAATATGTCGAACTTCTGTGAAAGTTACCCAAAACATTTGTAGTCAATCATTTGGGTCTTCGTCTTTTGACATTTGAATCCTTAAGTTGAATTATGATCTTCACGTGAAAACTTCTATTGCTTCATCTGGTAAACACTATGATCATGTTGTGTTTCTCTGCATTAACAAGACTAACCAAACTTGTTTTGATGAGTTAGTAAAATATAAACACATATCTTTCATACCTGGAATACATGTTTTAACCCATTCTTATGTCTCCTAGCAAGACACATGCCGATAAAAAAAATAATAATCATATATAGCTAACAGTACAACATAATGCATATGTGCATTTAATTATAGTATTTTCGAACCAATAATATTTCATATTTAGATAGGAAATGATAAAGAGTCATTGTGTGACATCCTATGGTAAAATGTCTAAACATTTCATAGATCTTTGATGGATTTATAAACATATAAATATATAATTAAACATATACTCGAACTATAAGTCGAGTAATAATCACTCATTGTCAAGGTCTTTCAAAAAGAATTTTCTCTTTAAAAGCTCATAAGTTTCTCTCGATGATATATCATGTAACACCCCGTAACCACAGCGGAAACGTAAACGGGATGCAACAGACACGTCTGATATCAACAGCATTGCTTATAAAGAAAACACTACTATATTAATTTACAACGTATTACATTGTTCCGAGTTTCGTTACCGTCTAGGCGTTAACACATAAGTTTTACCGATAGTACATTAACATATTTAATACAAAATAAAGATCCTTAAGCTTCCACAAAATAGCACACATCATCAAGCACGTATCACTCATTCCAATTTGGGTGTACCTAGAAAGCATGTAAAGAAAACGGGTCAACTACGAATAGTTGACGAGTTTCACTAATTTAATTAAACGATGACAAATCATTATAATAATCATATATTAGCGATGTAATTATGTTGAGCCCACAAGTGAAACCTCTGTTGCCCCAGAAACATTTCTAGTGACATCTGGGGACACTGTTAACCCAGTACTGTACCCATTCTGGGGGCAATGTTAACCCAGAAACACTTCTAGTGACATCTGGGGACACTGTTAACCCAGCACTGTACCCATTCTGGGGGCAATGTTAACCCAGAACACTGTTGCGGAACCTTACAATATTAGCATATCAGATAATTACCATCTTAGTACATTTCCGTACGATTCCCGTATGATAAACAATATAAAAATACACGCAATTTCCATACGTTCAGTATGTACTTAAACATTTTGATAGGAACATGCTTTCCGCCTCGGGAAAATATTTAAAACAATTCAGTAAAAAGGGGCTCGTGAAACTCACCTTTTCGTGAGCAAATATGTAACACTGTGCACGGCTACCGGTCCGGATCTGTAATACGATCCCTAAGTCGATACTATACAATTTCTATTAATATAACTTAAATTCGTGTTAACCGGTACGTCTGGGGACACTGTTAACCCAGTACCGTACACGATCCGGGGACAATGTTAACCCCGAAACACTTCTCAGGACTTAGATTGTGATATCATTTAGAGTTCTTTAGTCAAAATTACCATTAGTTTGTTTTCCCGTTTTGCGTGCCTAGCACGGTTATCCGTTTTTATGTTTTCAAAAATGAGTTTGGTCACACACGACCCGAAAATAGTTGTTACTGATATTTTAGATAAAGCCGTGAATTTAGAGCTCGGTTTAGACACCCCGTTTGGCCGCGGGGCCCGTTTCCGTCATTAGTACACCGGAAACTGCTAAATCGGGTAAAGTTACCCAAATCATCCGAATTATTTTCGGATGATTTATTTTTACTTGATTAACTTAGTTTCATGAAAATAGTCCATTTTTAGGGTTTTTATACACCAGTCAGCTCGCTTAGGCGAACTTTGCCGATTTACGCGTTTTAACCTTTAAAAGTTTGTTTTTATTTTCTTTTTAGCACAAATAATTATCCGTTTAGTCTTGGATCTTGAAATTTTGAACAAATCACTTTTTGACAGTGGGGAATTTTATAAAATTATTTCCAGAATTAATTTTTATATTTAACATTTATTTATCTATTTTTAAATGTCATTTAAACACTAAATATGTAGAAAATATCAAACGACCTTAGAAAAATCCCAAATTTTTCCTGGATGGCCCCTGCCATCCCCAAAGTCCCCTGTAATTTTTCCAGAACCAAAATCTCATTTTACATGCCATTTTCACTAAAACCGAGCTAGAAAACCCTAGAACTCGTTTTACCGAAAAGCCTACTTAGACTTCTCCAATGGACCTGAAATTTTGTGTGTGACTTTTATATGTTATAAAAAACTTATCTGGAACTTTCCAGAATTTTTCATGATGTTTAACTATTTTTCACCATTTTTAGCCAAACCGAGCATTAAATTCACCAAATATTCATCCTTTGTCCAAAAATTACCAAATTTTCACAGATCTCATATTTTCATGTGTTGATCATCTCTGTGAAATTTCATGACCCAACTCTAAGTCTATCACAATCTGTCCAAATCATATAAATCATACGAAAAACCGAACTACCTTGTGTTTCTAGCTTTAGATCGCAAAGATCTTGCTTTCTAGCCTTTGCTAGCAACTAGATATAACACCTACAAGCACAATAACACCACACCAAGCAAGTTACACCCACAATCAAGCCATTTCTTTCATGGTTTCGGTTATGATAAAGAAACAAAGATTTTAACCGTAAAAATTCGTTTTTGACTCTTTTAACTCCTTTCTTGGACCAAGATCCCTTGTATAACTTGTATACATCACTTGATCATGCAAGAATCGGTTTCATCTCAGGTTTTCACCCATTTTTCACTTGAAACCTCATTTTCTCAAGATTATGGAATTAAAAACCAAGTTTCAACCATAACAACATTTTTATACCTTGTGAATCTTGTTAAAAATCAAAGATTTTTGGTTGCATGTGTGGAGGATGGAGAGAATTTTGAGAGTTGGATTGAAGAAAAAAGAAAATGAATGGCTAAGGGGAGTCCCCCTTGGCCGATCGGTCTAATAAGGAGGGTGGGGTGGGGCCCACACCGCCAATCTTGGCCACAAGCTCAGATTACGCAATCTGGATAATGTTGTGGATAATCTGGTTCAGTTCGTTTTTCGGTTAAACGTTTAATTCGGCTTAAAACGAGGCTAAAACGGTCGTTTTTCGGCTTAAAAATAAAATTTATATAAAACCGATTTAAAACTTTAAAAACTTAAACCATGACATTTATTTACTTGAAACATCATATTATTAATAATTGTGCATCTTTTTCGGCTTGATCGATCATCTCTTGCTTGGTTTGGTATAAAAGATTTCGTTTAACGTACCAACGTACCATTAACTCGAAATTCTTTTTCTGTGCTTTATTTCACTTATCCCGAAGCTTTAATACTTCGTAAACATCACTAAACATTATATATTTCGTCTATAATGTAATCCCCGATTCATTCGGGTTTCAATAACCGTCAATCGGTTAACCGTACTTCCAATACGATTAACTGTATAATCGAGTATAATTCGTACCGTGAATCATACATACTCGTATAAATTCATATATTCAGTATTAAATGACACATAAATAGTATATACCGGCTAGGGTATACCTGAATTTGCCGGAATCGTTACATATCATCATTGTAAACTGTGATTGTAATGAACTTTTAAGAGTGAAATTTTGATAAAAATATGGCTAATTATATCCAACTTATCTCCCTCTTTATCAAAATATCTCTTGATTTGTGTCAAGCTCAATTCGAATAGTTTAGTCCATACGTAATAAGCATAAATCTATGAATTTACCAATCCATCATGGACTTCTTTTCAACTTGGCAAATTATGCATACGCATTCACTTTATCAGGATATTTGCTGCATAAACTTGCTCATTAACACATCACTTTGTATCACATATCAAAATCCATATTGTACAAGTTCTTTGTTTATTGAGATATTGTACTCATCACGTGCATTATCTTCTATGTGTATGCTTATTGATACACATAATCAATTAATCTTTCATGTGTTCAATTACCTTAGGAAACATTTCAGGAGTTCCAATTATGTTCAACATATTCAATAATCGTAAAATATCAAATATGACTCTATACACAACAATCACTATGTTCTCGAGAACTTACTTTACATGATTTGATAATTCAAATCCTTCATAGATTTTCTTGTAAACTCTCAGTATCAATTGAATAACAATATTTATTGGACGCATATCAATTCTCTCTTTATATTACTAGACTGTTTAGTTATCAGAAAGTCACTGCTTCCACCATTGGAGAATGTGTCTCCTCATAATTAATCATGTGTCTTTGCAAAAATTCTTATGCCATCAATTTTGCCTTAAATCACTTGATGAAGTTTCATAACTCATATACAATACCCGTTTGTATCTAACACATTTTACAACTTTAGTTGTACGGACTGCTGGTCCAACAAACTTTCCGTTATTTAGAGAATTCAACTCTGCCATGTTTGCGTCTTTCCACTTTGGCCAATCATTTTATAGGCAGATTAAGAATCTTGATCCTCATCATCATCATTTCAAGCGCTAATTTATACATATATATAAAAGTATAGCGACGTCGACTTTATTTCGATTCCATATATCTTTGTAGACATGATACAATATAATTTATTGAGAGTCTTTGTTTTCAGGTACCTAAGGTTCTTCAAGAACCATCATGTCTAATATCTTTCTAGAGACCTTTCACTGCACCTCGACTTGACCATCTTCATTATTTGCTCCAATTTTCGAGGAATCATTATTCTTGGAATCGACTAGTCTACCATGCTTCAGGCGTGCCTTAGACTCACTAATCATTACCAATGTATGGTTGTCCTTCAGGACGCTTGTATTAATTGGAGCATAAGCAGTTGATTTATGTTATTTAGTCACTATGCATAGTCGCATAGGCCAGTGTACGCGTCTGGTTGATTCATTAATTTTTCAATGGATTATCCTTTGAACTTTTCTTTTTTGTTCACATAGTTTACTTTGAGGATCAATGATAATTCATTCTAGCTCATTTCTTTTTCCAACTGCATTTTATCTCCCCCCCCCATGTTGAGAATGTTGATTCACTAAAGTGAAATTAATGAGCCATAATGGCTCTAAGTATATAATCAAAGATAATATTTAATACCGACATAAATTCCCAACTTCCTTTGTGGTCTCATCTTTGTGTCTTGTGGTGGATTAATTTCAGTATATAATACACACAAAATATTAGATGAGAAATACTTGGTTACTGACCAAAAACCAATTACAGTGGGGAGAAGTATCATAAATTTTGGCTTGATGTGAATTATTTTTAAGACATGTAAACTCATATGTACTCAAATACAAACATAAACATTTGCTCTCGTGATAATTGCCTTTGAAACCAATTATAGACGTTGAGTAATCGTCTTTAACAAAACAAATTATGTAAGAGCATAATTATTATGAGTTCAACACTTATTCCAATGATCATGATTAACTTGGGAATCAAATTCGTTATTATAACCGAATGTAAATATACCAATATGGAATAATATGCTTGCTATTTTATTAGCTAAGCTATAGATCATGCAAACATCAAGTTGCGATCTTGATAACCATTTAGACGATGCATCGATTTTTAAAATACTAAAAGGTATCATGTTAAATTCCATAATATTTAGGGATTCACACCCTATTCTAGTTAATATATAAGTAATTTTCATTGAGAGCAAACTTTGCATGTTTAATCATCATTAAGAATCTCATGATTTTTCAATATATTTCACATCATTGACTCGGTGTGGTCTAACCGGTCACGCCATAAGATAATCACGATCCATAAACTTCATTCATGTTTATGATCGTATATGTATCATGCTTCTGCTTTAGTACAAGATTGTATATGTGAGTGAATATTGTATTATCTTTTCAAACGATCATGTGATTTCACTTTTGTATTTCCAGATTTTGTTCTCATATATGATCGATCTCTTTGCCACATGTGGTGGTCGATCTCATTATTAGCATGACCAACATTATAATTTCGATAGCCGATCTCATTATTAATATAATCATTGTTACAAAATTTCTATTATGTCCATGATCGCAACACAATCAGTGCGTATTCACATTCACTTCAGGGAATGATATCAAACCAAACACTTTTTATGGTTTATTCATAATTTTCTCGGACATAGATACAAAAATCACTTGAAACCCTTCATACGTTTTAATGATATGCTACTTCATGAGCATATTTGAGGTTTGACAAATGAAATTCTTTCCGTAATATAAATATCATTAAATATCCGATGACCTTCTATAAATCGATAATGAGATTTTTAGAAAATGACATCAAAACACATTTATTTTATTCTCTTTCATTAGAGTGAAAATAAAACAAAATCACATATGGTTTTTCTAATAAATGCTAAAAATTATAGCATACAAATTACAAGATATACATAAAGACATAATGTTATAACATGCCACCATATAAAAAGAGTAATTTCAACCTTTGTGAAATATTATTTTCATCACTTGCATGTAATTACATATAACTTATGTATTAACATATCACAATATAAATATCTCCATTTTTAATAAAGCCTCCAAGGTGAAATTTAACACAACATTCAATATGTCAAATAAACAAACGAAAATTGTTCCATGGTGTGTGATATGGTGAACAACGGTAAGAAGACCTATGTATAAATTGTATTTATGTATAACAAGAACAATGCATATAAATTGTTCATAGAATATGAACTCAGAAAACACACCAAGTGCACATCTTTGGTTATAGAACGTACATATAACAATAACTATGTGTGTATCTAAACATGTTCAAGTTTTGTATGCACATATAGTTAATTTTGATGAGACGTCAAACTGCTATAACAACGCTAAAGTAAAATATAAACAAACTGTAAATCTGAGTCAAACTTTTCTCTAACTCTATGTATATGTGAGTCAACTAGGTACTCTAAATTACATTTTAGTAGCGGTCTTATTTAAACATAGATAACCAAA
This sequence comes from Bidens hawaiensis, assembly GCF_021521415.1. Taxonomy (NCBI): domain Eukaryota; kingdom Viridiplantae; phylum Streptophyta; class Magnoliopsida; order Asterales; family Asteraceae; genus Bidens; species Bidens hawaiensis. The sequence continues at coordinate 6,272,159 of NW_027491034.1, forward strand.
TATATAATCTTATAAAATCACGAAATCCATTTAATTTCAACACAATCGATGAGCTAATATTTCATAATAATTTGTTATATATGCGATATAGACAAACACATATTGATAATAAGTCAGTGATAAAAACACTAAATAATATATCAACAATCAACACAAGTTTTTGCTTTTGTTTTTGTTTCAATAATAAACTATTAAATTTCACTGGGCAAAAGGTTTTCGAATTTAGATCAATAAATGGTAATTAAAATAAAATTTAAAGCTTTTAATTCACTTTTAAATTCCATGAATTCCATTCGACACCAAAAATCGTAGATCATCCCAGTCATATATAACAAAATATGATTTTTTTAACTATATTTAAACATATATATAATATTTAGTCACAAATAATCGCAATATGCAACAAAAATATCATACGAATTTGTAGATCCACATATTATAAGACCACCGTAGTGGCAAC